>NC_044041.1:139668639-140039720 GCF_901765095.1 Microcaecilia unicolor | reverse complement strand
TTTATTAATGCACTGGACCTTTTGTGCCTTACATATAATGAGCCTAGACTAAGACCAAAACCTGTGCAGTTTAGACTTTTACTAGTAGTATGTATTTGTTAACCAGCAGCTAGATAACAAATTGTAGTAGTCAGCAATTTAGGGCAGCTGGCTCTGCCAGCGCAGTCTCGTGATCCCTGCATAGAGGCTGTATTGTGTAAATGTGCTGGAACACTGAAATCAGTTACTGTTTTGCTGCAGTTTATACTAGAAGTTAGATTTTGCAGAAACCAGCTGGAACTTGTGCTGCTTATCAGTATATTGCCTTATATGGTATATGCAATGCCAAATAACTGTGGATAGACTAGAGACCAGTGTTGGAAATAGAGGGTTGTGTGCAAAGCCAAAGATAAGTTTCGTTTCCTGGGTTCTGTGTAAGATCCTCTGTCTGTAACTGCGCATGACTACTGATAAGAGTGTATAAGAACGAGTGTCAGGTGACGCTCAGGGAGCAGTATCCTGAGATTACTCAGTACTGTTCAATTGCTAGCAATAAAAGCTGTCCTGCCTTTGGAACCAAATTTGTCTTTTGTTTTCTGATTTTCGGACCCGTTTCACAACCAGACTCACTTTTTTCCAGTGATTTGGCTCTGTGGCTTCTTTGGACTGCCTTGTCCCTACATTGATGCATATACTGCCTGTTTTCCTGCTATCCAAGCCTCATTCTGGTGTTCCTGCTATCCAAGCCTCATTCCAAGTTGTGACATCATCAGAAAGTCCTTTATAATTCACCTTGGAACTTTCATGCTTTGCCTTTGCAAGAGGTCTCTTTGTTTTCACTGTTTGGATCCAATTCCTGCTTGGCTTTGTCCCTGCATGCTTTGATTTCTGCCTAGCATTGTTCCTGTGAGTCTTGTCCCTGAATGTCTTGTTTCTGAAACGTGTTCCTGAAAGCCTTACTTTTGTAAACCTTGTTCTTGAAGCTTTACTCCAGTGTAGTCTTGTTCCTGCTTACCTGTTTTTCTATGAGTCTTGTACCTGAAAGCCTTGCTTCTGTAAACCTTGTTCCTGAAGCTTTACTGTAATAGAGGGGGTAATAAAGGGGTAACATTTTTTTTTTACCCGGGGGGGGGGGGGGTTTCGGAGGGCCCCGGAGGGTGCCATAGAAGGCAGTGACGCTGTTTCCGTGGACCCGGGGACATTTGGGTCTGTCCCCGGGTGACATGGGGCGGGCCGGGGCTTCCAGAGTATGTTCAGGCCTTGTTTTGAGGCCAGTTGCAGTCGGCGACGGGAGCTCGGGGAGGCCAGGGGGGTTCTGAGGCGGCTTCATGGTCGGGAGCTCCGTGGCGTTTTGGGGGAAGGGGCATGGGAGCGCTGTAATTTCATGGCCGCCGTGATCGCGCGGGGACGCAGGCGTGCAGGAGGTGAGGGGAGGCTCCCGGCAGGAGAAAGAGGCAGGCTTGTGGCCTGGCCAGGCGGGAGGGGCGCGGAAGACATCGTGAGTGCACGCACGCACGCAGCGTGCGCGAACTGGTTTCCAAACCTGGAGCTTCAGTAGGCCTCACTGAGGCCCAGCCGGAGTTCCAGTGATTTCATGGTTTTTGGGGTACTTTTGATTTCAGCTCCATTTCCGGAAAAAGACCCTTGGGAACGGATCCAGTGGCGGTCATCGGGTGAGAGGAAATTCAGGAGCAAGGTAAAGGGTTCTTTTGCCCAACATTTTGGTTGGTTATTATTAAAATTGTGAAAGTTGGGATTTTGATTTTTTAAAAATATAGGGTTAATGGAATTTGAATTTTTTTTTTGTAGATTTGGGGTCGGGGAGTTTTATTAATATTTTCTGGGGAGGTTTAAAATTGGGAAATAAGTTTTTTAATAGGGGTTTCAGTGAGGGGACTAAAAAAGGGTTTAAATTGGGGTTTAAAATTATAAATTCGACGGTGCAGGTTCAGGATGGGTTAATTTAATTTTTGATATTAGTTTTACTACTACTACTACTATTTAACATTTCTAAAGCGCTACTAGGGTTACGCAGCGCTGTACAATTTAACATAGAAGGACAGTCCCTGCTCAAAGAGCTTACAATCTAAAGGACAATTCCATATCATCATGCTGATCAATCCATAGACTGGTGGGTTGTGTCCATCTACCAGCAGGTGGAGATAGAGAGCAATCCTTTTGCCTCCCTATATGTGGTCATGTGCTGCCGGAAACTCCTCAGTATGTTCTCTATCTCAGCAGGTGGTGGTCACACACAGCAGCAGCTCTGGCTAGGCCTCCAAGCCTAATTTTTAGGTTTTGTTGAGTGCCTGGGGTTGAGGGCTCTTCTTGAGCAAGTGCAAACCTGGGGGCGCCAGGTCCCTCCTTTTCTCCCCCCTCCCGCTGGCTCCGTTAAAAAAAAAAAAAAAAAAAAAAAATTTTGGACGTCCTTAAAGGTGTTTATTTCGACGTTTATTTAAACGTTTATTGCAGCTACTCACTGGGACACCAGGTCGTTACAGCTCGGAGCGAGAAGCAGGTAATTTTTACCTTTTTTATAGCGGGCAGGGGGTTCCCCGATTGATCTCCACGTGGCCTATGGCGTCGGAGGGCGAGGGCACGAAGAATCGCTCCCCGGACCGCGTGTGCGCTACTAGCAGGGATGCGGGGGTATTAAAGTTTGATTCGCCCTTGTTGGGTGTCAGTTCGGAGGCCGGTCAGTGTCCCGGGTCTTCCTCCGGTGCGGCGGTTTTTCCCGCCATAAACGCCCATCCCCCGCTGCTCGCCTCCGCCATCTTGGCCGGCCACTCTGCTCGGACGGCTTCTTCTTGGGCCGCCCTTGAGCTGGGAGACGTTCATGCCATGGCCGCCCTTGATTTGGGCGACGGCAAAAAAGCGGCTAAAGTTAAGCGCCGTTCTTCCCGCGCGGCTCCTTCGCGGAGTGTCGCGCCGGACGCCATCTTGGATGCGCAGCATGTTTCTCCCCCGCTCTTGCGAGCGCCGGTTGAGGGTGCGTCTTGGGCTGTGGCCCAGGCTGCTGAAGTGCACAGTCTGGGGGGTTTCTCCCCCGAGTTTATTTTGCTGCTGCATCAGGCCTTCATTATGCAAAACGCTGCCCCTTCTCCCTTGTCCGATAAAGGGGTTGAGGCCCCCGGAAGTAAACGCCCTCGGGTGGATTCCCAGGCCTTAGAGGACTCTGTTTCCTCTGATGTAGATGAGGGCAGCGTATCTGAGTTCTTCCAACGGTCCTTTGGGGATTCCTTGGAGGAGACGGATTCCCGCTCGGATGGAGCGGATGACCCCTCTGCAGCGCGGATCTTTCGCTCAGAGGATTTGCCCAACCTGTTAGTGCAGGCCATGAGCATTTTGAAGATTTCCTTTCCGGAGGACGTCTCTCCCTCAGCCCCTGTTGGCTCCGCCATTATGCTGGGGACGAAGCGCCCGCCTAGAACCTTCCACGTGCATAATGCCATGCACACCTTCATTTCGGCTCAATGGGATGTCCCGGAAGCGAGCCTCAAAGTGGCTAGGGCTATGTCCCGCCTCTATCCTTTGCCTGAAAGTGAACGGGAGGCCTTTCTTTGGCCTACCGTGGATTCTTTAATCACTGCGGTGACTAAGAAAACGGCGTTGCCGGTGGAAGGTGGCATGGCCCTAAAGGACGCCCAAGACAGAAGATTGGAAGCGGCCTTAAGGTCGTCCTTCGAGGCGGCTGCCTTAAGTTTGCAGGCCTCAGTTTGTGGCTCCTACGTGGCCAGGGCGTGCCTGACGATTGTGCAGCGGGCTTCCCCCTCGGATCCTTCCTTGAGGGCTGATTGGCCGGCCCTGGAATCGGGCTTGGCTTATTTGGCAGACTTGCTGTATGATGTCTTGAGAGCCTCGGCTAAAGGTATGGCTCAGACAGTCTCTGCGCGGCGGTGGCTTTGGCTGAAACATTGGTCTGCGGACCACGCCTCTAAGTCCCGCCTGGCTAAGTTGCCTTTTAAAGGCAAGCTGCTCTTTGGGGTCGAGCTGGACAAAATTGTGTCCGATCTCGGCACGTCTAAGGGCAAGAGGTTACCAGAGGTCAGGGCTCGGGCTAGTGCTCGCCCCGGTATCTCCAGAGGACGGTTTCAGGAAGCCCGTCGGTACCGCCCGGGCAAGTCGGGCTCCTCTGCCCCCTCTTCCTTCAAGAGGAACTTCTCCCCCAAGCAGCATTCCTTTTGCAGAGACCGCCGTCCCGGAGGTGCGCCCTCCGGTCCTCCCCCAGGGTCTCGTACCCAATGACGGGGTCCTGGTCCATGGCCCAGTGCAAATTGGAGGACGCCTGTCCTCGTTTCTGGGCGAGTGGACCAGGGTAACTTCAGACGCTTGGGTGCTGGAAGTAATCAGAGACGGCTACAAGCTAGAGTTCTGCCGACCCTTAAGAGACGGGTTTGTACTCTCTCCCTGCAAGTCTCCGGTCAAAGCTGTGGCAGTGCAGCAGACTTTGGACAATCTGATCTGCCTGGGTGCGGTCGTTCCGGTGCCACAAAATCAGCTTGGCAAGGGACGTTACTCCATTTACTTTGTGGTACCAAAGAAAGGAGGTTCTGTCCGGCCTATCCTCGACCTCAAAGGGGTCAATCGGGCCTTGAAAGTTCGGCACTTTCGCATGGAGACTCTCCGCTCTGTTATAGCGGCAGTGAAGGCAGGGGAGTTCCTGGCATCCTTGGACATCAAGGAAGCGTACTTGCATATTCCCATCTGGCCTCCTCATCAACGCTTTCTGCGTTTTGCAGTCCTGGGCCGACACTTCCAGTTCAGAGCCCTCCCGTTCGGGTTGGCTACTGCTCCGCGGACCTTCTCCAAAGTAATGGTGGTCATCGCGGCCTTCCTGAGAAAGGAAGGAGTACAAGTCCATCCTTATCTGGACGACTGGTTGATCCGAGCCCCCTCTTATGCAGAGTGCGGCAAAGCTGTGGACCGGGTGATTGCTCTTTTGAGCTCCCTGGGGTGGATCATCAACTGGGAGAAAAGCCAGCTGCGCCCGACTCAGTCCCTGGAGTATCTGGGAGTTCGATTCAACACCCAAGTAGGCAGAGTGTTCCTGCCGGACAATCGGATTGTCAAACTTCAGGCTCAGGTGGACCAGTTCCTAGTAGCCTCTCCGCTCCGGGCTTGGGACTATGTGCAGCTGTTGGGCTCTATGACGGCACGATGGAAGTAGTGCCCTGGGCCAGGGCTCATATGAGACCACTACAACATTCTCTGCTGCAGCGCTGGACTCCGGTGTCGGAGGATTATGCTGTGCGCCTTCCCTTGGACCCAGCAGTGCGCAAGGCGCTGAGCTGGTGGCTGCAGACAGACAAGTTGTCTGCAGGGATGCCTCTTGTGACCCCGGAGTGGATTGTCATCACGACGGACGCCTCTTTGACGGGCTGGGGAGCCCACTGCTTGGGAAGGACAGCGCAGGGGCTCTGGTCTCCTGCAGAGGCAAAGTGGTCTATCAACCTCCTGGAACTCAGAGCCATTCGGTTGGCGCTTTTGGAGTTCCTCCCAGTACTGGCGTTGAAGCCAGTACAGGTCCTGTCGGACAATGCCACGGCTGTGGCCTATGTCAACCACCAGGGAGGTTCCAAGAGCGCCCCTCTAGCCAAGGAGGCCATGAATCTATGCCAGTGGGCGGAAGCGAACCTGGAACAGCTGTCAGCGGCCCACATTGCCGGAGTCATGAATGTCAAGGCGGACTTTCTCAGTCGCCATACCTTGGATCCCGGAGAGTGGCAGCTATCTGCTCAGGCGTTCTTGGACATCACGAAGCGCTGGGGCCAGCCGAGCCTAGATCTGATGGCGTCATCGGCCAATTGCCAAGTGCCGCGCTTTTTCAGCAGTGGACGGGACCCTCGATCCCTGGGAGTAGATGCTCTTCTCCAACAGTGGCCGACACAGGAGCTTCTCTATGTGTTCCCGCCCTGGCCCATATTGGGCAGGGTGCTAGACCGGGTGGCAAAGCATCCGGGCCGGATAATCCTGGTGGGTCCGGACTGGCCCAGACGTCCCTGGTATGCGGACTTGATCAGGCTCTCAGTGGACGATCCTCTGCGGCTGCCAGTGGAGCAGGGCCTGTTGCATCAGGGTCCCGTGGTGATGGAGGATCCCTCCCCCTTTGGTCTTACGGCCTGGCTATTGAGCGGCAGCATCTGAGAAAGAAGGGCTTCTCAGACAAGGTCATCGCCACTATGCTAAGAGCGAGGAAGCGCTCTACTTCTACTGCTTACGCCAGGGTTTGGCGTACCTTTGCAGCATGGTGTGAAGCAGGCTCACTTTCTCCCTTCACTGCTCCAATTTCTTCAGTGTTGGCATTCCTGCAAGAAGGTCTAGAGAAAGGCCTGTCGCTCAGTTCCCTTAAAGTCCAGGTAGCGGCTCTGGCTTGCTTCAGGGGCCACCTGAAGGGTGCTTCCCTGGCTTCGCAGCCAGATGTGGTGCGCTTTCTCAAGGGAGTTAATCACCTGCGCCCTCCTCTGCACTCAGTGGTGCCTGCGTGGAATCTCAACCTGGTGCTAAGAGCCTTGCAGAAGCCGCCTTTTGAACCCTTGTCAAGGGCATCTCTGAAAGACCTGACGTTGAAAGCAGTCTTTTTGGTGGCTATCACTTCAGCCAGAAGAGTTTCCGAGCTCCAGGCACTCTCATGTCGAGAGCCCTTTCTGCAGTTCACTGAGGCAGGAGTGTCTATTCGCACAGTGCCTTCCTTCCTGCCCAAGGTTGTTTCTCGCTTCCATGTGAATCAGCAGCTCTGTCTCCCTTCCTTTCGTAGGGAGGACTACCCAGAGGAATACTCTGCTCTCAAATATCTGGATGTGAGACGGGTCATCATCAGATACTTGGAAGTGACCAATGATTTCCGGAAGTCGGATCATCTGTTTGTCCTGTTTGCAGGTCCTCGTAAGGGTCTGCAGGCTGCTAAGCCTACAGTGGCAAGATGGGTCAAGGAAGCCATTGCAGCGGCTTATGTGGCCGCGGGGAAGGTGCCGCCTATCCAGCTGAAGGCTCACTCCACTAGAGCTCAGGCGGCCTCGATGGCAGAAGCCGGGTCCGTCTCCTTGGAGGAGATTTGCAAGGCGGCAACGTGGGCATCGGCCCATACCTTCTCCAGGCATTACCGCTTGACTGTGGCTGCTCGGGCGGAGGCCCGGTTTGGAGCTTCAGTGGTGCGGTCAGGGATTTCTATGTCCCGCCCTGGGTGAGTACTGCTTCGGTACATCCCACCAGTCTATGGATTGATCAGCATGATGATATGGAAGGTAAAATTATGTATCATACCTGATAATTTTCTTTCCATTAATCATAGCTGATCAATCCATAGCCCCTCCCAGATATCTGTATTGTTTATATTCTGGTTGCATTTCAGGTTCAAGTTTAGTCTTCAGTTCCTGTTCAGAAGGACTTCGTGTTCAAGTTTTTCAATGGATTCTTCAAGAGTTGAGACGAATTTGTGTTACAGTGAGCTGCTGCATTCCTCTCCCCTCCGTTTTACGGGGCTGGATTGAGACTTAAATTCTGCCGGCGCTCCCTCCCGCTTCGTGCGGCAGTAGGGCAGCTTTGTACCCCTCCCGCTTCGGCGGTGTTAGGGTCAGTCAGCTCCTCCCGCGGTTGCGGTTGCAGGATAAGCCAGATCCCCCCGCATCGGCGGGTGTGGTGTCCCTCCCCCGCTCCGTGGGGATGAGCTGGACGGATTCCCCTCCCCCACTTGTGTGGGGATGAGCTGGGTTAATTCCCCTCCCCCGTTTCGGCGGTGGTGAGCTGGGCAGAGTGTCCCTTTGTGGGTGTAATTCTCTAAGTGCTGAGTCCTGCGGATGGAGCTTGGATATCGACATACTGAGGAGTTTCCGGCAGCACATGACCACATATAGGGAGGCAAAAGGATTGCTCTCTATCTCCACCTGCTGGTAGATGGACACAACCCACCAGTCTATGGATTGATCAGCTATGATTAATGGAAAGAAAATTATCAGGTATGATACATAATTTTACCTTCACAGGCTTCACTCCTTTTGAATTAATATACTAAGAAGAATCATTTCAGAGGAAAAAAACTTTAGGAGTCATACCCGGAACTCTGGGAAAACAACAATCTTGATATTAATCATCTGTAATAATATTCATTTTGTTCAAATTTTTCTGGTCTATTAACATTTTCAAAATCTTAACCGTTTCCTATTCCTGTAGAACTTCATTTGCTGTATCAATTTTTCATTCTCCAAGGATTCGATTAGATTATACATGTGGCTCGCAAATAAAATTATATCTGAAACAAAATGATTTACTACCACCGTTAGGTCCTGGCGCGCCTTCCAGATGATATTCAGTGTAACCTCCATGGGAGCCAAAAACTCCAAGCTGATAACTCTTACGGGTTAAGAAGTGGCACCGCCGACACGGGTTCAGCTGTAAACGACTTCCGTTTCAGCATACACTCCTAAATTCGAATTCGAGATACTATCGGAAGATCTCATCTCCCGGACGCTCAAAAGATTCGCCAAATCTCATTGCAAACTAGATATATGTCCAAATAACCTTATTAAATCGGCCCTACAACATTTTATAACAGATCTAACGAAACACGTGAATTTTATGCTACAAAATGGACTCTTCCCAAAGGAAAAAGGAAACATTCTACTCACCCCCATACCCAAAGATGCAAAGAAAAATGTGAGTGAATTAACCAACTATAGACCAGTAGCATCTATTCCCTTAATAACCAAAATAACAGAAGGTATGGTAACCAAACAACTCACAGACTATCTAAACAAGTTCTCAATACTACACGACTCCCAGTCAGGATTTCGTTCTAATCACAGTACTGAAACAGTACTAGTCACGCTCATGACGAAATTTAAACAAACGATTGCAACCGGCAAGAATATATTACTTCTACAATTCGACATGTCAAGCGCCTTCGACATGGTCGATCATGGAATTCTACTACACATCCTTGAATACTTTGGTATTGGAGGCAATGTTCTTAATTGGTTTAAAGGATTCCTAGGAGCTTAGCCTAGAATGGGTGGCAGAGCTGGTGGTTGGGAGGCGGAGCTAGTGTGGGCAGACATATACGGTCTGTGCTGGGGCTGGTGGTTGGGAGGGGGGACTAGTGCTGGGCAGACTTATACGGTCTGTGCCGGGGCTGGTTTTTGGGCGGCGGGGATAGTGCTGGGCAGACTTATACGGTCTGTGCCAGAGCCGGTGGTGGGTGGCAGGGATAGTGCTGGGCAGACTTATACGGTCTGTGCCAGAGCTGGTGGTTGGGAGGCGGGGATAGTGCTGGGCAGATTTATACAGTCTGTGCCAGAGCCGGTGGTGGGTGGCAGGGATAGTGCTGGGCAGACTTATACGGTCTGTGCCAGAGCTGGTGGTTGGGAGGCGAGGATAGGGCTGGCCAGACTTATACGGTCTGTGCACTGAAGAGGACAGTACAAATAAAAAAAGTAGCACATATGAATTTATCTTCTTGGGCAGACTGGATGGACCGTGCAGGTCTTTTTCTGCCGTCATCTACTATGTTACTATGTTACTAACCACACGTTCATATCAAGTGACATCAGATTCGATCACATCAGCCGCATGGATACCTGAATGTGGAGTTCCACAGGGATCTCCCCTCTCACCGACTATATTCAACCTAATGATGACACCCTTGGCCAAATTACTATCAAACCAAAACCTTAATCCATACATTTACGCTGATGATGTAACGATCTACATCCCATTCAAACAAGACCTAAAAGAAATTTCTAACGACATCAACCAAAGTCTACATATCATGCACTCAACGCAGAAAAAACCCAATGCCTAATACTCACCTCTCAACACAACAGGAGCAAATTTACCACCATCAACACACCAAAACTAAATCTACCAATTTCGGAAACCCTGAAAATTCTTGGAGTTACCATTGATCGGCACCTAACACTTGAGAACCACGCGAAAAACACAACCAAAAAGATGTTCCATTCAATGTGGAAATTAAAAAGAGTAAGACCATTCTTCCCAAGGACTGTCTTCCGCAATCTGGTACAATCATTAGTACTCAGTCATCTAGATTACTGCAACTCACTCTACGCTGGCTGCAAAGAGCAAATACTCCAAAAACTCCAAACAGCCCAAAACACAGCAGCCAGACTCATATTTGGAAAATCAAAATATGAAAGTGCAAAACCTCTGCGAGAGAAGCTACACTGGCTCCCACTCAAAGAACGCATCACGTTCAAAATATGTACCCTAGTACATAAAATCATCCACGGCGATGCCCCAGCCTACATGTCAGACCTGATAGACCTACCACCCAGGAATGCTAAAAAATCATCCCGCACATTCCTCAATCTTCATTTCCCCAACTGCAAAGGTCTAAAATACAAATTAATGCATACATCAACCTTTTCCTATATGAGCATGCAATTCTGGAACGCACTGCCATGTAACCTAAAAGCGATCTATGAACTGGCCAATCTCCGTAAACTACTAAAGACTCATCTCTTCGACAAGATATATCACAAAGACCAAAACATGTGAAACTCCCACATATATACCCAGAAATGTTACTATTGCCTTCTGTAATATTACTATCATGTATTCCATTACTATGTAACCCAAAATCCTTCTGTAACATCAATTGTCTACTCTTTTCTCTTTTCTACTATCCATGATGTATTGTAAGCCACATTGAGCCTGCAAAGAGGTGGGATAATGTGGGATACAAATGCAACAAAATAATAAATAAACACACTACTCCACTCCTTTGGGCATGGTGGTTAAATGATTTGAGAGCGATGAAGTTGTTTCCAGGTCCAAGAGCATCAACGCTCCTTCGCCGGTGCTAATCAAAGGACTCATCAACCCAGTCATCTGTGGGCAGCTTGTCGCGCAGCAGTCCCACACTTGCTGCACAGGGGACAAAATGCTGGCCATCGGCGGCTGACCCCCCCATTGTCCCCTTCCTCTCAGTTAAGGCAACTGCAAATGCAAAGAGGAAACGTCAAGTAAACAAAGACAGAACTTCAGAGGACAGCTGGGCCGTTGAGCGTACGAGCCTCAGGTCACCATCTTTCCACTCTCCCTAGTTTGGGACACTCTTTGTCTGGTTTCTCCTCAGAGGCCTGTCTGATATGGGTAACCCTTCAGCATAGCCCCCTGAGTCAATGAAACACGGAAGCCCCTCCACCACTACAAGGTGGTGTCCCTTCGGAGGGGAGGGCATTTTATAAGATAGGGAGAGAGGGTTTTGCCTCCCATTTTAGTTGGTTTAGCAAGGTGTAGGAGGACGCGGAATCCAGAAGACCGCACGTCTGGAATCGCCTGGGCCCCCACGCAAGCAAGCCAAGCTTCAATCCCTGCTATCAACGAGAGTGTTGGACAAACTTCCCCAGCTAAGTGATTTTTTCACAAAAATAATTAAGAGGGACTATATGTACCTGATAAGTAGGTTGACTCCTACTTCCACGAGTAAAGAAAAAGGTCCTGTAAATCAAAAGTGGTCAGAGAGAGAGAGAGAGCGAGAAAAGGAATGTATACTTACCTGATAATTAGGCTGAGTTCTGGATTTCCTGAGAAATGCTGTTCAGTTCTGTAAACCAAGAATTTGTTGACAAAGAATCAAATTCTTCACACTGATACTAACATGGTAAAGAATACATAGCAAAATAGAAAAGTTACTTATTTTGTGAAAGTATGTGAAAATGTATGACACCGGGAAAATACTTATCTGATAGAGGTTGGGGAATGTGTTTGGTCCTGTGAAAAAAACACAGATAAGATTAGAAGAGAATGTTACATTCCAAATTTTATATTGCTATATTCTGAGGAGTGCTAGTTAAGGATTAGAAACATTGTTATTTATTCACTGTCCAGCCACAAATGTTAAAGTGTTGCTGGTTTTGGCATGGAATGCATACAATGAAGTATTTCATTATTAAAAGTTCTTTACTTGACTGAGAAGTGAGAGGGTGCTTATTACCAAAAACTTGAAAAATTCCTATTTTCCTCTCTTGCTCTCTGAGAACAAGAGACGAGGTTAGTGTTTTCTTTTGTCCCCTCCCCACGACTGGGTACTGGGTTTCTGGAAGCCCGCCACGACTATTAATATCAGGTGAACCGGAACCTAGTGTTTACCATACATCTAACTCAGGCGTGAGGGAGGGGCTACATTACTCCTGTGTAGTCTTGTTCCTGCTTACCTGTACTTCTGTGAGTCTTGTACCTGAAAGCCTTACTTCTGTACACCTGGCTCCTGCTTTAGTCTAGCCCTGCTCTTGGTACAGTTAAACTCTGTTCCTACTTTCTGCTATTGCCAAACCATGTTCCTGTTCCTGCTATGCCAAGTCTATTCCTGAGTCCTGTTCCTGGTTCATATTCCTGCCTTTTGTCTGCCGAGTCTGTGTCTGGATCCAGTTTTTAACCTGCCTTGCCTTGCCGTGTCTGAATCCAGTTCTAGCCTTGTTCCTGTGTTTTGCCGTGTTCCTGTGTGGGTTCAGTTCCAGCTCTCTGCCTTGCTTTCTTACCTTTCCTGGATCCAGCTTCTGTCTTGACTGTCTGCTTGTCCAGTTGTGCCTAGCCTTGCCTTGTCTTGTCCAGCCCTGTCTGGATCCAGTCCTTGCCTTTCCCTTATCTTGCCCTTTTCTGGACCCAGTTTTAATCTAGTTCTGTGTCTTGCCTTGATCTGCTTTGCCTTGTATTGCCTGGGTCTCAGTCCCAGTTTTAATTCAGTTTCGAATCTTGCCTTGTCCTGTCTGGGTTCCAGTTCTGCCCCTTTGCCTTGCTTTCCTTGCCTCGCCTAGATCTGGTTCTTTGTGTTGTCTATTGTGCTTTGTTACCTCTGTCCTGCCTTGTCTAGTCGCCTGGTTTATTCTAGTCCTGTCTTGTTCTGATTCCTAGTGCCAGCCCAGGTGACTTGTCTGCCAAAGCTCCAGCTTTGGTTCAAGGACTCATCATACCTGAATCTGTGACATTATCATTTTGGTTGCTCTTCTTTGAACCTTCTAATTCCGCTCTATCTTGTTTGAGATACAGTGACCAGAACCGAACGCAATACTCAAGGTGCGGATGCACCATGGAGCAATACAAAGGCATTGTAGTATTTTCGGTCTTGTTCACTATCCCTTTCCTAATAATTCCTAGCATCCTGTTTGATTTTTTGGCTGCCGCTGCACACTGACCAAAAGATTTCAGTGTATTGTCTACAACGACACCCAGATCTTAGTGCTGACCCCCAAGGTGGACCCTAGCATCAGGTAACTATGATTTGGATTATTCTTTCCAATGTGCATCACCTTGCATTTGTCCACATTAAATTTCAAGTGCCATTTGGATGGCCATTCTTCCTGCAATATTTCACAGTTCACACTTGTTTTAGCAGCCTTGAATAGTTTTGTATCCTCTGTAAATTTAATCACCTCACTCGTTATTCTGATTTCCTTATCATTTATAAATATGTTAAATATTTTCGGTCCCAATACAAATCCCTGCAGTACTCCACTGTTCACCCTCCTCCATCGAGAGAAATGCAAATGACTATTTAACCCTACTCTCTGTTTTCTGTCCAATAACCAATTCCTAATCCACACCAGAACCTTACCTCCTATCTCATGACTCTTTAATTTTCTCAGGAATCTCTCATGAGGAACTTTATCAAAAGCTTTCTGAAAATCTAGATACACTACTTCAATCCCAGAACTGAGGGCCATGGAAGTTGAGGCTATGGATGCTCTCATATGTAGCATGTACAGATAAACACAGTATTCCTGTTTCTAAACCAACCCCCCCCCCCCCATCCAACCCCCCACCCCCTCCTTTATATTATGATGGAATTAATGGCTAATTAGCAACAGGCCTTGTGCAAGGGAAGGAATTGACATGCATGTGCCAAAATCACCAATTAAGGAAGAACGTAGGGCCATCTGAGTCAGTACCAGAATGGGAGGAAGGAATGGGCGTATGGGAGAGGTACTTTCCTACAAAGGTGTGTAACAGTTTTGCTCACAGATCCCTCCTAATGCAGTGTGACTGTATTCCATAGCTATCAATGGCACCCCCATGTTATTCCCTTCAACTCTCCTCCCCCAGCAAGTTCACTCCCATCCCCCCTGGCACCAGATCATACTCTCATCCTTCTCCCCTCCACTGAAACAGGCCCACTGTTAGATGCCATGCTCACTCCACTGCTCCCCGCCTCCTCTCAACACTCCCCCCTGCCTGGCACACCAGCAGGCCCCTTCAGAGGCAAGTCTGAGTGGGCCTCCACTTCCGCCTGTCCCTGAAGGGCTCACATGGACCAGCCAGACAGAGGAGACTGGGGTGGGCAGCAGGGGGTGGAGCTGCGCCTCAGGACAATGGAGCTCTGACTAGGGCAAATATTAGTTATGGCCACCACCCTAATATTTGCCCTAGTTGAGGAAGGGCTCATCAGACATTGAGTACATAAGTATTGCCATACTGGGACAGACCAAAGGTCCATCAAGCCCAGCATCCTGTTTCCAACAGTGGCCAATCCAGGTCACAAATACCTGGCAAGATCCTGAAAAAGTTCAATACATTTTATGCTGCTTATCCCAGAAATAAGCAGTGGATTTTCCCCAAGTCAATTTAATAATGGTCTATGGACTTTTCCTTTAGGAAGCCGTCTAGACCTTTTAAAAACCACGCTAAGCTAACTGCCTTTACCACAAAGAATTCCAGAGTTTAATTACACGTTAATTACTTTTTTTGTGAGTTGAAATTAGTCCCTTCAAATGCAGGCCAAAAAGAGGATTTAAATGACGTGGAGGGGCATAATTGAACGAAAATGTCTATCTCCATGGGCGTTTATCTCCGAGAATGGGTCCGTGAAGGGGCGGACCGAACCGTATTTTCGAAAAAAATAGACGTCCATGTTTTATTCGACAATTTGTGAGCTGGGCGTTTTTGTTTTTCAGTGATAATGGAAAATGAAAGCGCCCAGCTCAAAAACGAATAAATCCAAGGCATTTGTTCGTGGGAGGGGCCAGGATTCGTAGTACACTGGTCCCCCTCACATGCCAGGACACCAACTGGGCACCCTAGGGGGCACTTTTACAAAAACAAAAAAAAAGGTAAAAGAGCTCCCAGGTGCATAGCACCCTTCCCTTGTGTGTTGAGCCCCCAAAATCCCCCTCAAATCCCACTGCCCACAAGTCTATACCATTACTATAGCCCTAAGGGATGAAGGGGGGCACCTACATGTGGGTACAGTGGGTTTGGGGGGTTGGATGACTAAGCATTAAGCAGCACAATTGTAACAGGTAGGGGAGGGATGGGCCTGGGTCCACCTGCCTGAAGTCCACTGCACCCCCTAACAACTGCTCCAGGGACCTGCATACTGCTGCCAGGGAGGTGGGTATGACATTTGAGGGTGAAAATAAAAAGTTGTGAAACATTATTTTTTGTGGTGGGAGGGGGTTAGTGACCACTGGGGGAGTCAGGGGAGGTCATCCCCGATTCCCTCTGGGGGTAATCTGTTCATTTAGGGCACTTTTTGGGGCCTTATTCATGAAAAAACAGGGTCCAGGAAAAGTGCCCTAAATTCTAGCTACAAACGCATACTTTTTTTCCATTATCGGCGAAAGGCGCCCATCTCTCCTCGGCCGATAACCACGCCCCAGTTCCACCTTCGCCACTCCTCCGACACGCCCCCGTCAACTTTGTACGCTTCCGCGATGGAGTGCAGTTGAAAACGTCCAAAATCGGCTTTCCATTATACCGATTTATTTGTTTTTGTGAGATAAACGTCTATCTCCCGATTTGGGTCGAAATCTAGGCGTTTTTCTCTTTCAATTATAAGGTGGATAGCCTTCACGGATGGTGCTGAGGGATGTTGATTTATTCCCCTCCTCCAAGCTTGAGCTTCAGTGCTTAGCAGAAATAAAATATAACAGTACCAGAGCTTGTTCCCTCTGCACAACCTAAGAACTTTAGATGAAGATTCACATGGACTGAACTGGTCACTAATAAGGAACAAAACTAGCTCTGTGAAAGAAGTGATGATTCTTCAGATGAACAGAGCTCAAAGCATACACATTAATTTAAATATCCTCTACCTGCCAGAACTGTTAGGCCATTTGTGGTGCAAACGAAAAATAAAAGAAGTATAAATGTTTCTTTCCTGTCAAACAACCTAAATGTTGTGAATACAAAGCAATTAATGGTTCAACCTTTAGTGTCTCCTAGTGATTCTCATATAGCACTATGCAGGAAACCTAGAAAGAATCACTGGCTCCAGCTGAACCAAAAAATGGTTCAGAATGAACAGGTGAACCTCTCCATAGAGGGTGAGGGGGTCTCAGAGACCAGAACAGGAGAGAATGTTTATTTATTTATTTATTTATTTATTTATTTATTTATTTATTTGTAGTAGTAGTAGTTATTGTATTTGTATCCCACATTTCCCACCTCTTTGCAGGCTCAATGTGGCTTACAATGTATCGTTCTTGGTGGTAGATTAGAACGTAATCACTTATTGTTACATAGAGATATTGAATAACATATTAGAAGTTTAGAGCAAGCAGATATTATAAAAGTAGTTACTTATTGTTAGATATAGATTTTGAGTGATATAGTAGAAGTATAAAGCAAGCAGATATTATAAAAAAGTTCTGAGTAAGGCGTGGGAGATGTATACATTTATATTTGTTATTCTGTGTGGTATGCCTTTTTAAAAAGATGGGTCTTCAGTGATGCTCGAAAGTTTGTTAGTTCGTGGATCCTTCTCAGGTTGTGCGGCAGTGCGTTCCATAGCTTGGTACTCAAGTAGGTGAAGTTTGCTGCAAATGTTGGGCAAAGGAACCAGGACAAGCAAAATCGTGAACCTGCAGGGTCCAATTCTAAACAACATTAAGGTAAGCAAGATTGACTCTTTCTTACATCACACTGAGGTGATGATCTGTGGTCCTGGGAAAAATGTGGTCTCAGGACCACCACAGGTCAGTTAATTGTTATGTAAAAATAAATGGTTAGTTGCTTTTTGAGGTAGCCATTAGTGGTGCCCTAACTATATGTTATCTGCAAAGCAG
This sequence comes from Microcaecilia unicolor, assembly GCF_901765095.1. Classification (NCBI taxonomy): domain Eukaryota; kingdom Metazoa; phylum Chordata; class Amphibia; order Gymnophiona; family Siphonopidae; genus Microcaecilia; species Microcaecilia unicolor. The sequence goes on along the minus strand of NC_044041.1, from coordinate 140,022,726 downwards.
CATATCATTGTGAGCAGGAAATTGACAAATCATTCATTGGGGTGGGAGAAAAGAGAAAAATATTCCTAATTACCTTAAGGTAGAGGAACTGTTATCTGATGTGTTATTACCTTCATAGCCCTGTGGACTATCTCATTATGAAGGGAAGGGAGTGGTCATCCCTTCCGCCCTCCTGTGCTTTAATTTTGAAATTAATGAGCATGTAGGCTAGTGTCTGGCATGGGAACTCAGGAAGGCTTGTGCTTCACTCATTAATATAACCTCAGCTAGTGAGTGCCTGAGATTCCTTGTAATGATAAGTTCACTGAGTCACAGGAAGATCTTTTAGGAAGATGTGCCTTTGAATCAATTATTTGTCACAAAGAATTGCCAAGATAAAAGATGTTTAACATCTGGTATGGGTAGGCTCCTCACTGTCTGCTCTACATAAGTACATAAGTACATAAGTAGTGCCATACTGGGAAAGACCAAAGGTCCATCTAGCCCAGCATCCTGTCACCGACAGTGGCCAATCCAGGTCAAGGGCACCTGGCACGCTCCCCAAACGTAAAAACATTCCAGACAAGTTATACCTAAAAATGCGGAATTTTTCCAAGTCCATTTAATAGCGGTCTATGGACTTGTCCTTTAGGAATCTATCTAACCCCTTTTTAAACTCCGTCAAGCTAACCGCCCGTACCACGTTCTCCGGCAACGAATTCCAGAGTCTAATTACACGTTGGGTGAAGAAAAATTTTCTCCGATTCGTTTTAAATTTACCACACTGTAGCTTCAACTCATGCCCTCTAGTCCTAGTATTTTTGGATAGCGTGAACAGTCGCTTCACATCCACCCGATCCATTCCACTCATTATTTTATACACTTCTATCATATCTCCCCTCAGCCGTCTCTTCTCCAAGCTAAAAAGCCCTAGCCTTCTCAGCCTCTCTTCATAGGAAAGTCGTCCCATCCCCACTATCATTTTCGTCGCCCTTCGCTGTACCTTTTCCAATTCTACTATATCTTTTTTGAGATACGGAGACCAGTACTGAACACAATACTCCAGGTGCGGTCGCACCATGGAGCGATACAACGGCATTATAACATCCGCACACCTGGACTCCATACCCTTCCTAATAACACCCAACATTCTATTCGCTTTCCTAGCCGCAGCAGCACACTGAGCAGAAGGTTTCAGCGTATCATCGACGACGACACCCAGATCCCTTTCTTGATCCGTAACTCCTAACGCGGAACCTTGCAAGACGTAGCTATAATTCGGGTTCCTCTTACCCACATGCATCACTTTGCACTTGTCAACATTGAACTTCATCTGCCACTTGCACGCCCAATCTCCCAGTCTCGCAAGGTCCTCCTGTAATCGTTCACATTCCTCCTGCGACTTGACGACCCTGAATAATTTTGTGTCATCGGCGAATTTAATTACCTCACTAGTTATTCCCATCTCTAGGTCATTTATAAATACATTAAAAAGTAACGGACCCAGCACAGACCCCTGCGGGACCCCACTAACTACCCTCCTCCACTGAGAATACTGTCCACGCAATCCTACTCTCTGCTTCCTATCTTTCAACCAGTTCTTAATCCATAATAATACCCTACCTCCGATTCCATGACTCTGCAATTTCTTCAGGAGTCTTTCGTGCGGCACTTTGTCAAACGCCTTCTGAAAATCCAGATATACAATATCAACCGGCTCCCCATTGTCCACATGTTTGCTTACCCCCTCAAAAAAATGCATTAGATTGGTGAGGCAAGACTTCCCTTCACTAAATCCGTGCTGACTTTGTCTCATCAGTCCATGTTTTTGTATATGCTCTGCAATTTTATTCTTAATAATAGCCTCCACCATCTTGCCCGGCACCGACGTCAGACTCACCGGTCTATAATTTCCCGGATCTCCTCTGGAACCCTTCTTAAAAATCGGAGTAACATTGGCTACCCTCCAGTCTTCCGGTACTACACTCGATTTTAGGGACAGATTGCATATTTCTAACAGTAGCTCCGCAAGTTCATTTTTTAGTTCTATTAATACTCTGGGATGAATACCATCAGGTCCCGGTGATTTACTACTCTTCAGCTTGCTGAACTGACCCATTACATCCTCCAAGGTTACAGAGAATTCGTTTAGTTTCTCCGACTCCCCCGCTTCAAATATTCTTTCCGGCACCGGTGTCCCCCCCAAATCCTCCTCGGTGAAGACCGAAGCAAAGAATTCATTTAATTTCTCCGCTACGGCTTTGTCCTCCCTAATAACATTACCTACTGTACATGCAATCCAGGACCCACTGTATAGCATTTGTACATAAAAGTGCTTCCTAGCTGAGTTAGCCACAGTGTCAAAGAACAATGCCAACAGCCTTTGTCTCCCAGAAAAACCTTGTCTCTTTAGGAAGCTAGATATCCTGCTTTAGTTTAGGGCATAAAATGTTAAACCACTGACTTTCTGTATAGTACCATACGTGCACATTCATTCATTCATTTAAGTATTTATACTTAAATCCGCTCCAAATACACTACACGAACCTACGCCAATATGAATATTAACAAGCTACTCCTAATTATCTACTGTCTTTCCCTAATCCATCACACATTGGCAACCCCTCTCATAGACAATAACTCACCCATACTACATAAACCTTTCATACAACCTAATAACAACACACCTAACCAAAAGATTAAAAAATAGAATGGAAAATCTACCGCCTTCGGACACAATCAACAGGAAAGAAAGGACATAATAAACTCAAATACCAAGAGGACAGACAACTAATAAAAATCACCACAACCTCGAACCCAAATGAACCCTACCAACTAATACAACTAGGCTATTTAAATGCCAGATCTGCAGTTAACAAAACTACGACAATAACCGATTGGATCACAACAGACAACCTTGATTTCCTACTCATTAGCGAAACCTGGATCCACGACCTTAAAGCTCCCATAATCCTAGAGCTATGCCCTACAGGGTACAAAATCATTCACTGGACAAGGAACGGAAAAAGAGGAGGAGGCATAGCTATAATCTATAAATCACAATACACCGTCACAACAACAGCCAAATCCATACTTCCCCAACTTGAAATAGCCTCAGTTAGAACCAGCCACCCAACCTTACATGACCACCTAAACCTTATCCTGTTCTATAGGCCACCAGGCAACTGGCAATACAGCCAAATGCACCTCATGGACTTTACATCGAATACATGTTTCCACCCAAAACCTTCTTATAGCAGGAGACATCAACCTTCATCTTGAGGATACTAACATAACAAGTGTATGTGAATGTAAGGACTTTTTCCAACTATGGGAACTTCACTGGCCAAATATGCAACCCACCCACATTAAAGGACACACACTAGACATCATCAAACACAAATTCTCATCAGAAACAAATCCCGCACTAACAGACACAAAATGGACAGCTATACCATGGTCCGATCACTACAAAGCAATCTTCTCCCTTCATTGGCGAATAAAGGATTCACAACATAAACAAGAACAACGAACCTACACCACGAGAGGCAAAATAGACCCACTAACATTTTGGCAACAATTCTACAACAACGAATGGACAGCATTAACAGACTCACCCCAATACTCCTTGAATGGACAACAGATGCAGAATCATATTAGACAATATAGCACCACTTCAAACCAGAACCTCACATAGAAAGAACACAATACCATGGTTTAATGAAGAATTGAAAGAATTAAAAACACAAGTCAGAAGACTAGAACGAACATGGAATAAGAAAAAAGACGACACCGAGCTTAAGGACTGGAAACAATTACATAGAAAATACAAATACACCATCAGACAAACTAAAAGATCATACTATAAAACTAAAATCGGACCAGACTACAAGGACACACAGAAACTCTTCCAGCTCGTAAACAAACTACTAAATACCACGCCAGTTTCTTCTAACAATACAGATACTCCATCAGCAAACAATCTTGCGAATTACTTCAAAGAGAAAATTATAAAGCTACGACTCATGATAACTATCAACACAACTGACTATGTAAACCTCCTTGAGTGTCTAGATCCAACACCTGGAGAACATCCAGCAGACCGATCATGGACCAACTTTGATGAACTCTCGATTGATAACATCACCCAATCGCTTAGAAGATACGCCAAGTCACAATGCAAGTTAGACATCTGCCCTAGTAGCCTTATAAGATCTGCTCCTCAGCAACTCAAAACAGACCTCACGAACCACCTGAACTACATGCTACAAAATGGTCTCTTCCCAAAGGACAAAGGAAACATTCTACTCACTCCCTTACCTAAAGACGCAAAGAAAAGCACTAATGACTTAACCAACTACCGCCTAGTAGCTTCTATCCCGCTGACTACCAAACGTATGGAGGGCGTAGTGACGAAACAGCTCACTAACTACCTAAATAAACACTCAATTCTTCACGAATCCCAATCAGGATTTCGGTCGAACCACAGCACTGAAACAGTACTAGTGACATTAATGAAGAAATTCAAACAAGCAATTGCAACTGGCAACAACATACTTCTCTTACAATTTGACATGTCAAGTGCCTTCGATATGGTCGACCATGGAATACTACTATGTATCCTAGAATACTTTGGAATTGGAGGTAACATTCTTAACTGGTTTAGAGGATTCTTGACTTCAAGATCATACCAAGTAACAACTAACGAGCCTACATCAGCCCTATGGACACCTGAATGCAGAGTTCCCCAAGGATCTCCCCTCTCGCCAACCCTCTTCAACCTGATGATGATACCCTTAGCCAAGCTACTAGCCAACCTAAACCTTAACCCATACATATATGCAGATGATGTCACGATATACATCCCATTTAAGCATGATCTAAAGGAAATCTCCAACGAGATCAACCAAAGCTTCCAAATAATGCATTCCTGGGCGGATGCATTTCAGTTAAAACTTAACGCAGAAAAGACACAATGTCACAATACAATACAAACAAATTTACTACCATAACCACACCTATCGTTTCCCTTCCTGTCTCAAATACACTGAAAATTCTTGGAGTCACCATTGATCGAAATCTCACACTCGATAACCACATGAAGAATACAACGTTATGACATCAGCTCCTCAACATTTATAACAGACATAACGAAACACTTGAACTACATGTTACAAAATGGACTCTTCCCGAAGGAGAAAGAAAATATTCTACTCACCCCCATCCCCAAAGACGCAAAGAAAAGCGCCAGTGAACTAACCAACTACAGGCCAGTAGCATCCATTCTATTTTTAACCAAAATAACGGAAGGGTTGGAGACCAAACAACTCACAAGCTATCTAAACAAATTCTCAATACTCCATGACTCCCAGTCAGGTTTTCGGTCTAACCACAGTACTGAAACAGTACTAGCTACCTTCATGACTAAATTCAAACAAACGATCGCAACAGGAAAGAACATGCTACTTCTACAATTCGACATATCAAGCGCTTTCGACATGGTTGATCATGGAATATTACTACATATCCTTGACTACTTCGGAATTGGAGGCAATGTTCTCAATTGGTTCAAGGGATTCCTAACCACACGATCATATCAAGTGACATCCAACTCGACTACTTCAGCCACATGGATACCCGAATGCGGAGTCCCACAGGGATCCCCCCTATCGCCGACCCTATTCAACTTAATGATGATACCCTTAGCCAAACTACTATCAAACCAAAACCTTAACCCATACATATACGCAGATGATGTAACGATTTACATCCCATTTAAACAAGATTTAAAGGAAATTTCCAACGACATCAACCAAAGTCTCCATATCATGCATTCATAGGCGGATGCTTTTAGATTGAAACTTAATGCAGAAAAAACCCAATGCCTAATACTCACATCTCAACATAACAAGAACAAATTCACAGCCATTAACACACCAAATCTGAACCTTCCTATTTCGGACACCCTAAAAATTCTTGGAGTTACCATCGATCGACATCTAACACTCGAAAGCCATGCGAAAAACACAACCATGAAGATGTTCCACTCAATGTGGAAATTAAAAAGAGTAAGACCTTTCTTCCCAAGCAATACTTTCCGTAATCTGGTACAATCAGTGGTGCTCAGTCATCTAGATTACTGCAACGCACTCTATGCTGGCCTTAAAGAGCAAATAATCAAGAAACTTCAGACAGCCCAGAACACTGCAGCTAGACTCATATTCGGCAAAACAAAATATGAAAGTGCCAAGCCCCTACGAGAAAAACTACACTGGCTCCCACTCAAAGAACGCATCACGTTCAAAATTGGCTCCCTAGTTCACAAAATCATTCATGGAGATGCACCAGCCTACATGTGAGACCTGATAGACTTACCACCCAGGAATGCCAAAAGATCATCCCGCACATTCCTTGATCTGCACTTCCCTAACTGCAAAGGTCTAAAATACAAAGTAATGCACGCGTCAAACTTCACCTACTTAAGCACACAGTTATGGAACGCACTGCCGCACAACTTAAAAATGACCTATGAACTAATGAACTTCCGCAAACTACTGAAGACCCATCTTTTCAGCAAGGCTTACCACAAAGATCAACCAATGTTAATATACATAAATCTCCACACGTAGTTAGAAATGTCTTATAATATCTGCTTGTCATACTATTATCATGTCTTATCATTATCATGTTACCAAAAATTTTCTGTAACAGTAAATGCCTATTTTTCTATTATATTTCCACTATCCATGATGTATTGTAAGCCACATTGAGCCTGCAAAGAGGTGGGAAAATGTGGGATACAAATGCAATAAATAAATAAATAAATAAATAAATAAATAAATATCTAGAGCCTCTTTTACGTACAATTTTGTTAGATCCAGACATACAGGGGGTTACACTCCATGGGAATTTGATAAAAGTGTTAGCCTTTGCTGACGATATGTTCCTCACCCTAACCCAACCGAGGGCCTCAGTTCCGCGTCTGCTAGAAGTTATAGATGAATTTGGATTTTTCTCGGGCTTGCAACTAAATTTGCAAAAATCGCTGGCTCTCCCAATACAAGAGATGATGCAATTGGAGTGGGGAGGCCCGTTCCCATTCCAATGGGCTACAGGGCCACTTAAATACCTAGGGGTCTATATCCCGAGGGATCTTGCATACCTATACAAAGAAAATATGGGCCCCCTGAAAAACCGTACGAAGGAGGTTCTGCAAAGTTGGTAGGGCTTGCCCTTGTCATTTGTCCCGTTCCGGGACTTTACCTGTGCTCCCGCGGCGGGGAGCGATGATCGACGGGGGCCGCGGGCTCCAGTGCGGCAGAGACAAGCCGCCGACGGGGCCAGCGCTTCCGCGGGTCGGCCCGAGGCTGGCGACCCGCGGGAGCAAACGCCGACCTTATGGAAGGGGGGACGCCGGCCAAGATGGCGGCGCCAGCGTCGTTGTCTCCCCGGCCAGAGCTAGGCAGCAGGCAAGTCCCGCCCACTGGCGCCGGATTGGCGCATGGAAGGAGGAACTCCGCCTGCGAGGCGGGTCCACCAATCCAGGCCCTCCTTGCCTATCTGGGCTGAAGGAATTGGCTCCTCTCTAGGGAGGGGATGGACTGGCGGGGGATTTAAACCCCGGAACAAGAAGGGTTCAGCGCTTCTGTTTCTTTTGTCAGGAGCCGGCACAGTGGAGTGCGGAGCCACCTTCAGAGACTGTGTTACTCTTCCAGCTAGCCGTCCTTGCTAGCCACCTTCGGAGACTGTATTACTCTTCCAGCTAGCCGTCCTTGCTAGCCACCTTCGGAGACTGTGTTACTCTTCCAGCTAGCCGTCCTTGCTAGCCACCTTCGGAGACTGTGTTACTCTTCCAGCTAGCCGTCCTTGCTAGCCACCTTCGGAGACTGTGTTACTCTTCCAGCTAGCCGTCCTTGCTAGCCACCTTCGGAGACTGTGTTCCTCGTCCAGCTAGCCGTCCTTGCTAGCCACCTTCAGAGTCTGTGTGCTTCTTCAAGCTAGCCGTCCTTGCTAGCTGCCCTTTAGAGACTGAGTTGCTGACTACCAGCCAGGCCTGCCGTCACCCCGCGGTTCCAGCAGTCCTGCTGGCCGCCTGCAGCTGAGGGCTCAACCCTCGGTGAACGGCGGTCACTGCGGGTGAAGATTCGGGGTGCGCGGCGGTCCCTGGAGGTCTTACCGGGCCTCCAGGAACCCAAGGGCTCACCAATAACCGCGACAGGACAGGAAACAGAAGCCATGAGCTCGCCTACGCAGCCTGATCTACGGGACCTGGCCAAGGTACTCCAGCAGCAGCAGGAGCAGCTGAACGCCCTGTCGGGGGCGCTCCAAAACGTATGCTCCCAACTTTCAACGCTTCAGGTACAGAACCAGGCCGCTGCGGTCCAGGGGGCCGCAGCAGCTCCCCGTTCGGGAGGGTTCCGCACGGGACCTCGGTTCCCTGAGCCGGCACGATACGATGGGGTCCCCGGAGGGTGCCGGGGGTTCCTCAATCAGTGCAATCTGGCCTTCCGGATGCAACCGGAGACTTTTGCTTCGGACCAAAGTAAAGTGGGATATATTATGGGCCTCTGCGAAGGGAAGGCCCTAGCCTGGGTGGCCCCACTAAACGAACAGCAGGACCCCATCTTGGATGACTATAGTGAATTTCAGCGCCGTTTCCGTATGGTGTTTGATCTTCCTGGGAGACCATCTTCCGTGGCGTCGGAGCTGCTGCGAATTCATCAGGGGGACGGGACGGTGGCCGATTATGCCATTCGGTTCCGGACTTTAGCTACGGAGCTCCGTTGGAACCCGGAGTCCCTGATGGCAATTTTTATGGAGGGGTTACAAGAACGAATCAAGGACGAATTGGCAGGACGGGAAGTCCTGGGCCAATTGGATGCCCTGATTTCACTCTGTATCCGAGTTGATACCCGGTTCCAGGAGCGAGCTAGAGCCCGGGCCGAACGGCAGAAGTGGGGGCGGGGAACGTCCTGGACTGCTAAGGGTCCGTCCCCTCGCCGAGGGAACCGGGACTCCAAGGACAATGGAGAGGAGCCGATGGTGATGGGCCGTCAGCGGCTGGCTCCCTCCGACCGGAAGAAACATTTATGGGACGGACTGTGCCTCTATTGTGGTGCGGCTGGACATTTTATCCGAGCCTGTCCCTCCCGGACGGGAAACGTCTCCCCCAAGACACCTTGAGGGGAGGGGTCTTGGGGCATTCCGCTCCCCTGCCGGATTCCCTAATCACACTGCCAGTAATACTACGATGGCACGAGACCACGATCCAGACCCGAGCCCTAGTGGACTCGGGGTCGGGGGGCAACTTCATCGGGCACGAACTACTGCAACAGATGGGCTGGCCCACGCTCCCGCGGTGGCCAGCGCTGCAAATAACCTCCATCCAGGGGACTACATTACCGCAGCCAGTCACGGAGATCACCCCCTTTTTGGGATTACAGGTGGGGGAGGATCACCAGGAAGAAGTTCAATTCCTGGTTCTATCCCGGACCATCCATCTGGTGGTCTTAGGATTGCCATGGCTACGGAGTCATAGCCCGGTTATTGACTGGACCGGGGGAAGCATCCGAGCTTGGGGTAGTTCCTGTCGGGAGAACTGTTGTAAGGGCCGGACCGACAGCTGCCCTGCCTTAGCTAGTGTGCCCGGGGGGGCACGGGTTGAGCTGGGCTCCCTGCCTATGGACTATAGAGACTTTGCAGATGTGTTTAGTCCAATAGAGGCGGAGGTTCTACCGCCTCATCGGTCGTTCGACTGTGCCATTAACTTGATGGCAGATACCATGCCACCGCGGGGTCAACTGTACACCTTGTCCCGAGGGGAGTCCAAGGCAATGCAGGAGTACATCCGGGAGAATCTGCGAAGAGGCTTCATCCGGCCCTCTACGTCCCCGGCCGGGGCGGGATTCTTTTTTGTTACTAAGAAGGATGGCTCCTTGAGGCCCTGTATTGATTATCGGGGGTTAAATGCCATCACGGTAAAGGATCGCTTTCCTCTACCGCTCATTCCCGAACTCTTTGACAGGCTGCAAGGAGCCCAGATGTTTACCAAGTTGGACTTACGGGGGGCCTACAACTTAGTGCGAATCCGGCGAGGGGACGAATGGAAGACGGCGTTTAACACCCACGAGGGACATTTCGAGTATCGGGTGATGCCGTTTGGCCTATGTAATGCCCCGGCCCCCGGCGGTGTTTCAGCGACTTATTAATTTTGTGCTCGAGGATTTGCTGAACTCCACGGTGATTGTATATCTGGACGACATCTTGGTGTTCTCCCAAAACCCCGCGGAACATGTGAGTCATGTTCGCGCAGTGCTGCAGCGGTTACGACAATACCGCCTGTTTGCTAAGCTCAGCAAGTGCGCTTTTCATCAGAGGTCGCTACCATTTTTGGGACACATTCTGTTACCCGGGGGGCTACAGATGGAGCCGGACAAACTCCGGGCGATTCGAGAATGGCCACAACCGCTGGGATTGAAAGCACTACAACGCTTTTTGGGATTCGCGAACTACTATTGCCAGTTTATTCCCCGGTATTCACAACTGACGGCGCCGTTGACAGCGCTCACTAGAAAAAACGCGAAGGTCCGGGACTGGCCGCCCGAGGCGCAGGTGGCTTTTCGCCAAGTGAAGGAGGCATTCAACTCAGCGTCCATTTTGTTAGCCCCGGATCCAGAAAAACCCTTTATCGTGGAAGTGGACGCGTCCGCGTTGGGAGCCGGGGCGGTCCTCTCGCAAGTGAATTCTAAGGGCCGGCGCCAGCCTTGCTCTTTCTTCTCTCGTAGATTCTCCCCGGCGGAATGTAATTATACCGTAGGGGACAGAGAGCTCTTAGCATTGAAATTAGCCCTGCAGGAATGGAGACATCTGCTGGAGGGAGCGGAACATCGATTCACGGTGATCACTGACCACAAAAATCTACTGTATCTACAAGAGGCTCAACGGCTCAATCCCCGACAAGCCCGGTGGTCATTGTTTTTCGCCAGATTTCATTTTCAATTGGTCTTTCGGGCTGCGGCTCAGAATACCCCTGCAGACTCCCTCTCCAGAGCCTTTGAGGTTCCAGAGGAGACTAAGGAGACCCATTCCATGTTGGATCCGGCATGCCTCAGCGCGGCCGTGGGGGAGGTCGCTCCTACGAAAGAACTAGTGCCGGTCACTGAGCGAGCGAAGGTAATGCAATGGGGGCATTCGTCCAGATGGGCGGGACATTTTGGGTTTCAGAAGACTCTGCATCTCATTACCAGACAGTATCAATGGCCTCAGATGAGGCGGGACATTCGTCAGTTTGTCACCACCTGTCCTGTGTGCGCCCGGACCAAACCGGTAATCGGAACCCGCATGGGGAAGCTACAACCACTGCCCGTACCCACAGGCCCCTGGACGGAGCTTTCCATGGATTTTATCACCGACCTCCCCAGTTCCCAGGGACAGACGGTGATTTGGGTGGTAATTGACCGGTTCTCCCGAATGGCCCATTTCGTGCCCTTGCCGGGACTTCCTTCGGCGGTCGCATTAGCCCAACTCTTCATTCAACACATTTTTCGACTTCATGGGCTGCCTCTTTGGATTATTAGTGACCGAGGCCCCCAATTCACCTCACGTTTCTGGAGGGCCTTGTGTACAGCATTGGGGGTGAAGACCCATTTCTCATCAGCATACCATCCCCAAACCAATGGCATGGTCGAAAGAACGAACCAAACGTTAAAAGGGTTCCTACGAGCATTTGTCAACAAACGCCAAGATAACTGGGTCTCCCTACTTCCTTGGGCCGAGTTTGCATATAACCACAGTGTCCACTCGGCCTCGGGAGACTCTCCATTCTTCTTGGTGTATGGACGACATCCTCGACTCCCAGCACCTTTCCCATCTGGATCTTCGACCCCCTTGGTGAAGGTAACCCTGGCAGATCTGCAAAGAGTCTGGGAAATGGCCCGAGAACAACTGCAGAAGGCAGCCACCAAATACAAGGTCTTCGCAGATCGGCATCGGAGAACCGCTCCCGACTTGCAACCAGGGCAGAAGGTATGGTTAAGCACCAAATATCTCCGACTTCGGGTGCCCTCTCGGAGGTTGGGACCTCGGTATATTGGACCGTTTGCAATCCAATCCCGAATTGGAGCTGTGACATATCGGTTGCGATTGCCTAGTACCCTGCGGGTGCATAACGCCTTCCATATTTCCCTATTGAAAAGTTTTCGAGGATCTCGATGGCACCCCCAACGGCAGGAGACCGCAGATCTCGAAGCAGATCCCGATCCAGAGTATGAGGTGGAGGATGTTCTGGATTCAAAGAAGCGGCGGGGGAAACTATATTACTTATTGTCTTGGAAGAATTTTGGCCCCGAAGACAACTCCTGGGAGCCCGCGGCGAATGTACATGCTCCGGAGTTGGTCAAGGCCTTCCACGCCCGGTACCCTTCCAGACCCAGGCCCGGGGGAAAGGGGGCATCCGGGGAGGATACTGTCCCGTTCCGGGACTTTACCTGTGCTCCCGCAGCGGGGAGCGATGATCGACGGGGGCCGCGGGCTCCAGTGCGGCAGAGACAAGCCGCCGACGGGGCCAGCGCTTCCGCGGGTCGGCCCGAGGCTGGTGACCCGCGGGAGCAAACGCCGACCTCATGGAAGGGGGGATGCCGGCCAAGATGGCGGCGCCGGCGTCGTTGTCTCCCCGGCCAGAGCTAGGCAGCAGGCAAGTCCCGCCCACTGGCGCCGGATTGGCGCATGGAAGGAGGAACTCCGCCTGCGAGGCGGGTCCACCAATCCAGGCCCTCCTTGCCTGTCTGGGCTGAAGGAATTGGCTCCTCTCTAGGGAGGGGATGGACTGGCGGGGGATTTAAACCCCGGAACAAGAAGGGTTCAGCGCTTCTGTTTCTTTTGTCAGGAGCCGGCACAGTGGAGTGCGGAGCCACCTTCAGAGACTGTGTTACTCTTCCAGCTAGCCGTCCTTGCTAGCCACCTTCAGAGACTGTGTTACTCTTCCAGCTAGCCGTCCTTGCTAGCCACCTTCAGAGACTGTGTTACTCTTCCAGCTAGCCGTCCTTGCTAGCCACCTTCGGAGACTGTGTTACTCTTCCAGCTAGCCGTCCTTGCTAGCCACCTTCGGAGACTGTGTTACTCTTCCAGCTAGCCGTCCTTGCTAGCCACCTTCGGAGACTGTGTTCCTCGTCCAGCTAGCCGTCCTTGCTAGCTGCCCTTTAGAGACTGAGTTGCTGACTACCAGCCAGGCCTGCCGTCACCCCGCGGTTCCAGCAGTCCTGCTGGCCGCCTGCAGCTGAGGGCTCAAACCTCTGTGAACGGCGGTCGCCGCGGGTGAAGATTCGGGGTGCGCGGCGGTCCCCGGAGGTCTTACCGGGCCTCCAGGAACCCAAGGGCTCACCAATAACCACGACAGGACATCATTGAGCGGGAGAATCACTATGTACAATATGTTCATTTTTCCCAGATGGACATATGTTTTCCAGATGATCCCTGCTACACTGGGTTATAGAGAGGAGAGGTGGCTACACAAAACCCTTACCATTTTCCTGTGGCAGGGCAAGCGAGCACGCACTGGCTTAAAGAAACTCATGAGACCCTGTTTAAAGGGGGGGGGGGGGGGCTGGGGCTGCTTGATCTAAAACTCATAACAATGGCGTGCTGCATAAGACACCTGTTCGACTGGTTCCGCTCGAGGGAATTCTTTTCCTGTACTGGGGTGGAAACCTCCCTGATGGCACCAATGGGATTTGCTTACTGGCTTCATGCCCTGACCGAGGAGCTACCAGCACTAGGCCCATATGGATTTATTTTGAACCCCATATGGAAAGCATGGAAATGGTTGGGTAGGACATATAAGTGGAACAGTGTAGTTTCCCCATTACTTCCCATAAAGGGCAATCTGGCGTTTCCTGAGGGGGGCAAGTCTGCTTTGTTCAAGAAATGGGACACTTGTGGTATCAAATACTTGTTTCAGGTGGTGTCCGAGACGGGGACTATTAAAACCTTTCAGGCCATGTGTGAAGAGTTCGGGTTAGGGCAGCAAGATCATTTTCAGTATATGCAGCTTAAACATTATGTTAGAACATTGCCTGCATCAGACCTTACACAGGAAACATGGGAATCCATGTGTGATTTGCTGGGCCTAGAGGCTCATTTAAAAGTGCCGCTCCGATATTTCCATTGCCACCTCAGAGACCTGCAAGAGTCACTGGACTATGCGCACGTGTCTCAACAATGGCAGCAAGAGCTGAGGTGGAAACCTGATCCAGGACAAATTCAATTTTGCCTGACGAATGAGTATCAGGTGACAGAGAATGTGGCATGGCAAGAAATGCAATACAAATTCGTTATGAGACTGTATTGATGGGTAAAAAGATCATACTACAGTTGTGGCTACAACCAGAGCCACCTGGAGTGTCACAATGGCGAGGAGCCATGATGCAATGTTGTATGCTGGAAAAGAAGAAAGTGGGAAACCTGGCCTCAAGGAGAGGAGACCAGTTTTGCAAAACTTGGTTGCCTTTTTGGGACACCTTGACACCCGTAGCGAGAAGCAGGATTTTGAACTGTTAAACGGAATGGGCGGGGGGAGGGTAAGATGGTGGGAGGGATAGAGTGGGGGGGAGGGTAGAGGGAAGAGAGCGAAAACGATGTAAAACTGATGGCATTTATTATGTGATGTTCACCTACTGGCATGTCACAATGTGATGTATTGTGTACGTTCATCAATAAAAATTGGTTTAAAAAAAAGCATTACATTGGCCACCCTCCAAACTTACGGTACCATGCTTGATTTTAAATATAGATTATATTACTAATAATAGTTCTGCATGTTCATTTTTCAATTCTATCACTACTCTGGGATGAATACCATCCGGTTTAGGTGATTTGCTACTCTTCAATTTGTCAAATTGCGCCATTACGTCTTCCAAGTTTATAGAGATTTCATTCAGTTTCTCTGACTCATCAGCTTTGAATACCATTTCTGGGACCGGTATCTCTCCCAAATCTTCCTCGGTGAACACCAAAGCAAAGAATTCATTTAATCTCTCCGCTATGGATTTGTATTCCCTTAGTGCCAATTTACCCCATGATCATCTAGCTGTCCAACTGATCCTTTTGTCGGCTTCTTGATTTTAATATACCTATAAAAGTTCTTACAATCAGGGGCACTTTTGAAAGAGAAGGACGCCCATCTTCCGACACAAATTGGAAGATGGGCGTCCTTCTCTCAGGGTCGTTCAAATCAGCATAATCGAAAGCTGATTTTGGGCGTCCTCAACTGCTTTCTGTCGCGGGGACGACCAAAGATCACGGGGGGAGGGGGGGTCGGCAGTGTACCGAAGGCGGGATGGGGCGTGGTTAAGAGATGGGCGTCCTTGGCCTTTAATGGAAAAAAGAAGGGCATCCCTCACGAGCATTTGGTCGACTTTACTTGGTCCCTTTTTTTTCACGACCAAGCCTCGAAAAGGTGCCTGAACTGACCAGATGACCACCGGAGGGAATCGGGGATGACCTCCCCTTACTCCCCCAGTGGTCACCAACCCCCTCCCACCCCAAAAAAATTAAAAAACATTTTTTCCAGCCTCTATGCCAGCCTCAAATGTCATACCCAGCTCCATAACAGCAGTATGCAGGTCCCTGGAGCAGTTTATAGTAGGTGCAGTGCAATTCAGGCAGGCGGACCCAGGCCCATCCCCCACCCCACCTGTTACACTTGTGGTGGTAAATGTGAGCCCTCCAAAACCCACCCGAAACCCACTGTACCCACATGTAGGTGCCCCCCTTCACCCCTTAGTGCTATGGTAGTGGTGTACAGTTGTGGGGAGTGGGTTTTGGGGGGGGTTTGGGGGGCTCAGCACCGAAGGTAAGGGAGCTATGCACCTGGGAGCAATTTGTGAAGGCCACTGCAGTGCCCCCTAGGGTGCCCGGCTGGTGTCCTGGCATCTGAAGGGGACCAGTGCACTACGAATGCTGGCTCCTCCCACGACCAAACCAGGGACGACTATCTCTAAGGTCGACCATCTCAACATTTAGGTCGACCATCTCTAAGGGCGACTTAAATGTTGAGATTTGGGCATTCAAATCGAAACGAAAGATGGACGTCCATCTTGTTTTGATAATACGGGTTTCCTTGCCCCTTTGCCGGACGTCCTTACAGATGGACGTCCCCGTTCAATTATGCCCCTCCACGTGTTTTTACCGTTAACACAATCTTTTTTTCAAAGTCCCTCTTTGCCTTCCTTATAAGCGATTTCCATTTGATTCGCCATTCCTTATGCTGTTTCTTATTATTTTCAATTGGATCCTTCTTCCATTTTCTTTTAGCTCTAATAGCTTCATTCACCTCACTTTTTAACCATGCCGACTGTCACTTGGCCTTCCTTCCTCCTTTTTTAATACACGGAATAAAACTTGCCTGGGCTTACAGGATTCTATTTTTGAACAGCATCTGTGTCTGATGTAAAATTTTGACCTTTGCAGCTGCTCCTCCAAGTGTTTTTTTTCTCAACGTTCTTCTCATTTTATTATAGTCTTCTTTTTGGAAGTTAAATGCTAATGTATAGGATTTCCTGTGTGTACTTACTCCAGAGCTAATATCAAATCTGATGATATTATGATCACTGTTATCAAGCAGCCCCAGCACCATTACCTCCCGCACCAGATCATGCGCTCCACTAAGGACTAGGTCTAGAATTTTTCCTTCTCTCATCGGCTTCTGTACCAGCTGCTCCATAAAGCAGTCCTTGATTTCATCAAGGAGTTTTACCTCCCTAGCGTGCCCTGATGTTACATTTACCCAGTCAATATCGGAGTAATTGAAATCCCCCATTATTATTGTGTTGCCCAGTTTGTTTGCGTCCCTAATTTCCTTTAACATTTCTGCATCCGTCTGTTCATCCTGGCCAAGTGGAGAGTAGTACACTCCTATCACTATCCTTTTCTCCTTTACACATGGAATTTCAATCCATAGTGATTCCAAGAAGTGTTTTGTTTCGTGCAGAGGTTTCAATCTATTTGATTCAAGGCCCTCCTTAACATACAAAGCTACCCCTCCACCAATTTGATCCACCATATCACTACGATATAATTTGTACCTTGGTATGACAGTGTCCCATTGGTTATCCTCCTTCCACCAGGTCTCAGAGATGCCTATTATATCTAATTTTTAATTTAGTGCAATATATTCTAACTCTCCCATCTTATTTATTAGGCTTCTGGCATTCGCATATTGACATTTCAAACTATGTTTTTTGTTCCTATTTACATCTTGCTCAGCAGTTGACAGTGATATTTGCAAATTTTTGTCTGCTTTTTATTTAAAGACACCTGCAGGCTCATTTTCAAAGCACTTAGCCTTCCAAAGTTCCATAGGTTTCTATGGAACTTTGGAAGGCTAAGTGCTTTGAAAATATGCCTGCTGGTCTACTATGGTCTCTTTTGCAACCTTGCTATCAAGATACCCTATCTTCCCTGTTTTGGTGATATCTTTGAAAGACACCTTGTTCTGAACCATGCGCTTTTGAATGACTGTCGGATTTCCCCCAGTTTATAGTTTAATAACTGCTCTATCTCCTTAGGCATAGGCAGGGAACGTGACAGATGGGCACACTACCCTGGTTAAGGTGGTGTGCCCATCTGTCACGTTCCCTGCCTATGCCTATGGGCACCAGAGGATCGGACGGCCATCTTGGTTTTGGGCTTGTTCCAGGTTTGGGCGGCCATCTTAGTAGAGGCTGCTTAAGTTATGGCAGCCATCTTGGAGTAGGGCAGCTTCAGGAAGGAAGCCCATATTTGGGCGTAGGGTGTCACCGATGGGGGCCTAATTTCTACACTATTTAAGACTCTGCCCTCAGTCCTTCAATGCTTCGGCTTCTACTCAGTTCGCTGATTAGTTGCAGCGCTTTTGGATCTACTACTGACCGCTGCCTGGTATAGACCTCTGCCTGTCCCTGGATCTGCTATTGACCGCTGCCTGGTACCGACCTCTGCCTGTTCCTGGATCTGCTACTGACCGCTGCCTGGTACTGACCTCTGCCTGTTCCTGGATCTGCTACTGACTGCTGCCTGTTCCTGGATCTTCTGTTCTCTGCTGCCTGGTCTAACCCTGTGGACTTTGTGCTGGACTTTGTTCTCTCTGCTGTTGGCTACCCGCACTCAGGGGCTCAACCCCTGGGGAACGGTGGGAGACACAGGGGGAACTCGGGGTTTTGACCGACAGCCCGGTGAGGGGTTTCCCTCATCAAGTACAAGGGCTCACCTCTCCTTGCGGAAAGCATTACAGAAAGCCGAAGCCATGAGCTCGTCGGACAAAACCAAGCTTACTGAACTCGCTTGGATTGTACAGCAGCAGCAGGGTCAGTTGAATCAGTTATCCACCGCACTACAGAATGTCTGTTCCCAACTACAGACGATGCAGGCGACCCGCGCCGTCGCTTCACCTCCTCCAGAGCTGATGGGACCTCTCGGAGGGTTCCGTCTTCCTGAGCTGCCACATTTTGATGGCACCCCCACTGCCTGCCGGGGATTCATCAACCAGTGCCGAATGTTGTTTGACCTGCAACCACGAGCCTTCCCCTCCGATCAAATCAAGGTCACATATATGATGACTCTTTGTCAGGACCACCCTAGCATGGGCCACCCCTCTGTGGGAACAGAGGGATCCGGTTTTGTCCAATTTCAACAAATTTTTACGCCAATTCAGAATGGTATTCAATGTGCCTGGAAGACCCTCATCCACAGCCGGGGAGCTGCTACGTGTACAGCAGGGCTCCGACTCGGTTGGGGTATACGCGATCCGATTCCGGACCCTTGCGGCCAAACTGGGCTGCAATCAGGAGGTGCTGACCGCCATATTTTGGCAGGGATTGAGTAGCCGCATCAAGGATGAACTAGCCGGACGGGAAGTACCCACATCTCTAGATGCGGTGATCTCCTTATGCACCCCTGTAGACGTCCGGTTCCAAGAGCGAGCTCAGGAACAGGCGGGGCAGCGCT
Organism: Microcaecilia unicolor; assembly: GCF_901765095.1. Classification (NCBI taxonomy): domain Eukaryota; kingdom Metazoa; phylum Chordata; class Amphibia; order Gymnophiona; family Siphonopidae; genus Microcaecilia; species Microcaecilia unicolor. The sequence goes on along the minus strand of NC_044041.1, from coordinate 140,003,769 downwards.
CTGGGTCAAGATTCTCCTCGAAACCGCAGGACCGGCAGGTCCCGAAAAAGGTACCAGAACTTCCGGTGGAGAATTCAGAAGAACCCATGGTAATGGGCCGATCACGGCTTACCGAGAAGGAGCGACTGTTTCGCCGTAGGAACCGACTCTGTTTTTACTCTGGGGAGTCTGGCCATATGGTAGGCCAGTGTCCTAACAAGTCGGGAAATAACTAGGCCCAGGACCACTGAGGCGGGTGGCCCTGGGTCATGTATCTTCTGAGTCTGAACAAAGCTCTCTGCCAGCAGAGAGGCACCAGGTTCCCCTGACCTTACAATTTCAGGACTTTTCAGTATCTACCTCTGCATTGATTGATTCCGGAGTGGGGGGGAACTTCATCGCTGCAGAACTTTTGACTAAATTGGGAAGTCTCTGTATGACCTGTAAATCACCGCTGCAGGTAACCTTGGTCCAAGGGATGGCCTTGCCTCATGCTATCACTCAGGTCACCAAACCCCTACAAATGCGGTTGTGGGTGAGTCACACAGAAACCATTCAACTCTATGTTCTGCCCCAGGCCATTCACCCGGTGAACCTGTGCATGCCCTGGCTACGCCAACACATGCCGCAGATTAATTGGAGGATGGGGGATGTGGCCAGTTGGAGTCCTCGGTGTCATGGGACGTGCCTTGAATCCATGGTTCCACCAGGTGGTAAGGTGGAGGTGGCCACCGGGGAAGTGAGGGCCAATTGTTCCGGGCTTCCTACAGAATATCGAATGTTCCAGGACATTTTTGATGCCCGGGAAGCAGAGATCCTTCCTCCCAATCGTCCATTTGATTGTGCCATTGATCTGGTGCCTGGACATACTCCGCCCAGGGAACGGTTATACACCTTATCTCGTGTAGAGTCAGACGCGATGTGTCAGTATGTCTGGGAGAATCTGGCTAAAGGATTCATTCGACCCTCGTCCTCGCTGGCTGGTGCGGGATTCTTTTTTGTGGCCAAGAAGGATGGATCATTACGGCCATGCATAGATTATTGGGGACTAAATGCCATCACCATCAAGAATAGATATCCCTTGCCCCTCATCCCGGAGCTCTTCGACTGGATCCAAGGGGCCAGCATTTTTTCTAAATTGGACTTACGTGGTGCTTATAATTCAGTACGAATCCGGCCAGGAGATGAATGGAAGACGGCCTTCAACACGCACGAAGGGCACTTCGAATATTTGGTTATGCCGTTTGGCCTTTGTAATGCCCCGGCCGTCTTCCAGGACTTTGTGAACTCCATTTTCCAAGACCTATTATACACATCTGTCATAGTATATCTGGATGATATCCTCGTCTTTTCCTCCTCATTTCAGGAACATGTGAAGCATGTAAGTACAGTACTTCAACGGCTGCGAGACAATCATCTCTTTGCGAAGCTCGAGAAATGTGCGTTCCACCAGCGCAGTATTCCCTTCTTAGGCTATATCCTTTCAGCGACTGGATTACGGATGGACCCCGGGAAGGCCCAAGCCATTCAAGATTGGCCACGACCCCAGAGATTGCGAACGCTCCAGCGGTTCCTGGGGTTTGCTAACTATTACCGACAATTTATACACCGATACTCGGTGGTAGCAGCTCCCCTTACCGCCTTAACTAAGAAAGGTGCTAATGTGAGGGAGTGGTCTCCGCAAGCCATCGAGGCCTTTGAGATCCTCAAGAAGGCCTTTCTGTTCGCTCCGGTTCTCCACAGTCCAGATCTCCAGCGACCTTTTATTTTGGAGGTGGATGCCTCAGCCTTGGGAGCGGGGGCAATCCTGTCACAGACTTCGGAGGCCTGGAAGAGGCATCTGTGCTTCTTCTTTTCCAAGAAATTCACAGCAGCTGAACGGAATTATACCATGGGAGATTGTGAGCTATTAGCCCTCAAGCTGGCTTTGGAAGAGTGGCGGTACCTCTTGGAGGGGGCAGTCCATCCGATCTCTGTCATTACCGACCACAAAAATCTACTCTATCTGCAAGACGCAAAAAGACTTAACCCCTGACAAGCTCGATGGTCTCTGTTTTTTGCTCGATTCAATTTTCAGCTCAGCTTTCACCCTGCAGTGAAGAATGTCCAGGCGGATGCATTGTCCTAAGCCTTTGACCCACCGGAGGAAATCGAGGAGTGGCATCCTATGCTTGACTCGGCTTGCATTGCGTCTGCTACTCTTATGTCGCCGGGAACTTCCAGGATTTCAGTATCTCCACGGTTCCGCAAGAAGATACTTAGATGGGGACATGTTTCTGCGATCACTGGGCATCAAAGATACCATAAGATACTACATCTCATTTCTTGCTTTTATCGATGGCCACGCCTGGCCCAGGATGTCCAGCAGTTCGTCCCTACCTGCCCCACTTGTGCTCAACACAAGAGACCCATCGGAAAGCCGTGGGGGTTGCGTCAACCTTTGCCGGTGCCGCAAGCTCCCTGGCAAGAACTGTCAATGGATTTTATTACAGAGTTACCGCCCTCCCAGGGGTGTACGGTCATCTGGGTGGTGATAGACCGTTTCTCTCACATGGCCCACTTTATTCCCCTGAAGGGTCTTCCGTCAGCGGCAGTTCTTGCCCAACAATTTATTCTCCATAACTTCCGTCTACATGGGTTGCCAAGTCGTATTACCAGCGACCGAGGCCCTCAATTCACCTCTAGATTTTGGAGGGCCCTGTGTTCCAGTTTTGGCATCACGACCCAATTCTCCTTGGCATACCATCCTGAGACCAATGGCATGGTAGAGCGAATGAATCAAACACTGAAATTGTATCTAAGGATGCATGTTAATGCTCGTCAAGACGATTGGGTTTCATTATTACCATGGGTAAAGTTTGCTTATAATAATAGCCTCCATTCAGCCGCGCACACTTCTCCATTTTTTGCAGCCTACGGTTGGCACCCACGATTGCCTCTTCCCATGCCCCAGGGGGCAGGGGCAGTTCCTTCCTCTGTTCCTCCTCAGCTTTTCAGAACTCTGACCAATCTCCACAAGGTGTGGAGGGACGTACAGGGCCACCTCCACCAGGCCGCAGAGACTTACCGGAAGTTCGCAGATAGGAAGAGGCAATTCGCCCCTCAGCTGGTACCAGGTCAATGGGTTTGGCTTAATTCTAAGTATCTCAAGCTCAGACTGCCCTCCTTTAAATTCTCGTCCAGGTTCATTGGGTCTTTTGCTGTCACGGAGCGCATAGGAACCGTGACTTATAGACTATGCTTGCCACCACGTTTCAAAATACACAATGCATTCCATGTCTCCCTACTCAAACCGTTTGTATCTTCTAAGTGGCACTCTGCACCCAAAGCAGGGCCAGTCCTGGACGTATCCTCAAAGCCAGAGTTCGAAGTACAAGACATCCTGGACTCAAAATTTAAGAACGGACACCTATACTATCTCTTGGCATGGAAGCACTATGGGCTGGAGAATAACTCCTGGGAACCAGCTAGCCAGATTCACGCTCCCAAGTTGCTCCGAGACTTCCATACCCGGTACCCCTCTAAACCCGATCCGGGGTAGAGAGGGGGGCCTTTTAGGTGAGGATACTGTCACATTCCCTGTCTATGCAGAGTATGAGCACCGGAGGATCGGTCGGCCATCTTGGTTTTGGGCTTGTTCCAGGTTTGGGCGGCCATCTTAGTAGGGGGCAGCTTAAGTTATGGCAGCCATCTTGGAGTAGGGCAGCTTCAGGAAGGAAGTCCATATTTGGGCGTAGGGTGTCACCGATGGGGGCAGCTATCTTGATTTCAGCTGTGCTAGTTTGGGCCTAATTTCTACACTATTTAAGACTCTGCCCTCAGTCCTTCCGTGCTTTGGCTTCTACTCAGTTCGCTGATTAGTTGCAGTGCTTTTGGATCTACTACTGACTGCTGCCTGGTATCGACCTCTGCCTGTCCCTGGATCTGCTATTGACCGCTGCCTGGTATCGACCTCTGCCTGTTTCTGGATCTGCTACTGACTGCTGCCTGGTACTGACCTCTGCCTGTTCCTGGATCTGCTACTGACCGCTGCCTGGTATTGACCACTGCCTGTCCCTGGATCTTCTGTTCTCTGCTGCCTGGTCTAACCCTGTGGACTTTGTGCTGGACTTTGTTCTCTCTGCTGTTGGCAACCCACACTCAGGGGCTCAACCCCTGGGGAACGGTGGGAGACACAGGGGGAACTCGGGGTTTTGACCGACAGCCCGGTGAGGGGTTTCCCTCATCGAGTACAAGGGCTCACCTCTCCTTGCGGAAAGCATTACACCCATCATTCTGGAATAGGCTCCCCGTTCCCCAGAATGTTGCCCAGTTACTTACAAATCTAAAACCTTCCTCCCTGCACCATCGCCTCATCCATGCATTGAGACTCCGGAGAAACTAAACAAATTCTCTGTAACCTTGGAGGATGTAATGGGTCAGTTCAGCAAGCTGAAGAGTAGTAAATCACCGGGACCTGATGGTATTCATCCCAGAGTATTAATAGAACTAAAAAATGAACTTGCGGAGCTACTGTTAGAAATATGCAATCTGTCCCTAAAATCGAGTGTAATACCGGAAGACTGGAGGGTAGCCAATGTTACTCCGATTTTTAAGAAAGGTTCCAGAGGAGATCCGGGAAATTATAGACCGGTGAGTCTGACGTCGGTGCCGGGCAAGATGGTGGAGGCTATTATTAAGAATAAAATTGCAGAGCATATACAAAAACATGGACTGATGAGACAAAGTCAGCACGGATTTAGTGAAGGGAAGTCTTGCCTCACCAATCTAATGCATTTTTTTGAGGGGGTAAGCAAACATGTGGACAATGGGGAGCCGGTTGATATTGTATATCTGGATTTTCAGAAGGCGTTTGACAAAGTGCCGCACGAAAGACTCCTGAAGAAATTGCAGAGTCATGGAATCGGAGGTAGGGTATTATTATGGATTAAGAACTGGTTGAAAGATAGGAAGCAGAGAGTAGGATTGCGTGGCCAGTATTCTCAGTGGAGGAGGGTAGTTAGTGGGGTCCCGCAGGGGTCTGTGCTGGGTCCGTTGCTTTTTAATGTATTTATAAATGACCTAGAGATGGGAATAACTAGTGAGGTAATTAAATTCGCCGATGACACAAAATTATTCAGGGTCGTCAAGTCGCAGGAGGAATGTGAACGATTACAGGAGGACCTTGCGAGACTGGGAGAATGGGCGTGCAAGTGGCAGATGAAGTTCAATGTTGACAAGTGCAAAGTGATGCATGTGGGTAAGAGGAACCCGAATTATAGCTACGTCTTGCAAGGTTCCGCGTTAGGAGTTACGGATCAAGAAAGGGATCTGGGTGTCGTCGTCGATGATACGCTGAAACCTTCTGCTCAGTGTGCTGCTGCAGCTAGGAAAGCGAATAGAATGTTGGGTGTTATTAAGAAGGGTATGGAGTCCAGGTGTGCGGATGTTATAATGCCGTTGTATCGCTCCATGGTGCGACCGCACCTGGAGTATTGTGTTCAGTACTGGTCTCCGTATCTCAAAAAAGATATAGTAGAATTGGAAAAGGTACAGCGAAGGGCGACGAAAATGATAGTGGGGATGGGACGACTTTCCTATGAAGAGAGGCTGAGAAGGCTAGGGCTTTTCAGCTTGGAGAAGAGACGGCTGAGGGGAGATATGATAGAAGTGTATAAAATAATGAGTGGAATGGATCGGGTGGATGTGAAGCGACTGTTCACGCTATCCAAAAATACTAGGACTAGAGGGCATGAGTTGAAGCTACAGTGTGGTAAATTTAAAACGAATCGGAGAAAATTTTTCTTCACCCAACGTGTAATTAGACTCTGGAATTCATTGCCGGAGAACGTGGTACGGGCGGTTAGCTTGACGGAGTTTAAAAAGGGGTTAGATAGATTCCTAAAGGACAAGTCCATAGACCGCTATTAAATGGACTGGAAAAATTCCTCATTTTTAGGTATAACTTGTCTGGAATGTTTTTACGTTTGGGGAGCGTGCCAGGTGCCCTTGACCTGGATTGGCCACTGTCGGTGACAGGATGCTGGGCTAGATGGACCTTTGGTCTTTCCCAGTATGGCACTACTTATGTACTTATGTACTTATAGCTCTATCTGTCTCTTGTGCCCTGCACATGGAACAGGGAGCACGCCTGAAAATGCTACCCTAGAGGTTCTGGATTTGAACTTTCTACCTAAGAGCCTAAATTTGGCTTCCAGAACCTCTCTCCCACTTTTTCCTGTGTCATTGACAGCCGGCTCCTCCCCAGCACTATCTAAAATCCTAGCTAGGTGACACATGAGGTCCGCCACCTTCACACTAGGCAGGCAAGTAACCAGGCGATCCTCACGTCCACCAGCCACTCAGCTATTGTTCTGCTTTAGGTTCTTTTGAGTATTTCTCTGTCAGACATAGACTATAGAGGCAGTCAAAGGTTATTAAATAAACTTTATTCAAGTAAGTAAATTATAAACCATATATTACCCGCTTGAGTTGACAACATCTCCCGTCAGAGGCTGGGAAGTCCCGATGCAGCCAAACAGAGAGAGTCTCAGTGGGCACAAGGGGCCTAGGCAACATGTCTGTTCCTAGTGGAGACTTCTTCCTGCTTACCTTTAACTCCCAGCTTTTATACTGACCAATAAACATGATCTCATTCAATTGAATAAGGCTGATGTGTAGTTAAAGAGTGACAGTTAAGGAGGAGTAGCCTAGTGGTTAGTGCAGCGGACTCTGATCCTGGGGAACTGGGTTCGATTCCCACTGCAGCTCTGGGCAAGTCACTTAACCCTCCATTGTCCCAGGTACAAATAAGAACCTGTATATAATATGTAAACCGCTTTGAATGTAGTTGGAAATAACACAGAAAGGCAGTATATAAGTCCCATTCCCTTTCCCTTTAATGCATCCCCAGGAACTGGCCAGGTTTCCAGAGATTCATGTGAAACATTAATGCATCCCCAGGAACTGGCCAGGTTTCTAGAGATTCATGTGAAACATCATCCTTAGCCCTGAGCATGTTGTCACTCCATTTAGTACAAATTACTTCATTTAATATGATAATGCTATCAATTCCTATCCTGAGAGTCCATTACTTTCAAGAGAGCATTAAATATACATATAGGAGTTCATTATGTACTTTCAAACTATGATATCATTACTTCATTATGTACTTTCAGGAAACATTAAATATGATAACAACACTGAGGCAGAACTCATTATGTACTTTCAAGGAAACATTAAATATGATAACAATATGTAGGCAGAACTCAATATCAAGCACAAACTTTTCCATTACAGCTATCTGCATGCCTAATAATTGAATCACCAACTACAACAGGCACCCTAGGGAAAGTAGAGGAAATGTGTCTGTTGCACTAGCTAACCTTGTAGGCTGCTGCATCCTTCCTGAACATACCCCTCCATGTGCACTACTAGACCACAGTTGATGAGAAATGGCATTGTCTTGCAACCCAAAGATGCATGCTTCTATATCCAACACTGCAGGAGCCAAGGGGTATGTGCACTGTGTACCTCACAGGCCAGGGCAGGGCTGGGCCCGGGGCAAGGCCGCCCAAGGGGCCCCACCCCCACCCCTGAGGTTGCTGCTGGTACTTCCCCCCTCCCCTGAGGTCGCCGCCGCGCTCCCCCCTCCACCCCCCCGAGTTTGCTGCCACCGCTTCCCCCTCCACCCCCCCTCGAGGTCGCCGCTGCTCCCCTTCCAACCCCCTGAGGTCGCCGCCGCCGCTCCCCCCCCTCCACCTGCCCCCCTCCATCCACCACCAGGCCGGGCCCCCTGCATTGGAATCACAGCGCCTCTCACCTCCGTGTGAAAGCACTGCAGGCAGCAAGGCAGCAGATCACCTCCCTTCAGCCCTGCTTCCCTCCTTGTGTCCCGCCCTCGCTGAAGTTACGTCAGATGAGGGCAGGACACAGGGAGAGAAGGAGGCCCAAAGGGAGGCAATCTGCTACCCTGCTGCCTGCAGTGCTTTTACATGGAGATGAGAGGCGCTGTGATTTCAATGCAAGGGGCCCGGCCTGATGGCAGATGGTTGACGACAGAGGGCAGGTGGGACTGCGGCGTCGGGTTCCCCTTGGAGGCCTGGGCCCAGGGAATTTTGTCCCCCCTGCCCCCCCTCTTGGCAGCTATGGGCCAGAGTGCTGGACAGCCACACAACCAGAGGGGTACAGAAAGAAGAACTGTGGACGTGGTGTGGAGGGCACAGTGAGAGAAACACAGAGGCCTAGAAAGAAGGAATAGACAATGGTTGGTGATAGGCCTAGGTGGAGGGGGAAAGAACATACCTAATCATGATAAATACAAGACTCCTCCACTTGGCGAGCTGAGTGGTCCCAGACCTGCCCACTAACCAGTATACCCTGTTGAATTGTTGGGAATGGCCTGTGGTAAAGTCTGTCAGCATGTACTTTGGTGTGCCTTGATACTTCCCTCCCCACCTACCTGAGAACCTCTATGACAAATGGGAGTGCTATCAATGAGGACCCCCACATTGTCCCTGCTTGAGGAAGAGAGCGTGAAACAGAGAGGACAGCCAGCACAGCTTTGTTTGCCCAAACGTACCAGATTCCACAACCTGTGCTGAGGTGTCCTGGCTTCTCAGGTCATGGGTGCCCTCCTGAGGAAGATGCCTGTGCACTATTGCCTCCATAGGGGTGAGGTTGATGGTGTCCACAGCCAGCAGGTTGGCCTCAGCCTTGTACCTCACAAACTTCTTCAGCTGCCTTTTCATTTCCTTTTTCAGTCCTCCACCTCCCTATTTGCATGGTAGACCGCATTAAACCCTTTAGTGTCCAATGTTCCCATCAATCTGTTCTCATATGGCTTATTACAGGAACATTGGACAATAAAGGGTTAAGCTTGTTGCATATGGTGACCCATTCTTTTCCCTCGCTATAATCTTTTCCCTCACTATAAGTAAATAATATTTGCCCCTTTGGAGCAAAGAGATTGGTATGGCATGCTGTGATCTCCTTGACAAGGAGCTTAACCTTGCCATCGCTGAAATTGCAATTCCTGCTCATAAGAACATAAGCATAAGAGCATAAGCACCGTCATACTGGGAAAAGACCATCAAGCTCAGCATCCTGTCTCCGACAGTGGCCAATCCAGGCTTCAAGAACCCGGCAAAACCCATTTAAAAAAAATAATTTTTAATAATGTTCAATGGACTTTTCCCTCAGGAATCTGTCCAAACCTCCTTTAAACTCCGTAAGGCCAGCTGCTGTCACTACGTTTTCCGGCAACGAGTTCCAGAGTCCAACTACACATGCTGAGTAAAGAAAAACTTTCTCCTGTTTGTTTTAAATCTGCCATATTCTAGCTTCATCTTGTGTCCCCTGGTTCTATTGTTGTTTGAAAGTGTAAACAAACGCTTCACATCTGTCCGCTCTACTCCGCTCATTATCTTGTAGACTTCTATCATATCACCCCTCAGCCGCCTTTTCTCCAAGCTGAAGAGCCCTAACCTTCTCAGTCTTTCCTCATAAGGAAATCGTTCCATCCCTTTTATCATTTTCGTCACCCTTCTCTGCACCTTCTCCAATTCCTTTATATCTTTTTTGAGATGTAGCGACCAGAATTGGACACAATATTCGAGGTGCGGTCGCACCATGGAGCGATACAACGGCATTATAACATCCTTTTGTTTGTTTTCCATCCCTTTCCTAATAATACCCAACATTCTGTGCGCTTTCTTAGCTGCCGCAGCACACTGAGCAGAAGTTTTTAACGTCTTATCCACGATGACTGCCCGATCCCTTTCTAGGTCTGTGACTCCTAACGCGGAACCTTGCATGACATAGCTGTAATTCAGGTTCCTCTTACCTACATGGATCACTTTGCACTTTTCAACACTGAACTTCATCTGCCACTTGGAAGCCCAATCCCCCAGTCTCGCGAGGTCCTCCTGTAATCTTTCACACTCCTCCTGCAACTTGACGACCCTGAATAATTTTGTGTCATCTGCGAATTTAATTACTTCACTAGTTACTCCCATCTCTAGGTCATTTATAAATATGTTAAAAAGCAGCGGTCCCAGCACAGACCCCTGCGGGACCCCACTAACTACCCTTCTCCATTGAGAATACTGACCATTCAATCCTACTCTCTGCTTCCTATCTTTCAACCAGTTCCTAATCCATAGTAATACCCAACCTCCGATCCCATGACTGTCCAGTTTCCTCTGGAGTCTTTCATGAGGCACTTTGTCAAATGCCTTTTGAAAATCCAGATACACAATATCCACCGGGTCCCCATTGTCCACGTTTGTTCACCCCCTCAAAAAAAAATGCAGTAGATTGATGAGGCAAGACTTCCCTTCACTAAATCTGTGTTGACTAGGTCTCATCAGCCCATGTTTTTTTTTTGTTACATTTGTACCCCGTGCTTTCCCACTCATGGCAGGCTCAATGTGGCTTACATGGGGCAATGGAGGGTTAAGTGACTTGCCCAGGGTCACAAGGAGCTGCCTGTGCCTGAAGTGGGAATGGAACTCAGTTCCCCAGGACCAGAGTCCACCACCTTAACCACTAGGCCACTCCTCCACTTTTGTACTGTATGTGCTCTGTAATTTTATTCTTAATAATAGCCTCTACCATTTTGCCCGGTATCGACATCAGACTCACCGGTCTATAATTTCCCGGATCTCCTCTGGAACCCTTTTTTAAAAAATCGACATAACGAGGGAAGTGACGTCAGCGTCGGGGATGGACGCATGATTCCGGAGCTCCGCTAGAGCGACGGCGAAAACGGCGAATAAACCCCGAAAATTCGGCCTCCAGATAAAAAACACAGCGGCCAACACAAGCCTATGGCGACCCGGAAAAAATTAGATAAATTTAAATTCACGGCGGAGAAGCGCGACGGAGCAGCGAACTCCGGCAGCATATCGCACATGACACGCGCCAAAATGGCGGCTGCAGATTCCGAATCGGAGGCGGAAGGCCTCATGGAACAACATGATAGCGATACAGAGATCACCAAAAAAGAAGTCGCTCGATGGTTTAAGGCCTTGAAAGCAGAGATGTCATCTGTTCGCAAGACGATTAAGGAGGCAGTCACAGATTTACAGAAAGACATGCGGGAAATCGGGCATAGAATGGAGCAGGCAGAGGGTGAACTGGAGCACGTGGGAAGCGAAGTGCACCAGTTAAAGTCAGAACTTCAATCCCTGAAAGAGGATAAGGCTAAAATGGAATTAGACCTGGAGGACTTGGAAAATCGCTCACGGCGAAGTAACCTCAGATTTAAAGGCATACCAGATACTGATCAAAATATGGATTGTGCTAAAATCATTAGAGAAATATGTGCTCTTATTCTGGGAGAGACTGCAGAGACCCAGCAGGAACAAGGAGATCCTGCAATCCAGTTTGACAGAGTACATAGAAGCCTGGGACCCAGGAGGTCCTCTCAACCTCGAGATATAATCGTCTGTTTTTCAAGTTATACAATCAAAGACATGATTTGGAGAAAAGCAAGAGCTAAGGGTGATGTCCTCTGGGAAAACCAGAAAATTACGATATTTCAAGATCTGGCATTAGGCACCCTACAACGTAGAAGATCATTTAAAGATCTTACTCAATATCTTCAACACTCCAGCATTAGATATAGATGGACATTTCCCTTTGGATTACAATTTACAGTTGGAGGTCAATCCCGGAGGGTGTCACGGCTAGGAGAGGCGTGGACTATATTGAAAGATCTGGGCTGTAAGGATTTGCCACCAGAAGCTTCTGGATCAACCTCTACAAATGTGAATCAGTCACGCATGGCATCCACATGGCAGAGAGTGGGATCCAGAAAGGAAACAAGTCCTCGAGGATCTCCAAAGAAGAGTGGGACTTGAGCACACGATCGTGAGAACTGGATGCATACCATACAGTGTTAATTATATAACCAGTTGGTTGAACATGTTTATTTTAGGTGACAGTTTCATGTCGCTCCTGAAATGTTGTTAATACATATGTTTTATGTTGGCTAGCAATAATATTAAGACAAGATTAGAGAGAGGGATAAGGATAGAAACAGTGTATTGCAATTGGGGTTTTTCATACGAAGCCTAATAATAGTCTGCTCTGGCGAGGAGTTACTTCCTCAGAACCATCTGCTGGCAGGTTTTCTACCAGCTACTTCAGGGGGGGGGAGGGGCGGGGGGAGGGGGGTCAGGGGTTAAAAGTGGGCACATGGAATGTCAATGGGTTGAACTCCCCATCAAAGCGCAGTCTTGTATTTCGGGAGGTGCAACGGCTTCATTGGGATATAGTAATGCTACAGGAAACACATATTAGGAGTGGTGATGCTCATTTGCTCAAGCACAAATCTTTTGCTGATTGTATAGCTCATTTTGATAAAAGAGGAGGAAAAGTGGGAGGGCTTGTAATCTATGTTCGGAAAGGTATACCATTTATAATTGATGATATTTATAAAGATGTCCTAGGCAGATGTTTGGCGGTAAAGGGACTTATATATGGCAAACCTGTGACTATTGTGAATGTATATGCTCCGAATGTGGGGCAGGGGGACTTTTTCGATAAAATGACAGAGGAACTTTCCCAATTCCAACAAGGTCATATGATTTTAGGAGGTGATTTTAATACATATATGTCACCAATGGACCATTCTAGAGGAGGAGGCAGTATAAATGTGACCCACAGTAAAAAACTAAAACAATTGACTTCACAGTTAGATTTATTTGAAGTTTGGAGGCTCAGACACCCAGGCCAAAAGACATATACATTTTTTTCTCATTCACAAACTACATATACTAGAATAGATATGATTTGGTGCAGTCGCACACTCTGGGATAGTGTGTTAGATTCTGAGATTGGCCCCATTAGTATTTCAGACCATGCTCCAGTAGAACTTGAACTGAAGGGGTGGAGGGAGGAAGATCGGCTCCTCTTCTGGAGATTAAACGAGTCATTACTGGGGGATCACAGAATTTGTGCAGATATTCGTAAAGTGATCCAGTCTTACTGCATAAGCAATGACACGGGGGAGGTTTCAGATGGGACTCTCTGGGATGCATTGAAGGTGGTGGTACGAGGGCATCTCATAAAGTGGGGGGCTCGTAAAAAGCGCGCCAGAGAAGCAGCGGAACTCAATTTGAGATCCAGACTGGTTCATCTGGAAAGACAACACCAGGCGGGGGGTTTGGCAAAAGACCTGCAAGAGCGCAGGAGGTGCCGGATGGAACTAGAAAAGCTACAAATAGTGCGGGTGGAATTTATGAGGAAGCTTCTCCAACATAAATTTTATGAATATAGTAATAAGTCAGGGAAAATGCTGGCCAATTGCCTTAAGGCTAGGCAGAGAAATCATACCATTACAAAAATTAAAGGCCCAGGGGATCAGCTATATTACAGGGATGACGAAATTAGAACTCAATTCTTAACTTTTTATAAAGAGCTCTACAAAAGAGAATTAGGGTTGGAAGCTGCTGAGGTGCGGCAGAGTTTTGAGGGACTTGGGCTGTCCAAACTGACTAGCGAGGAGAGCCGTAAGCTGGAAGCTCCATTTCGTCTTGATGAAATTACAGGAGTCATTAAGAATCTTAAGGGAGGAAGGCCCCGGGAATGGATGGCTACTCTGCCAAATTTTACAAACTTTTTGTGGGGGAAGTGGGACCTTTGTTGATGAGAGTGGGTAATGCCTGTTTTGAGGGTCAGTCATTGCCCATTAGTATGCATGAGGCGGGAATATCTCTGCTTTTAAAGCCAGGAAGGGACCCGGCTATATGTGGGTCCTATAGACCAATCTCGCTGATCAATCTAGATATAAAAATATTATCAAAAGTATTGGCAGACCGGCTAGGTGCAATCCTACCAAAATTAGTACATACTGACCAATCTGGGTTTGTTAAGGGCCGGCAGGTAGCAGATAATGTACGTCGTACACTGCATGTTATATGGGAGGCTAAGAGACAAGATATGCCGGTCACTTTGCTAAGTACAGATGCAGAAAAGGCATTTGATAGGGTGGAGTGGCCCTATCTATGGGAAGTTATGGAACATATGGGAGTTGGGACTGGTCTACTGGGATGGCTCCATAGGTTATATGAAAGGCCAATAGCTCGATTAAAAATCAATGGTGGGTACACGTCGACATTTCAGATAGAACGTGGAACTCGCCAGGGCTGCCCATTGTCTCCGCTGCTCTTCGCGCTCTATATAGAGCCGTTAGCGCAGAAGATTCGAGAATCTGCGGATGTAAAAGGGATAGTAATTGGGACTATAGAACACAAATTAGCATTATTTGTGGACGACGTGTTATTTTTTGTGGGAAGCCCTGCATTGACCCTTCCGAACCTGATGGTAGCTTTAGCAGAGTATGGACGCATGTCAGGCTTTAAGATCAATTATGACAAATCGGAGTTGTTGGGGGTTTCCATCACACAGGCCTGGATGCAAGAGCTCATGCGAACATACCCATTCCGTGTGAGGCACGATAAGATTAAATATCTGGGGGTCAGGATACCTATAGAGATTTCACAATTATTTAACCTGAACTATATACCACTTTTTCAACAGGTACGAGCAGATATGGAAGCATGGACGGGGAAATGGCTGTCATGGTGGGGGCGTATAGCAGTTGTCCGAATGAATATTTTACCTCGAGTGCTATTCTTCTTTCAGACATTACCAATATTGGTGCCTAAGGGAGAGTTGGAGAAATTGCAGAGAGCTCTTTTGAGATTTATTTGGGAGGGCAAAGCGCCTAGGCAAAGCAGAAAGTTGTTATGGAAGTCAGTTGATTTGGGGGGACGAGGGGTTCCAAACCTTAAATGGTACTACTGGGCTGCTCAATTAAAGTTCATCTCCGCATGGAGCCAAGACAGGCTTTCAGTGGTGGCCCAACTTGATCAATCTATGGTGCCGAATCAATGTCTAAAATCAGTACTTTGGGCCTCCTATCCACGTAGGATGTACACAACATTGACTTCCAATCCTTTCGTGCAACACCTCTTAATATTGTGGGCAGTGGTTAGAAGTAAACTGTGGCAGTCCAGGCTCACCTCATCTTACGCATACATTGGGGGGGAACCAGGGTTTCAGATAGGGATGGGTCATCCGTTGGCAAGGAGATGGGCAGAGAAGGGGATAATTTGTTTTAGAGATCTAATGGATGATGGACAAATGGTTCCCTTTGCAGAGCTTAAAGAGCAAAATGGGATTTTAGATACTGAACAATTCTTCTACATACAAGTCAAACATTATATACAAACACAAGGGTGGTTGAAGGCGGACCCGGAGGAGTTTGAGGGCCTAGAGAACATGTGGAGCTCCTTGGGGAAAATGAAAGGTACTATCTCTATATTGTATAAATTTTTAAGGGGTAGGACCTTTGAGAAATGTCCTTATATGCTTCAGTGGGAACGGGATTTGCAGAAGGAATTTACAGCACACGAGTGGAAGGCAATTCTGGCTGAGGTTACTAAAGCCTCAACCTGTGTGCTGATAAAGGAAAATGCTTTCAAAATCCTGTCACGATGGTATTATACCCCACACAGATTGCATGTTATGTTTCCAGGGACATCACAATGGTGTTGGAGATGTGGAGATGAGGAGGGGACCTATCTACACATTTGGTGGTCCTGTGCCAAAATACAGGTCTTCTGGGGAAATGTTGCTACAAAGATAGCAGCCCACACGGGGAAGCCATTCCCGTGTGAACCTCAATGGTGTTTGCTTGGATTGGGTAATAGACGAGGAGCTAAATGGCAGAGCCGGTTTAAAAGAATGTGTTTGGCAGCAGCAAAAACTGTCATAGCAAGGCATTGGAAACAATTAGAGGCACCCTCAGAAGAGGACTGGCTCTTGAAGCTATCTTTGATTGGCGAAATGGAGAAATTTACGGACAAAAGATTGGGACGTTATAATGAATCTTCAGAGTTATGGACTCAATATCGGAGTTTAACCCACATGACATAAAACTTAAATGTATAACCTGCTGGGGAGGGAGGGGTGGGGAGAGGGAGGGGGACGGGAATATTTTGGATTGTATCAGTGAATGACTGTTTGATAAGCAACATGTTTGTTATTATACAAAACCAATAAATAAATACAAATTTAAAAAAAAAAAAATCGACATAACATTGGCTACCCTCCAGTCTTCCGGTACCTCACCTGATTTTAGGGATAGATTGCATATTACTAACAGTAGCTCTACAAGTTCATTTTTCAGTTCTATTAATACTCTCGGATGAATACCATCCGGTCCTGGTGATTTACTACTCTTCAGTTTGTAGAACTGACTCATTACATCCTCCAAGTTTACAGAGAATTCATTTAGTTTCTCTGACTCGCCTGCTTCAAATACCCTTTCCGGCACTGGTGTCCCATCCAAATCCTCCTCGGCAAAGACCGAAGCAAAGAATTCATTTAATTTCTCCACTACGGCTTTGTCTTCCCTGACCGCCCCTTTAACACCATTTTCGTCCAACGGCCCAACCGATTCTTTAGCTGGCTTCCTGCTTTTAATGTATCTAAAACATTTTTTACTATGTATTTTCGCTTCTAACTCTAACTTTTTTTCAAAGTCCTTTTTTGCCCTCCTTATCTCCGCTTTACATTTGGCTTGGCATTCCTTATGTTTTATCTTGTTATTTTCAGTTGGTTCTCTTCTCCACTTTCTGAAGGATTGTTTTTTGGCTCTAATGGCTTCCTTTACCTTACTGTTTAGCCACGCTGGCTGACGTTTAGTCTTTTTTCCTCTTTTTCTAATACACGGAATATATTTCTCCTGTACCTCTAGGATGGTGTTTTTGAACAGCATCCATGCCTGGTGCAAGTTTTTTTACCCTGTGAGCTGCTCCTTTTAGTCTTTTTTTCACCGTTTTTCTCATTTTATTGTAATCACCTTTTCTAAAGTTAAACGCTATTGTATTTGATTTCCTAAGTTCACTTACTTCAATGCCAATATCAAAACTGATCATATTGTGATCACTGTTATCAAGTGGCCCTCGCACCATTACCCCCCGAACTAGATCATGAGCTCCACTAAGGACTAAGTCTAGTATTTTTCCTTCTCTTGTCGGCTCCTGAACCAGCTGTTCCATGAAGCTGTCCTTGATTTCATCAAGAAATTTTATCTCCCTGACATGCTCATGGTCTTCTTTTTGGGTGCCATCACAATAATAGAGTGCCATAGATATTGTGGGATGTGGTGGGTTGAAAATACTAAGATGCACATTTTTATAGGGCACTATAGATATTTCAGATGTGGCCACTTAGATGTTTGGGAGATGGATGTGGGTTTTTTTTTTATAATGACCCACACATGAAAAAGTTTTGGAAGGAATGACGTTTAAATCCTGTGATTTAGATGCCATTTTCAACCCTCGACGTTGCCTTAATGTTCCTAAGGGGGAAGTGGCTTCTCATCTGCCTGAAATCTTCCATACCAGGGAAACTAACTGATTTGCTTTCCATTCTGTCTCTGCAGCATCAGGCAGCAGAACCCTGGAATCCTTGAACCAGCTGGCGTCCCCTTTTGCCACAGTTTTTAGGTAAGCAGAGACCTCTGATCCTATCCTTCCCCTAACAAAGCACTCCTTGCTCTTTGCAGGACCTGGCTGCTGGATAAGATAGAGTACTGGTCAGCAGGAACACAAGGGACAGCAATAGACTGTGATACAAACTATTTTCATGCTATTTACCTATTTATTGTTTTAAAACTGACACTATGGGAGTGTGGGGATATGTGCAGCTGTGAATGTTCTGAAGATACCCATTTGTGGCTTCCTGCCTGACCATTGGGGGGGGGGAGTATACCCTGGGAATGGGTCTGTGCACCATGTTCTCCACAGGCCTGAGGTTCAGGGGGTCCACATCTGGTAGCTTCTCTCCAGCCTTGCACTTTACATCTTTCTTCATTTGGCTCCTATTGTTTAGTGGCAGTCCTCCATATCTCCATTTGTGTAGTAAACCCCATTCAACATTGCCAATGTGCCCACCCATTTCCAGGGTTTAGGGATACCATTTTACATATGTATTGCCATTCCCTAAAAAGGTAACTCACTCCCACAATCATCCAAATTTCAGCATCTTTTAACCTTATCCCTGTCCTGTCCCTCATGTTCTGTAGGCCCTGAGGTGGGTCCCCACATCCTCTACAGGACCATTTGCAATTCCATGGGGGGGGGGGGGTGTTGTGGGTTTCTCCAGTAAATGTTCCTACTCTTCATCCCCTGCAGGTGGCTCCTGGCTGGTGCCTACACTATTCCCCTGCCCTCTGGCCTGCTGGTTGGTATTATGATATAAAAAAAGAGGAAGCTCTATACTCCACAAGAGGACAGCAGCAAACCAAGGGGTGGAGTGAAGACATGTGAACTGATGTGCAAATCCAAAAATCAGCCTTTATTAAAATGACCCGACACGGTCACCATGTTTTGGCTCAACAGCTGTTTGTTGGATTGCACATCAGTTCACGTGTTTTTACTCCACCCCTTGGTTTGCTGATATTGTGAGACAATAGACACGTGCATGCAGAACAGAGAATAAGCTATAGTCTAGTCACACCTGCTGGTTGGTACCAAACTGGTGGCTAGTGCAAGACAACACACCTTTACTTTGAGATGCTCTATGCAGTTCACCAAAAGGGTGTAGGGCTGCAGGGTGAAGGGGGTTTATAGGACTGGTCTCCTGCTGCAAGCTGTCAGGAGCATACATAAGTACATAAGTACATAAGTAGTGCCATACTGGGAAAGACCAAAGGTCCATCTAGCCCAGCATCCTGTCACCGACAGTGGCCAATCCAGGTCAAGGGCACCTGGCACGCTCCCCAAACGTAAAAACATTCCAGACAAGTTATACCTAAAAATGCGGAATTTTTCCAAGTCCATTTAATAGCGGTCTATGGACTTGTCCTTTAGGAATCTATCTAACCCCTTTTTAAACTCCGTCAAGCTAACCGCCCGTACCACGTTCTCCGGCAATGAATTCCAGAGTCTAATTACACGTTGGGTGAAGAAAAATTTTCTCCGATTCGTTTTAAATTTACCACACTGTAGCTTCAACTCATGCCCTCTAGTCCTAGTATTTTTGGATAGCGTGAACAGTCGCTTCACATCCACCCGATCCATTCCACTCATTATTTTATACACTTCTATCATATCTCCCCTCAGCCGTCTCTTCTCCAAGCTGAAAAGCCCTAGCCTTCTCAGCCTCTCTTCATAGGAAAGTCGTCCCATCCCCATTATCATTTTCGTCGCCCTTCGCTGTACCTTTTCCAATTCTACTATATCTTTTTTGAGATACGGAGACCAGTACTGAACACAATACTCCAGGTGCGGTCGCACCATGGAGCGATACAACGGCATTATAACATCCGCACACCTGGACTCCATACCCTTCCTAATAACACCCAACATTCTATTCGCTTTCCTAGCCGCAGCAGCACACTGAGCAGAAGGTTTCAGCGTATCATCGACGACGACACCCAGATCCCTTTCTTGATCCGTAACTCCTAACGTGGAACCTTGCAAGACGTAGCTATAATTCGGGTTCCTCTTACCCACATGCATCACTTTGCACTTGTCAACATTGAACTTCATCTGCCACTTGCACGCCCATTCTCCCAGTCTCGCAAGGTCCTCCTGTAATCATTCACATTCCTCCTGCGACTTGACGACCCTGAATAATTTTGTGTCATCAGCGAATTTAATTACCTCACTAGTTATTCCCATCTCTAGGTCATTTATAAATACATTAAAAAGCAACGGACCCAGCACAGACCCCTGCGGGACCCCACTAACTACCCTCCTCCACTGAGAATACTGGCCACGCAATCCTACTCTCTGCTTTCTATCTTTCAACCAGTTCTTAATCCATAATAATACCCTACCTCCGATTCCATGACTCTGCAATTTCTTCAGGAGTCTTTCGTGCGGCACTTTGTCAAACGCCTTCTGAAAATCCAGATATACAATATCAACCGGCTCCCCATTGTCCACATGTTTGCTTACCCCCTCAAAAAAATGCATTAGATTGGTGAGGCAAGACTTCCCTTCACTAAATCCGTGCTGACTTTGTCTCATCAGTCCATGTTTTTGTATATGCTCTGCAATTTTATTCTTAATAATAGCCTCCACCATCTTGCCCGGCACCGACGTCAGACTCACCGGTCTATAATTTCCCGGATCTCCTCTGGAACCTTTCTTAAAAATCGGAGTAACATTGGCTACCCTCCAGTCTTCCGGTATTACACTCGATTTTAGGGACAGATTGCATATTTCTTTTTTTTGAATTTGTATGAAGTCTTTATTGTTCATTGAAACAACACAAAGAATGCAAAATACTATCCAGCAGATTACATTTACCTTTGACTAATACAGTATTCCACTAGTGCTTTGTACAGTATAACTCATCATAGTTTCAACTTTCCGATATCAACATTTTTAAACTTCAACATTTTTGTTTTTTTCCAACTGTTTAATAGAACAGAGGTTACCCTCCCTCCCGCCCCCCTACCCCTCTCCGCCAAGAGAGCACCGCTGAGCACTACCTCTTTTTTTTTTTTTTTTTTTTTAATATATTTAACTAGGCACTCTTCTCTCAGACATATTAGTTCGTCAGAGCGTCTACAGGAATGTATTTCCAAACAGAGTGCCATTTCCCCATTTGTTGCTTATGCTCAGCCACCAATCTTTCCATTTCACGTACATACCTCAACTTATTAAGCCACTTAGCCAGCGGGGGAACTCCCTCCCTCCTCCATTGTGAAGCTACAACCACCCTTGCTGTACCAACCACATACTTTGCCAAAGTTTGTTGACAGGATAGTAAGCCTGCAATCCTAGCTGAAAATAGGAACACCTCAGGGGCCCAGGGCACTGTACACCCTATCCAAGCCTGCAGCCTGTAATGTACCGCCTTCCAAAAGGCACGAATTTTAACACAATTCCACCATATGTGTCCCATGGTACCCTCTTGGCCACACCTTCTCCAACACATGCCCGAGGCATTTGGGAAAATCCGCCTCAATCGGGCAGGCGTGAGATACCACCGATATAATACTTTCATAGCATTCTCCTGCAGGGGTACATGGGTTGACACCTTCACAGCTGCTTTTTCTATGCTCTCCCACCCAGGGTCTCCCAAACTCGTCCCCAGCTCTCGCTCCCAGCTTTTCCTATGTGCCCCGTAACTGGGCGCCTGCTTGCTTATATTATGGTACAGGGAACCTATCAATCCCCTAGATGAAGCATGTCGCTCACATATCCCCTCCAATTCTAATTTCTCACGCTGCATCACCTCCCTCACCGCCTTGCTTTTAAGGAGAGATACTAATTGACGGTATGCAAAGTCACCTCCCTCCACCCCAGGATATCTGCCCCGCAATGTGTCGAAAGATACCAGCTTATCAGCTTCAAATAATTGGCCCCAGGTTCTCACCCCTATCTCATACCATTTAGTAAAGATCCCCGTAACCGTCCCCGGTAAAAATAAAGGATTAAAGGCTATCGGCGTGTAGCGAGTCAATATACATTGTCTCTTAGGGAACAAACTATCCCAATAATGGAGCGTTACCGCTATGGAGGGACAAGCTCTTTCATTTATACTTCTAAAGGATTTTGGCAGCCACATTAGTGCACTCAAAGGTTTGTCACCCACAGAGTGTTGTTCTATTTGCACCCATTGGCGGTCCGGGTATTCTTGATACCATTCCAGTGCTGCTTTCCCCTGCGCTGCCCTGTAATACCATGCAAGATTAGGTACCCCAAGTCCACCCCTTTTCCTTTCCTTATATAGGAGCGACCTCGCTAGCCTAGGACGCTTTCCTGCCCAGACGAATCGCACCAGCCTATCTTGTAAATTAGCTAAGAATCGCCTGGGCATTATCACAGGCAGCACCTGAAAAAGGTATAACAGTCTTGGCAAGACATTCATTTTAAGAATAGCTATCCTGCCAAACCATGATGTTCCCAAATCTCCCCACCTCTCTAGATCTTCCATGATAATTTTACCCAACCCCTTATAATTTGCATTAAAGAGCTCCGAAGGATCCCTAGTCAGATTCACCCCCAGGTATTTTAAATGTTTGTGGGCCCACCGAAATGGGGATGAAATCTTTAAAGACTCCACCACATCCTCCGGAATTGTCACATTCAGGGCCTCAGATTTTGCCATGTTGACCCTAAATCCGGACACCGCTGAATACTGCTGTATCATGTGTTCTAAGTGCGGGAATGTGGTCAAGGGTCTAGTGACGAACAATAATACATCATCTGCAAATAAGGCCAATTTATGTGTTCTATCCGCTATCTTAGCTCCCGAGATATCAGGATCAGACCGCACACGGGCTGCAAAAGGCTCCATTACCATTGCAAATAATAAGGGAGACAAAGGGCATCCCTGCCTAGTACCTCTGTGTAAATTGAATAAGTCTGAATTTCCTCCATTGACCCGAACACAGGCCTTAGGGAACTCGTAAAAGGCCCGAATCCAGCTACGAAATTGTATTCCAAACCCCATATTTTCCATCACCTTATACATGAAGGGCCAGTGAACCCGATCAAAGGCTTTTTCCGCGTCGAGGCTTAAAAGACATAACGGCTTCTGATTGTTTTTTGCCAAGTTCATTATATCCACCGCCCTTCTAATATTGTCCATCGCCTTTCGGTACTGAACAAAACCCACTTGGTCTGGATGAATAAGTACTGGCAAAATAGGGGCCAGACGGTTCGCCAGTACCTTAGCCAATATTTTGACATCTGCATTAAGCACAGAAATAGGTCTGTAGGATCCGCATTCAGAGTGATCTTTGCCTGGTTTAGGCAAGACCGCTATCCATGCCTCCATCATTGATTGAGGTAATGACCCCCCTCTCCCCACCTGATTAAACAAATCTGCTAGGAGCGGAGCTATTTCAGGGGCAAACTTCCTATAGAACTCATTGGGCAACCCATCAAGCCCGGGCGATTTATGTGAGGGGAGACTACTAATTGCTTCCTGGATTTCCCCGGGAGTAATTGGCTCATCTAACATTGTCTGCTGCTGGTGACTCAGAGAGGTAAGTTCACTATCCTGTAAGTAATGATCTATCAATTCCATCGAAGGGTTGAGCTCCTGGGCATATAGATCTTTATAAAATTCCCCAAATCTGTGTCGTATTTGTTCGGATGTACTTAAGGTATCTCCTCCACCATCTCGTATCTTTATGATATTCCGCTCAACTTTTTGCCTGCGCAACTTAATGGCGAGAAGGCGCCCTATTTTGTTAGCATATGCATATGAGCTCACCCTATTCTTTGCCTGTAGCATGCTTAGGTGTTCTGAATATATGGAGTCAAGGCGCATTCTCTGGGAATTAAGTTCTCTCAGAACCCTAGCTGCGCCAGTAGCCTTATGCTGCTCCTCTAGCAAACGAATGCTTTCCAGGCATTCCGCGATCTGCGCCCTACGAGCTTTCGATTGTCTACTGGCCAATTGTAGGAAATATCCCCGGGTCACCGCCTTCATAGCATCCCATATTATACTAAGCTGGGGTCCTGAGCCTAGATTAAATTCAAGATACTCTTTCAACACTTGCTTGTATCCATCCACCACTGTTCCCTCCCGCAGAAGACCAGTATTCAGTGTCCATCTTTTATTTTTTTTTTCGGCCCTAATATTTGGTAGAGTCACCCATATGGGGGCATGATCCGACAGAGTCACATTACCTATCCCTGCTTCAGGACCATGCTCCACCAGGGTTGCATCCACAAATATATAGTCTATGCGTGAGTAAGAGTTATGTACTGCAGAGTAAAATGTGTAGTCTCGTACCCTCTGATGTTTTACCCTCCATAGGTCCACTGTGCCCAGCGAAAGCGCCAAAGACTTCAAGGCCAAAGATTCCCTATGACCCTCGCCTCTGGGGAGCCCTGAACGATCTATGCTCGGGTTCATCACTGTATTAAAGTCCCCCCCTATTACTAGTGAGCCCTGCGCAAAAGTAGCCAAGGAATTTCTAACCTTCTCCAGGAACCCAGCCTGTCCCGTGTTAGGCGCATATATAGAGGCCAGGGTTAAATCCACATTATCAATCTTGGTATGCATAAAAATATAGCGTCCACCCACATCCCGTTTTACCTTAAGAACCTGCGCCCCAACCGCAGCATGAATCAAGATCGCAACTCCTCCTTTCTTTGACCCAGTTGCTGATGCACAATACACTACTGGGTACTCTGGATGGGAAAGAAGCCTTTCATGTCTACCCACCAAATGCGTCTCCTGCAGGAGAACCACATGTGGTCTATGCTGCTTTATTTCCTTATAAAACTTTTGCCTCTTCTGAGGCATGTTTAGGCCCTTTACATTGTAGGAGAGAATTTTTAAGTCTGTATCAATCACCGTAGTTTGTAATAAAGCTGTTCTATCGCACCCCTGCATGATATCTCTATACAGTGCCATAATGCAAAATATACTCCCTGCATACCCAGCAGTGCCCCTCTCTCTCCCTTATTTTCCCATATCTCACTATCCCCCCCTCCCTCCCACCCCCCCCCTCCCTCCCACCCCCTCCATTCACACCAATTGGAAGACCAATGTCCTCCAAGTGGGTCTTTGGGAAGTTATTCACCCACCACATAGTTCCCAAACCCACATCTATCCCTCCCCATCAATATCAGCTCATTCACGATCCCACTTAATCCTCACCCTTACATCTTTCATTACTATGCCCTCCCTTCAATTTACCATTTCAACATTCTTCAAAATCATACATTTTAAGGTTGTTGTCAACCCTACCATCAATGTTCAGAGTCAACTGGCATTTGCGGCAATGCCTACCCATCAAGGTAATCTCCTGGAAGCATGTCCCCAGTGTCCCGATCCAACTTGCTTCAACGCTTCTGGTTATTATGCCTTGCGGGTCCCGGGGTTCTCTGCCATCGCTGAAGCCTCGTCTTGGTAGCTGGCGCCATCACTCCAGGTGCAGTCTTTGTGGACACCATCTCAGCTGCGTGCAAGGCGTCCCATGCCTCTTGAAGAGTTTGCACCCGATATTTGGTGCCTTTTAGAGAGAAATTTAATGAGAAGGGGAAGCCCCATCTATATTGTATCTGTTGTTTGCTCAAAACTTCCAGCGCCGGTCTCATCAGCCTCCTCATCTGGAGCGTGAATAACGAGAGGTCCTG
Source organism: Microcaecilia unicolor (assembly GCF_901765095.1). Taxonomy (NCBI): domain Eukaryota; kingdom Metazoa; phylum Chordata; class Amphibia; order Gymnophiona; family Siphonopidae; genus Microcaecilia; species Microcaecilia unicolor. The sequence continues at coordinate 139,978,675 of NC_044041.1, read as the reverse complement.
ATAGACCTGAACCGGGGCTCCACCATACTCCAGGCTCTTTGTCTTCCTAGCTGAGGCTAAAATTCTCTCCTTAATCTCATATTTGTGAAATCTCACAATGATGTCCCTTGTCTGCTGCTCTTTTCGTGCTCCAAGAACTCTGTGCGCTCTGTCCAGCTCGCATCTCATTTCATCTGCCTCAGGGCCCAACAAAGTAGAGCACAATGTATGCACTATTTCTGCCACGTTCTCTGTGTCTCCACCCTCTGGGACTCCTCGGAAACGGAGATTATTTCTTCGTCCCCTGTTTTCGATATCATCTAGTTTATATTGCAGGAGCTCATGTTTTTGTTCCATAGTCTGTAACATATTAGTGTGCTTATCAAGCAGTTCAGCGTGCTCATCTAGTTTTAACTCTGCCTCCTCCACTCTACCGCCCAATTCTCTGAGGTCCGCGCTGAGCGTATCCATGCGCTCTAAAATTTCTACTTTTGACTGCTTAATCTCCGACTGTATCGTAGCAGTTAACTTACGGAGCTCAACGGACAGTCCTTTCTTGGAAGGGGGGGCTCGCGTCTCAGCCATAGATAACGCTGAATCTGAATCCGAAGGAGACCCGCGCTCCGGGGACTCGCGGTGTCTGGAGGCCTTACTCGCCACGCTTTTCTCCGCTTTTTCCATCTCCTTTTTCCGGGTCGAGGCCGCTTTACTCATAGCGTCTGTATGCCAGGAAGTATTTTCTTACAGTTTTGCAATTTTTATCGCCGTTTGGATCGTGTTGTTTCCAATTTTACAGCTTTGGGGAAGGGAGCTGTGAATTCAGGCTACCATGCCGTCGGCTGACGTCACTTCCTCTCCCCAGATTGCATATTTCTAACAGTAGCTCCGCAAGTTCATTTTTTAGTTCTATTAATACTCTGGGATGAATACCATCAGGTCCCGGTGATTTACTACTCTTCAGCTTGCTGAACTGACCCATTACATCCTCCAAGGTTACAGAGAATTTGTTTAGTTTCTCCGACTCCCCCGCTTCAAATATTCTTTCCGGCACCGGTGTCCCCCCCAAATCCTCCTCGGTGAAGACCGAAGCAAAGAATTCATTTAATTTCTCCGCTACGGCTTTGTCCTCCTTGATCGCCCCTTTAACACCATTTTCGTCCAGCGGCCCAACCGACTCTTTGGCCGGTTTCCTGCTTCCCCCTACCTGGGGCTTGTAGTACAACTATATACCTAGGATCTTTGGCAAGGGACACCTGTGATGGGAACTTAGTTCCAACCTCCAGCATGAAGCTGGACTAGGGAACCAGCATGCCAGCTTTCTGCCAATGTTTATGACATTTACCATGCATCACCATCAACCCCAGCTTTCCCTCAGACCACATATCTGGTGGCAGCATTGGTATAGGAAAATGACCAGATTGTTAACCCCCAGGGCTACAGAGTGCATTGGTGATATAGGTGGGCAGTCTGTCCCATACTGTGACCCACAATACTGTTTCTGTGACCTGCTTTGTTTTCTCATGTCCAGGTAACTGTAGCTATGTTAGGGGTAAATCTCCTTTGGTCATTTCAGATTCAAACTGTTCCCCTAATCCCCAGAAGGACACTGGCTGTAGGGCATCTGGAAGTGGAGCCCTTCCCAAGTTGAATCAAGTCATTTTGCTATCTGCTATTGGCAAGAAAAAACCCCATTCATCACATAACACCATCCATGACACACCCATGGAATGCCCCCTCTGGGAGCATCTTCTTTTCGGCAACTAGTGGACTTGGATGGGTTATATTTTGTTTGATTATGCACTTTAGACATTTTTCTGCAAGAAATATGGATATCTGCCTGTTATGCTATTCTTTGGATGTGTTTCTGTTTTGAAAATGGTTCCACGGCCCCACAGACCCCGCCATCATAGAAACATGCCCACCAGAATACAAAATCACCCATTGTGCAAGAAATGGAAAAAGAGGAGGCGGAATAGCCATAATTTACAAAACTGAGTTCACCATAACAACCACTGGCGAATCCACCTCACCACAACTCGAAATTGCCTCAACAAGAATCACTCATCCGAACCTACAAGGACATCTCAACACAATCCTATTCTACAGGCCACCAGGAAAATGGAAAGACTCCCAAACTCAACTCATGGACTTCATCTCCAACACATGCGTCTCCGCCTCAAACATCCTCATAGTAGGAGATATCAACCTATACCTTGAGGACGACACCTCAACAGGCACACAAGAATGCAAAGAATTCTTAAAACTCTGGGACCTACACGCACCTAATAATCAACCAACACACGAAAAAGGACACACACTAGACATCATTACACAGAAATTCGACCCAGACTCAACTCTCCTACTTATAGAAACAAGATGGACACCCACACCATGGACAGACCACCATAAAGCATATGTCTCCCTCCACTGGCAAAAAATACACAGAAATGCAGTCAACAAACATGAACGAACAACATACACCACCAGAGGAAAAATAGACCCCACAACATTCTGGCAACAGGTCTACCAAAACGAATGGTCAACAAATACAGACACCATTCAATTCCTCCAAGAATGGGATGACATATGTAAGATAACATTAGACACAATTGCCCCAATCCAAACCAGAACATCACATAGGAAAAAATATAATCCATGGTTCACCGAAGAGCTGAAAGAACTCAAAACACAAGTCAGAAAACTGGAACGCGCATGAAACAAAAAGAAAGATGAACACACACTGAATGCCTGGAAATCACTTCGGAGGAAATACAAATATACCATTAAACAAACCAAAAGACTACATTATAAAACAATGATTGGACCAAAATACAAAGACACACACAAACTCTTCTACCTTGTAAATAAATTGCTAGACACCACACCAGTAACGAATAACAGCAAAGATACACCAGGGGTCGACGACCTCGCGAAATACTTCAAGGAGAAAATCATACAATTACGACTTAAAATACCCACCAGCCCTATTGAATACGAAACCCTCCTAAACTGTCTAGATCCAGAAGACGGAATATATCCAGCAGACAGGATCTGGACTGAATTCGAATTACTGTCAGAGGACCTCATCTCTAAAACGCTCAAAAGATTCGCCAAATCCCAATGCAAATTAGATATCTGCCCAAACAACCTCATGAAATCAGCTCCTCAACAATTTATAACAGACCTAACGAACCACGTGAACTTCACGCTACAAAACGGACTCTTCCCAAAAGAAAAAGGAAAAATTTTACTCACCCCAATACCCAAAGATACAAAGAAAAACGCAAGCGAGATAACTAACTACAGACCAGTAGCATCTATACCACTAATAACCAAAATAACCAAAGGGATGGTAACTAAACAACTCACAAACTATCTCAACAAGTTCTCCATATTACATGATGCCCAATCAGGATTCTGGTCAAATCACAGCACAGAAACAGTATTAATTACCCTAGTGACAAAATTTAAACAAATGATTGCAACCGGCACCAATATACTCCTCTTACAATTTGACATGTCAAGTGCCTTTGATATGGTTGATCACGGAATCCTACTAAACATTCTTGAATATTTTGGCATCGGAGGCAATGTCCTAAACTGGTTCAAGGGGTTCTTGACCTTGCGCTCATATCAGGTCACATCAAATTCAACTACATCCACTGCATGGACACCTGAGTGTGGAGTACCACAGGGATCCCCCCTCTCGCCAACCATTTTCAACCTAATGATGATTCCCTTAGCAAAACTTCTATCAAACCACAACTTCAACCCACACATATACGCCGACGATGTAACGATATATATTCCTTTCAAAAAAGACATCAATGAAATCTCCAACGAAATGAACCAAAGTCTACACATCATGAACACCTGGGCAGATTCATTCCGATTGAAACTGAACGCAGAAAAAAACTCAATGCCTCATACTTACCTCCCAATACAACACGAATAAATTTACCGCTATCAACACACCTAAACTAAATCTGCCAATCTCAGAAACTTTAAAAATCCTTGGAGTCACTATTGACCGCCACCTAACACTTGAAACTCACGCGAACAACACAACCAAAAAGATGTTCTACTCCATGTGGAAACTGAAAAGAATAAAACCATTCTTTCCAAGATCTGTCTTCCGCAGCCTAGTGCAATCACTCGTACTCAGTCATCTGGACTACTGCAACTCAATATACGCAGGCTGCAAAGAACAAATACTGAGGAAACTTCAAACAGCCCAGAACACAGCAGCCAGACTCATCTTCGGAAAACCGAAATACGAAAGTGCAAAACCCTTACGTGAGAAACTACACTGGCTCCCACTCAAGGAACGTATCACTTTTAAAGTATGCACCTTAGTCCACAAAATCATTCACGGTGAAGCCCCTGCTTACATGTCTGATCTAATAGACCTGCCACCCAGAAACGCTAAAAGATCATCCCGAACTTTCCTCAACCTCCACTTCCCTAAGTGCAAAGGCATAAAATACAAAGTACTGCACGCATCAACCTTCTCATACATGAGCACGCAATTCTGGAATATACTACCACGCAACCTGAAAACGATCTACGAACTAACCGACTTCTGCAAACTACTAAAGACACATCTCTTTGAGAAAATCTACTGCAAGGATCAAAACACATGATGTCCAGACACACTAATAAAAACGCATCAATACACTCTCTTCTGAATTCTCTTCCCCCGTATTTTCACCACACTTAAAACTCTATCCACAGATAATACTGTTACACCCTAACACTCTTTTGCCATTGTTTTATGGCCCTATCAATTCCCCATTGCTACTTTCCTTTGTTCTATTCCCATATGATATTTTAACTTTGATTTTGTCTTCCCATAACTCTTCACAATGTAACCCATAATCGTACTGTAACAAATTGTATTTCCATCATTCACAATATATTGTAAGCCACACTGAGCCCGCAAATAGGTGGGAAAATGTGGGATACAAATGCAATAAATAAATAAATAAATAATAGTCACTATCACATGTAGCCATTGTAACTGGATGGTATTTGCTCAAAATCACTACAATGCATGGAATAATCAGAACAAAGTACAATTGAACATAATTGTTGTTGTTCTGTTACACAATTGTTGGGAAAACTATTGGCATATATACAATGTAGGAAAAAGAATAATGAATATAATTTGACCATGGAATTAAAAGATTTTAAGTCTTTAATTTGTTGAATCCCTACCTCTATATTAAATTACACTGTTCCCGGGGGGGGGGGGGGGGGGGGGGGGGAATAATTGTTAAATTAGTTAAATCAGTTAAAGCAATTTATAATAGTATGACACATATCCCCTCCACATGTGAACTAATAGCTTTACTTATGTACATTTTAATGTAAGTTTTGCAGCTTTGCCCCCTGCTTATCATTGTCAGTTTAAAAGAGAATGGTATGATACATTGTTGGGGGGAATGAGGATGAGGATGGGCACTTTAAATACTGTTGATATTGAAGTTCTAGCTAATTGGTTAAAATGAATTGGTCAGGATAAAGCACAAATGATTAACCTACAAGCTAATTGGTACCCTAGCATTTGACATAGTCAAAAAAATGAAATGTACAACAAATTTAAAGATCAATTTAGTGTTAGTGGAATAACATAAAAATGTTTCACGGTTGTTTAATTGGCTTGCCTGCTCTATACAGAGATGGTATGCAGATATGCAAAAACAAAGGATAATTAGAATTAATGACCCACAATTACTATGTGTGGCGGGCATTATTTCATCTATGGATACCCAATTTTACTTGGATATCCATCCATGAACAGGATACTAAGGGGCTCATTTTTCGAAAGAGAAAAATGTCTAAAAAGTGGTATAAAACAACATTTAGATGTTTTTCTCACAAAAACATCCAAATCAGTATTTTCGAAACCCATTTTTCAGACATTTCTCTATGCTGTTCTTCTGAAGTGTGTCCAGATTTCAAGGGGGCGTTTCAAGGATGTGTTAAGGGCAGGATTTGGGTGTTCCTAAGACTTGGACGTTTTTCCTGCCATAATGGAACAAAACAAACCAACCAGGACTAAAGCTAAGACGTTTTGAACTAGACCTGTTTTAATAATGAATAAGGCACAAATAGGTGCCCTAAAGGACCAGATTACCACTGGAGGGAATCAGGGGTGACCCCCCAATACCCCCAGTGGTCACTGAACCCCCTCCCACCCCCCAAAAATGTGAATAAAAATATGACTTTCCAGCCTCTATGACAGCCTCAGATGTTAAAGTCAGGTCTACTACAGCAGCATGCAGGTCCCTGGAGTAGTATAGTGGTCTCCTATACCTGTCACACTTATGGTGGAAACTGTGAACCCTCCCAAAGTCACCCAAACCCTATTATACCCACATATAGATGCCCCCTTCATCTATACTGGCTATTGTAGTGGTGTAAAATGGGGGGGGGTAGTGGGTTTTGGATAGGTTTTTGAGAGCTCAGGGGACAAGATAAGGGAGCAAAGGTGAGATGCATACCTGGGAGCATTTTTATGAAGTGCACAGTAGTGCCCTCTAGGGTGCCCCATTGCTTTCCTGGGATGTCTGGGGGACTAGTCTACTAAAAATGCTGGCTCCTCCTACATCCCAATGACATGAGTCTGTTTTGCACTTATTCTTTTTTTCAAAAAATGGACCAAAAAACAAAACATCCAAAGTACAAAACCTTGTTTGAAGCATTATTTTTGGAAAAAAAAATAGACATTTTTCTTTTTCAAAAATGAACTTCTTTCCTATTCAAATTTTGGACGTTTTGTGCAAAACATCCAAAATCGGACTTAGACGTCATATTGAAAATGCCCCTCCACATATACTGAGAACTATTGTAAAGGTTCTTTTCTTTAGTGACATGCTTCTCAAGTTGTGGACTATAGATGAATAATATATTGAGTTTTGAAAAGAGAGCAATTTAATGTTACCTTTAAATAAGTTATTTCTTCTTTTAGTTTTTCTTTATTCTCTTTTCAATGTAAGTTGGGTAATTATAGAATTATGTTTGTAATTCTTTTTTTCTGTTAATCATCTTTACCAATCAAGATTACTCTTGAAATTAATGTAAAATTGTAAAAATAAAATAATAATAAAAAAAGTAAAGGTTCCTTTGCTGTGCATCCTGTAAGGGAACTTGAACTGCTATGCAAATTTGTTGTAGTGTCTATGCTTTTTGGTTCCAAATTATGGCAACTGCAAATCATGGGTACCTGCTTATGTTTGGCTAATTGTACCTATCATTTGCAAATTGTGTTCCCACACACCAGGGGAAGGTATGCCCTACCCAATCCCCCCAGTATGAACCCCGCTTTTTGCAACACAGCATTAACCTATGCCAATGGAAAGTTTTATCAAACACTGATTATTTATCTTTAATAGAGGTGGATGATCATGTAGTAGGTATAATCTCCACCTCTTCTGTTACCCATATATAATTTGATACTTCCTGTCCCTTTTTCTGGTTGTTTACATAATATTAGTTATCGTGATAGTAAGAATCATTGATATGTTTTTTGTAAAACAGCTTTTACATGCAGAAGTAAAAATTATATATCATCACATCCATTGAACGCCCTTGATAATACAACTGACTTCTTTATTTGAGGCAATGAATACAATTGTGATTTTGATCAATTATTTAACAAAGATGAATCGGACCTTATTGGAACATGAAGTCCATAGTATTGTTGCGCTTGTGAGCTCCTGTGCCCAGCGAAGCACAGATGCGACACACTCGGACCCGAGCTTCGCAAGGCGGCTAGACAATTCTGAACCTTCACCTGGAGCGACCCCTTCCCCCGGGGGTTGAGCCCCCAGGACCCAGGGCCGACAGGACTTCCAAACACCAACCGGAAGTGGTGGCACGCCCAGCGCCCGGTCAGAAGTAAGGCAGAGGTCGAGGCTACAACAAACAAAGCGATGGTCAGGATTCAGGCAAAGGTCAAGGCAGGCAGCAAACAAAGAGAAGGTCAAGATTCAGGCAATGGTCAAGGCAGGCAGCAAACACAGAGAAGGTCAGGATTCAGGCAATGGTCAAATTCGCTAAGACACCAGAAAACAGGAAACACCATGAACTCCACCGAAGTTGAAGCCGAAGCAAGGATCCCTGCCCCAGCTGCTAGGTGAGGAATCTCATTGGGCACGCCCATGAGGAAGCTTCTCAAGATGGCTGCCTCTCAGGAACAGATACAGATGAACCTCTCAAGATGACTGCCTCTCCGATGAACCTCCCAAGATGGCTGCTTCTCAGATGACACCACACTGATTATCTTAATTTAACTCTTGCCTCAGTAGTGCTTAATTGTCCAACAATAATTTTTGGCAATTCAAACAGCACTAAATTCTTCATTGGTTTCTACACTTTTTGTGAGAAAACTCAGATCGATAGTTTAACATGTTTTACCCTTCACTGAGGTTAGCCAACTGATAGCTCAGAGTATACGGGAACATTGGCATGTGGTACAATTGAATCCCTGCTTTCTTGAGTTACCAATTTTTTCATACACTAGAGGAAAGACTACAGGCGAAAGATTAGCAACCAATAAATTTACCTTACCTAGGCCTAGAGAGGATGGGGGAGAGCACAAAAAGTGTGGGAGATGTCAATGGTGCAATATGATGATTGAAGGGACCTGTTGAGTAGATCCGGGCACTAAAAAAATCTTGAAAGCTAAGAGTGCTACTGATTGTGAGACAAGAAACATTATCTATTGTATTCAGTGCCCATGTGATTTAATTTACATAGCTAGGAGTAGTCGGTCGATCAGGGTACATCTGACTGAACATAAATCGCGTGTTGTTACACGGAATCTTCAGGCCTCCCTGGTCGAGCACTGGCTAGAAAAAAGTCACAAGGTGGAGGATATCCAATGGAGGGTTTTAGAACATATTCATCAAGGTAGTGAGGGGGGGGGGGGATCGGTTAAGAGAATATTAAATTATCGTGAGCAGTGGTACATCTATTACTTAAATACGGTTAGTCCAACTGGCTTGATTGCAGAATTAGAGTGGGGCTCTTTAATTTGAGGGTTTCTAGCTCTGTCAAATAGGAGCCGGGGGTTCCAGATACGTCATGTGGATAATCATTTAAAGGGTTCCAGCGTAGATGCCGTCGCCATCTTGACAGGAGTAATTCCTTAAATAAATCAGTCGAGCTGGCACTAGAATGGCATAAGGGTAACTATGAGTTTTTTGGTTAGAAATGATCATTGGGTGTGGGTGGTAAAAGTACAACTCATATGTAATGTGGCTGAGACGGTTTTTGTAAACTTTTTCACCTAGTGGCAAAACATGCATGTCGGACAGCCTTGAGCCCCCAGTCTGAAAATATTAAAGATAAGTGCACAAAATATAATAATATAAAAGTGTAGAAGCCAATGAAGAATTTAGTGCTGTTTGAATTGCCAAAAATTATTGTTGGACAATTAAGCACTACTGAGGCAAGAGTTAAATTGCTTGTGAAAACTGTGATATGAAAAATTAAGATAATCAGTGTGGTGGGAAAAAAAGATCTGGGACTGATAAAGTGAATGCGAGTTTAGACGTGTGGTTCCCAGAAAGAGACTTATATTAATAATGCCAGTATATGAATGGAGTGCTTCTCAGATGAGCCACTCCAGATGGCTGCCTCTCAGATGAACCTCCCAAGATGGCTGTCCCTCAGGAACTGATACAGCTGAACCTCTCAAGATGGCCGCCGCCAGGAGTAACAAGGTAGGAGTGTAACAAGTATATTCTTAAAAGACACTCTTGCCTCATTGGCTCGGAGATGGTCGACCTAAATGTTGAGATGGTCGATCTTAGAGATGGTCGACCTAAATGTTGAGATGGTCGATCTTAGAGATGGTCGACCTAAATGTTGAGATGGTCGATCTTAGAGATGGTCATTTTCGGCGATAGTGGAAACCAAGGACGCCCATCTCAAAAACGACCAAATCCAAGGCATTTGGTCATGGGAGGAGCCAGCATCCGTAGTGCACTGGTCCCCCTCACATGCAAGGACACCAACTGGGCACCCTTGGGGGCACTGCAGTGGACTTCACAAATTGCTCCCAGGTGCATAGCTCCCTTATCTTCGGTGCTGAGCCCCCCCAAACCCCACTCCCCACAACTGTACACCACTACCTACCACAGACCTTAGGGATGAAGGGGGGCACCTACAAGTGGGTACAGTGGGTTTCAGGTGGGTTTTGGAAGGCTCCCATTTACCACCACAAGTGTAAGAGGTGGAGGGGATGGGCCTGGGTCCGCCTAACTGAAGTGCACTGCACCCACTAAAAACTGCTCCAGGAACCTGCATACTGTTGTGATGGAGCTGGGCATAGAGGCTGGAAAAAATGTTTTTAATATTTTTTTTTGGGTGGGAGGGGGTGGTGACCACTGGGGGAGTAAGGGAAGGTGATCCCCGATTCCCTCCGGTGGTCATCTGGTCAGTTCGGGCACCTTTTCGAGACTTGGTCTTGAAAAAAAAGGGACCAAGGAAAGTCGGCCAAATGCTCGTGAGGGACGCCCTTCTTTTTTTCATTATCGGCCAAGGACGCCCATCTCTTAACCACGCCCCGTCCCGCCTTTGGTACACTGCCTTTGGTACACTTAGGTCATCCCTGTGACGGAAAGCAGTTGAGGACAATTTGGGCGACCCTGAGAGAAGGACGTCCATCTCCCGATTTGTGTCGTTAGATGGGCGTCCTTCTCTTTCAAAAATGCCCCTGAAAGTCAACATGGAATTAGTGAAGGGAAATCTTGCCTCACCAATCTACTATATTTCTTTGAAGGGGTGAACAAACATGTGGATAAAGGGGAGCCGGTTGATATTTTGTATCTGGATTTTCAAAAGGCGTTTGACAAAGTACCTCATGAAAGACTCCAGAGGAAATTGGAGAGTCATGGGATAGGAGGTAGTGTTCTATTCTGGATTAAACATTGGTTAAAAGATAGAAAACAGAGCGTAAGGTTAAATGGTCAGTATTCTCAATGGAGAAGGGTAGTTAGTGGGGGTTCCCCAGGGGTCTGTGCTGGGACTGCTGCTTTTTAACATATTTATACATGACCTAGACATGGGAGTAACTAGTGAGGTAATTAAATTTGCTGATGACACAAAGTTATTCAAAGTCGTTAAATCGCAGGAGGATTGTGAAAAATTACAAGAGGACCTTATGAGACTGGGAGACTGGGCGTCTAAATGACAGATGACGTTTAATGTGAGGAAGTGCAAGGTGATGCATGTGGGAAAGAGGAACCTGAATTACAGCTACATCATGCAAGGTTCCACGTTAGGAGTCACGGACCAAGAAAGGGATCTAGGTATCGTCATTGATGATACGTTGAAACCTTCTGCTCAGTGTGCTGCTGTGGCTAAGAAAGCAAATAGAATGTTAGGTATTATTAGGAAAGGAATGGAAAACAAAAATGAGGATGTTATAATGCCTTTGTATCGTTCCATGGTGCGACCGCACCTCAAATATTGTGTTCAATTCTGGTCGCCGCATCTCAAAAAAGATATAGTGGAATTAGAAAAGGAGCAGAGAAAGGTGACGAAAATGATAAAGGGGATGGGACGACTTCCCTATGAGGAAAGGTTAAAGCAGCTAGGTCTCTTCAGCTTGGAGAAAAGGCGGCTGAGGGGAGATATGATAGAGGTATATAAAATAATGAGTGGAGTGGAACGGGTAGATGTGAAGCATCTGTTTACGCTTTCCAAAACTAGGACTAGGGGGCATGCGATGAAGCTACAATATAGTAAATTTTAAAACGAATCGGAGAAATTTTTTCTTCACTCAACTTGTAATTATGTTTAAATCTGTTTTTATTAACTGAAATCATTACATTCCAAGAAATATATGTATAACACATCCAGATATCTAAGGCAGAGCATCTACATAACCACATTCTTCAAACATTTTCTTTTTCCCCCTCCCCAACTTCTTTCTTAAACCCCCCCCCCCCGCCCTCCCCCGTTTAGTCCCCTCTTTCCTTTCTCTTGTCTCAACACACATAGCAGTGGATTTAAAAGTTCAGTAAGTGGCTTCTTGCCGCAGGGGTCATAGTGTCCCAAAATGGTGACCATTTTTGCTGGAACCCCTCACCCATCTTGGAATCAAAGTCTTTTATAGCCATTCGTTCCATGCGTAGCAGGAGCACCATATGAGTGCGCCACTGTTGCCACGTGGGGCACTGATGTGACAACCATTCAGTTAAGATCACTTGTTTGCCAACAATTATGGCCCTTAAAACGAATGCGGTGTATCCTTTTTTGGGCTTCGTCCCCAATTTAGGGCTACCACAGAGTAAAGATGAGTCATAGTGCCATGTTTGCCCCCATAGCTTGGCAACATAGTCTATAATCAATTTCCAAAACTTTTGGATACCAGCACAGGTCCAAAACATATGGCCTGTTGTTGCCCCTTCACCGCCACACTTTGCACATTCTCCCCAGGGCGAAAGCCCCATATAGAACGCTCTCTTTGGGGGTATATGCAAACGCAAGACCATCTTATATTGTAGTTCCCAGTGTTTGGCCAGAGTTGTGACTCTTCTTATCTGTAAAATGTGGGTTTTCAGTTGCTGTGGTGTCACTGATACCTGTAAGTCTGTTTCCCATAGTTGCGCCAGTCTGTGATATTCCAACTCTGGGGCTGTGTCCCGTATATGCCTATGGTGATAAGCCATTGGTACTTTCTGTTGCGATTCTAGCGAATAGGCTGATGAAAGTTCTTCCTGTACATCTTCGGTCAACGATGTCCAGGGTAGACAGGCAATGTAATGACTCAATTGCCTAAAATAAAAAATATCGCTATCTGGGAGTCCAAATTCTGTTTGTAATTCTGAAAATACTCGAACACGACCCTCTCTGGTTAACACTTGCAGTAAGTATACAATGCCTTTACTTTGCCATCTCCAAAATACAGAATACATTTGACCAGGGGGAAAAGCATGATGATCACATATCTGCAAAAATGGTGTTACCTTTGCAGAGAAATGGTGCAACCGGCATAGCCAACCCCACACCGCCCTTGCGGTTTTCATAAATCCGGAGTGTTTCAGGGGGTATGGCATGGGTACTCCGGTATTATGTAAATAGTTACTGAAATGTATCCCTGGAGAGAGACCCAACTCTAAGATTGTGTTGGTATAGTCACTAGTGTTCCTATACCAATCATTTATATGTCTCATTCCACTGACAATATTAAGGAACCTTAGGTTTAAGAGCCCTAAGCCTCCGTATTCCACTGATATACTTAAAGAGGAAACAGAGAGGCGGGCTTTTTTCCCTTTCTAGAGAAATTTCTGCAATTGTTGATTCAAAGTTTGCTCGTCCCCTCTTCTCAGATATAATGGGATAGTTTGAAAGATATATATCCATCTGGGGACTATAATCATATTAAATAAGGCTATTTGCCCTAGCAGGGACACTGGAAGCGCACTCCAAGCCTGCATGCTCAGTTTGGTATCAGTGAGTAACTTTTGCAATTTAAGATCATATATTTGTGACAAATCTGCCGATATGCGGACTCCTAAATACCTAATAAAATTCGTTTCCCAAGTTAGGGGGAATTTAGATTTCCAATCATGGTGGGTTCCCTTGACTATCTCCAGAGCTGATGATTTGGACAGATTCAGTTTAAAACCTGAGATCCGCCCATATCTGTTTATTTCCTGCAGAAGTATTTCCATGGACCTCGGTGGGTCCGTCACAGTCAACAGCAAGTCGTCGGCAAAAGCCAACACCTTTACTTGGTGACCGGCCACTGAGATACCTGTGATACCCTTTTGCTTCATAAGTGTACGTAGAAATGGTTCTAGTGACATTACAAACAAAGCGGGAGAAAGGGGGCAACCCTGCCTAGTCCCTCTCCCAATCCTGAACTCACCCTCTCGCACACCATTGAACCAGAACCCATGCTCTTGGTTCGCAATAGAGAGCCTGAATAGCCTGCAGAAACCATCCTGAGATCCCCATAGTTTTCATAGTGTGAAATAGGTATTCCCAATTAACCCTATTGAACACCTTTTCGGCGTCTAAGCTCAGCACTACAGAGGGGTCTTCGCGTTCCTGGCAAGATGCTATGGCCAGCAATAGACGTCTGACATTATGCGTGGCTTGTCTATTACGGACGAATCCCACCTGCTCAGCGCTTATCAGTTTGGGTAAGTATTGTGCGAGTCTTTCGGCCAGTATCCCCGCCAGTAATTTAGTGTCAACGTTCAGTTGTGATATTGGCCTAAAGTCCTCTGCTCTATTCAAGGCTTTCCAGGTTTTGGTAACAGCGTGATAAGTGCTGTGTTAGCATGTAGGGGAAAGCCGCCTTTTGCGATCACCTCCTCAAAATGTTCTAAAAGTGCTACTTGTGCTTCCAAGGGCAATGTCTTGTAATATTCCCCTGAATACCCATCTGGTCCCGGGGCAGTACGCAGCCTTAGTCTTTTAATTGCCTGTTGCAACTCATCCATGGTCAAGGGGGCGTTAAGTGTTGCCAACTCATCACCTGTCAACTTTCTAAGCCCCGCTTCATCTAAATAATCCTGTACCATGGGCATATCTGGTGCCTCACCGGGGGAATAGAGCGAGGCAAAATATTTAGTGAAAATGTTTCCAATTTCTGGTTGCGAGGAGGTGGGCTTACCCCATTCATCCAGCAGTGTAGCCACCACCCTGGGCCCTCCCCAATTCTTTATTACTCTAGATAGTAATCACCCCGTTTTATTGCCAAACTGTTGTAATTTAAATTTATAATAAATCGCTGATCGTGTCTCATTTTCCTGTATTAGAGTATTCAAAGTGGTTTGTATTGTTTTCAGCGTTTCCAAAGTTTTGGGCGTGGGCCTGTGCACATGCGCGCGCTTGGCTCTAAGGAATTGTTTTTCCAAATGTAGGATATTTGCTGCTCTACGTTTCTTTCTGACATTACAGTAAGCTATAATATCTCCTCTCAGGACTGCTTTCGAGGCAGACCAAAACAAGGTGGGATCCGCCTGTGCATGTTCTCTGTTATTAAGAGCGAATTCACCCCATTTACTCATCAAATATTTTTGAAAAGCAGGCTCCATATACAGATATGCGGGATATCTCCATCCTGCCCCCCCAACTCTATCCCCGGGTGCCTCGAGATCCAGCCACATCAATGCATGGTCATATATCTCTTCCGGTCCGATATGGGTTGCCCGCACCTGCGAAAACATGGATCGCTCTACCAGGATATAATCTAGTCGCGCTAGGGTACCATGCGCACGCAATCTATGTGTATAATCCTTCTCACCTGGGTGTAGTGCCCGCCATGCGTCTACCAAATTTAGTGTTTTCGCTAGCATTTTCAATTCTCCTGCTCTCTGCCCTGAGTAATGTGCTGAGGTCGGGTTTGTAGAGTCCTCCTTTGGGTCAAAAACTAAATTAAAGTCACCCATAACCAGCAGTTTGTCCATTCTGTGTTGAAGGCAACGGCTTCCCAGGGACTGATAAAATTCCCTATTACAGTCATTAGGGCCATACACTCCTACCAGTAGGAACTCAGAACCTTGCACCCACACCCACAAAGTAATGGTTCTACCATGTCCCCCTTTCTCCACCACTGTTGCCTTATACGCTAACCCTTTTCGGAAAAGGACCGCTATACCGCCCCTATGCCCCTTAGAATCCACTGCATAGCAATCCCCCACCCAGGACCTCTGCAACTTGGCATGTTCTACTGCACTAAGATGTGTTTCTTGCAGGCAAGCTATATCAGCCTTGTTTCTTTTAAGAGCGGTCAGTATTTTATTCCTTTTCATTGGGGACGTTATACCCCCCACATTCCAAGGCCTTGCTGAGTTTAAAGGGGGTCTGGACAGATTCCTGAAGGAAAAGTCCATTGATCGTTATTAAATTTTGGGTTTTTGCCAGGTTCTTGGGGCCTGGATTGGCTGCTGTCGGAGACAGAGTGCTGGGCTTGATGGACCTTTGGTCTTTTCCTAGCGTGGCAGTGCTTATGTACTTATGTACTTATATTATTCTAATTGGCATACCTCCTTGTTGGTGCTAATATTCCTTTTGCCACTGTTCTCTATATAGTTCATTTGTATGGTCATTTGGGTGCTTAATCCCAGCTGAACCCACACCTCCCACATGTATTTATGCTCCGTTTGCAGGATTACCCGCCAGCTTCCAATTTTAAGAGTTAGGAAAGAGTCTCCCCTCCCGTTCCCTCCACCCCCCTCCCACTCCTTTACCTCTCAAATTTTGCAATTACCCCACTTCATCCACCCGATCTAGTCAGGCGCAGAAGCTAAGACCCCGGTGTACTCTAGAGACCCCGAACTCCATCATGCAATTGAACATTATACATCATACATACGTTTTGCTCATATAACACAAGAGTGATGTGACCCCTACAGAACGCTCCACCACTTTGCGGTTAAATTCAATGTCAAACATCAAGAATTTTACTTTCTGTTAAGTACTTTTTTGCGTCAGCCAGCGTGGTAAAAGTCTGCCATGCATCATGCACGTGAACTCTCAGCTGGGCGGGTTATTGTAGCGCAAAGCGAACGTTCTTTTGTACCAACTTTGAGCAGAGTGTGTGATATTGCTTCCTCTTTTCTGGTACAAGCATGGAAAAGTCCTGAAAAATCAAAATATTTCTATTATTGTATTTCAACGAGTCACGCTTGAGCTTAAAACCTTGGAGGATTTCTACTTTGTGGCGATAATTTAAGATTTTGGCAATGACCACACGTGGGCGATTGCGATCTTCCAGCCGACGGCCCACGCGGTGCGCCCTTTCTATCACTACTGGGCCCATCGTACCTGTAAGTGCCAGTTCTTTGGATAGCCAATTTTCTAACCAAGTTTCCAGGTTTCTCTCAGGGATCGCTTCGTCCAGTCCAACAATTCGTATGTTATTCCTGCGTGCCCTGTTTTCATAGTCATCAAGCAGGTTTCTCTGCTCTGCAAGTTGGCGGCGCATGTTAGCTATGTCCGGGCCAAAACCGCGCGAGTCATCCTCCACCGCCAAGACTCGCGTCTCCAAGTCTCCCACGCGGATTCCCATTCCATCTAACGCGGTCTGGTATGATTCCAGTTTATTGGTAAGCGCTACCCACTTGGGTTCCCATGCCTTTTCGACTGCTAGGGTAAGCTGCGTTAGTTGAGCTTCTGTAAACGCGGGTCCGGGTGCCACAGCTTCTTCCACCATTTACCAACCCCGCTACTCACTTTGCTCTTTTCTTTCTTCGTGGACTTTTGAGCCATGACTTCTGGAAGCACTTTTAGGTATTTTTCCATATAACAAAGCAATTCTGTAGGGTCCACCTCAATATTTATTACTTTTATTGGAAGTCGGGGTCTCGGAGCTTCGACAGCACACTGCTCTCTAGCTCATGATGTCACCGGAAGTCCTCAACTTGTAATTAAACTCTGGAATTCATTGCCAGAGAACGTGGTAAAGTCGGTTAGCTTAGCGGAGTTTAAAAAAGGTTTGGACGGCTTCCTAAAGGAAAAGACCATAGACCATTATTAAATGGACTTGGGGAAAATCCACTATTTCTGGGATAAGCAGTATAAAATGTTTTGTACTTTATTTGTGACCTGGATTGGCCATTGTTGGAAACAGGATGCTGGGCTTGATGGACCTTTGGTCTTTCCCAGTATGGCAATACTTACGTACTTATGATGTGATTGAGCCAGCATGTTGTCCTCTGTTACACTGATGTATTGTCATTAGCTGTAAATAAATTGCATTTGCTTTTGAGAAGTTTGTGTGCTAATTTAAAGAAAGTTGCACATGAAGTTGAAATGGTGCGTGAATATTATCTCAGCTAGGGTAGGAGTGGATAAACAAGTGTTTTAGTCCTTGAGTGCATGCAACCAGCAAGTGAATTGCTTCTTCCATTAAAAGCTTGGGAGAACAGCTAAGCTTTCACCTGTTCCCTGTTCTCTTAGTCTTGTGCTGAGCAATGACTTTCAGGGAGTGAATGCCAGAGTGTGGGGGCTAATCCAGTGAAGATTTACTGGTGGGTGTCACATCATGTGATGTCCTTTAGAGAGTGTGTGGTTAGGAATACTCCTTGGAAGGTGTGTAGAGGGCATTCCTGTTCTTCAAGTACCCTCGCCCATTTCCTTTAAGGGCGTTGAAGATCATAGTAACATAATAAAATAGTAGATGACGGCAGAAAAAGACCTGCACGGTCCATCCAGTCTGCCCAACAAGATAAACTCATATGTGCTACTTTTTGTGTATACCTTACCTTGATTTGTACCAGTCCTTTTCTGGGCACAGACCGTATCTGCCCAGCACTATCCCTGCCTCCCAACCACCAGCCCTGCCTCCCACCACCGGCTCTGGCACAGACCGTATAGTCTTCCTAGCACTATCCCTGCCTTCCAACCCCCAGTCCCGCCTCCCACCACCGGTTCTGGCACAGACCGTATAAGTCTGCCTAGCACTATCCCCTCCTCCTAACCACCAGTCCCGCCTCCCACCACCAGCTCTGGCACAGACCGTATAAGTCTGCCCAGCACCACCCCCGCCTCCTGTCACCGGCTCTGCCAGCCAATCTCGTCTAAGCTCCTTAGGATCCATTCCTTCGGAACAGGATTCCTTTATGTTTATCCCACGCATGTTTGAATTCCGTTACCGTTTTCATTTCCACCACCACGGGAGGGCATTCCAAGTTAGTTGCTGTTGAGACGGAAGGAGGAGGAAGTGCTGCCAGAGGCTCTGCAGGCTTCCAGGGGGAAGGGAGTGAGGCCTAGCTCCTTCCCCAGAAATGAGGAAGGTCCCTGGGGAGCGGTCCTCAGGAAAGCCCCAGGCCAGACGGTCTCCTGGGGCCAGGGACCAGAAGGCCAGGAGAAGTAGTTCCTTCTCTGGCAGGGCTCCAGAGAGGAGGGAAAGGAGCCCTGTGGATCGAAGAGTGCAGGCTTCCACGGGAGGAACCCAGACCGGTACCCCCCTCACAGTGGCATGCCATCTAGCAGGTGAGGGGGGGGGGAGAGAGTTGGGGGAGGCCCCAGAGAACAGCAGATTGGAAAAGGAGAGGGAGGAGAGAGCAGAGGTAATGGAGATCTGCCGGGAGGCCCTACCGGTGTCAGAGGAGGAGGACAGTGACTCCTCAGAGGAGGAAGATTTCACGGACTATTGTCAGGATCCAGAGGACCCGACCAGTGGCCTGATTCAAATGGTGAGAAAGATAAAAAGCATAGAAAAAGAGGTGGTGGAGTTGGGGAAACGGTTTAAAATGGCAAAAGCCCTGTGCAAACTAGCCCCAGTGAAGCACCGCAAGACTTATACAAAGGAGGTAACCCGTTTACTCAAGCTTCTTCAAAAGAAAGAACATTTGCTGGGGGCATTGAAAAAGGGCCCTGGGAACCCTCTGAGAGAAGTTTACATCAACCGAGAAAGAATGGCCTTGGGGGGAAAGGCCCTGACAACCTTCAAACAGTCACAACAGCAAACAGAGAAGGAGAGTAGGAGCTCAGACCTTGGACCTCAGAACACCCAGGGGCCAGAGGAGCTTCCTGGGCCCAGTACCCAAAAGACATTACAGTATATGCAGTACCTTGCTAGTCAGTCTCTGGCAGCTTCTGGAGCAAGCAGGACTGGAGGTGGGGCTGGAGAAGCATCCTCATTAAGGGAACCTGAGGTTGGAAAAACGGAACAGGAAAAAAGTTTTAAAACCCAGAATTTTCATCTTGTAGAAACAGGGGCTGGAAGTTCAGGAGAGAGACTCTTTTCTACACCAGTGATGGTGGAAGCAGAAATTAAAAACTTACTTGAGCAAGAAGCAAGAGGTCAGCAGAGGCAGTTGCAGCCACAGGTTTTGTGCCCATTGCCTGCAGCAGGAGTTGAGAGCAGGAAACAAACACTGACTCCATTGCAGTTGGAGAGGCCCCGCCCACACAGCACTGAGGGGCTGGAGGTCACGGCCAGGCAGGCTGCAGCACTGCCAAAGACTGAGAATGGTGAGGTTTTAGCAGAGGAAAACCTGGTGACAGAGAGTGCTGCTGAGGCAGCCTGGATAGAGAAATCATATTTGTTAATTTGGTTCAGTCCTGCAAGTGATGGAATGCCATCTGGTTTTGATTGCTCAAATGTCTAGCTTTTGCTAGACTAGAGCTTAGAAAGGTCAGTGAGAAATGAAACTTTCTTTGTCCCTTTGTGAGTGATGGATTGTTCATAGGTATTATTTACCACATCTGGATGCCATTCTGAGCAAGGCATACTGGACAGTTTCGCAGGCAGTTTAAAACATTAGGCTAATGCTGTTTAGAAGAAGATAGTTTAGATATAGATATTCTTGATAATTTAGATTTTGTCTTATAAGGAATTCTGATTTCTGCTTATTTTAAAATATGTTTTATTCTGTTTAATTAATAAGTTCTATTTCTATGTAGAATATCTTTTCAATTCAGTGTTACATCAGTGTCTGACTTTTCAAGTGAGCTTTGTCTGCAGTTTAAGAGGTCATCATCTGGTTTGAATTATCCACAGTCCTAGCTAGGTGAAAGAGGTCAGGGAAAGTCAAGTCATCTCCTTGATTGATTATAGCTAAGTGTAGGACTGGTCTTCTGAAAGTAATAACAAACCATGTCTGTGTGCCATTAAGTAAGATTGGCCCTTTAATGAACCCATATGACCGGGAATCTGATTATGTGAATAATAATAAAATGCAGGAGATAGGTGCCACATTGTCTAGTTTGAGAGGCCCCAGGTCATAGGTCAGTTTAGGAAATATCTCAAACCTATGTAACTGATATTTTTGAATAAATGTATAGAGATAATTAGTTCAAGACAGGGTAATCAATCTATTCTTTACCATCTGGTGAGAAAGGGGGGCTAGAAGGGTATAAAAAGGAGAGCAGAAGCAGCTTACAAGAGAGAAGGAGCTGAGAAGAAGAAGGAGCTGAGACTAGAGAGACAACAGACAGGAGAAGACAGGAGACACAGAGAGACCTAGTGCTGATGTCCTACTTTGTTTGCTGGCAAATAAAGAAGATTTCTCTCTCATTCTGGTGTGTGGTGTTTGACTCCTGAAGTACCACAGATTCTGCTAACAATAGTGGTAATTCCTGCAACACTGCAGCTGGACAAACAGCAGGTGAAAAGGAGGGGTTCTCGGTGAAGAAGGCACAGGAGGATCAGGAGTGTTTGCAATAAACCGGCCTGGCAGCAGAGCAAGAGGCTCCAGCCAATCGGGCTGTGGGAGCAGGAAAGACTGCAGAACAGCTACAAAGGCTGGCAGGGGAAATAGCTGCAGCGCCAGAAGATTCCCCATGTGTGAGAGGGCAGGCACTTCTGGAGTGTGGGAAGCCTCGTCCGTTTGGTGAAACAGCGGGGCTGGAGGATCCGACGGAGCAGAATGTTGGGGGAAAAAGGGACCCGGTCCAGAGAGCAGGTTTTGGGCGGGAGGGAGGGGTGCTTGCCTTGCCATGCGCACCAGAAGTAAAGTTAACTGGTGGTACTAGGGATTCTGATTCCGGCCAGGCAGTGGGGTGGTTGACTCTGGGGGGAGGGATTGATTCGACGGGAGGGGGAGGGGGGCAGGGGCACTGAGAGGGGACCAGTTATATAGGGGAACCTGCTCTCAAAGTTCCTACGGACCAAATCGATGGGGAGACAGGCAGGGTTTCTGTTGCAGGAGGCATTGAACTGATGGACACTGTGACTGCAGGGGATACGAGTGCTCGGGGGGTGAGGGGTGCAGGGGACCAAGGTTTGCTGGTTGAAGGGGTACAAGGCATGTTGGGGGGAGGGAGGGAGGGGAGGGAGGCTGAGAAACGGGGAAGGCAAGAGAAGGAGGATATGGTGCATCAGGAGCGGGGGGGGGGGGTCCCCCCGCGCTGGAGAAGGGGGGGGACGGTGGGGGGGGACGGTGGGGGGGTCCGTCCTTTGCGGCGGTGGTGGGTGGAGGAGGCGGGCACAGGGGAACTAGGGGGGTAGGGGGCAGCGGGGAAGGATGGGGAGGGGGGTGGGGGGGAGGCCAGGTTCCCAAAAGGAGGAATGTGGTACAATTGAGATGGGTGGGGGAGGGGGGATGCCAAGCAGGGATGCGGTCCTGAGATTGGTCCTGGGTCTAGGATTCCTCCCAGAGGACCTCTATGCCTGTATTCATCCGGTGAATATACCGGAATACGATATCAGCTTTCTAACCCAGCGAGGCATGGTCTTCTGGGAGAGACATGAAGGGGTACGGGGGAGAGGGGACTGGAAGAACTACCGGGCCGTACCGATTAGCAGACCCGACCTGGTGCAGGTAACCCTTCTGGTTCGAAATGAGTCTCTATCAGGGGCGGACCTGGCCTTCTGGCTACAACGGTACGCAGAATTGCGTACCCCCTTGTCCAAACTCCCGGACCCCAGTAGGGTGTGGGTGGGAGGTTGGGGTGTGCAGGTTAGGCTGAGGCAGGCAGGGCATGTCACCCAGCACATTCCCTCCGCGGCGTTCATCGGCAGGGATCGGATTCTCTGCTTTTATAAGGGGCAGCCACGGCAGTGTCACAAGTGCGGGTCGTTTAGACATTTTAGTATGTCATGCCCGGTAGTGCAGTGGAAAGTGCGGGTCTAAGGAGCATCCCACGGAGTCCTGTATGTCTATTCGGTGCAACTTGTGTGGGGGTCTGGGGCATGCATTTCGAGCCTGCCCTTGGGCCTCCCATAATGGGGGAGAGGAGGAGATAGATAGGGATGGTTCAGGTCAGGGGGAGGGGGGAGGGGAAGCAGGCCATGATCAGGTTCCCGGGGCAGGGTGGAAAGGTGTCCGGGGAAGGACAGGGACAGGCAGGGGGGGGGGCTTGGGGGAGGGTCGGAAGCGGCAGGAAGGGGAGGATGAGGGCTGGACGCGGGTGTCCAAGAAACAGCGGAGAGGAAAGGGGGGAGGGGGGGTGGGAATGGGATAGAAGTAGGGAATAGATTCAGGGGTTTGGAAGAGGAGGGAGGGGTTGAGGAACTGGCTGGTGAGGAGGTAGAGGATGGGGGTAGCCGGCAGGACGGGTTGGGAGGTAGGGGAGAAGGAGTGAGGGGAACAGCGGGTAAGAGGAAAGAGAAAAGGGGTGGGAAGGTTTTGAGGGACAGAGAGGGGGAAAGGGTAGGGGGGAGGTGGGTGGATCGGGGGAGGCGACGGCTGATGCAGGGAGGGCGGGAGAGGAAAGGAAGGTAAGAAAGGATGTAGTAATGCAGGCCCGTGAGGGGAGGGAGGAAGGGTCGGAGGCGGGATTGATGGGAAGGGTGGAAGAAGAGGAGGTAGTAGGGGTGGAAGAGGGGGGAGAGGAGGGGGGCAGGTCGGTTGATGATCCCCAGGGAGGGAGGGAGGTGGGTGGAGACAAAAAGAAGATAGGGAGGAAGAAAGCAAGGGTGGGGGGAGGGATGTTTAAGCTAGGGGTCCGGGATTGGGCGGAGGAGGAAGAAGAGGGTGGAGGGGAAGGGACCGCGGATGATGGTGTGGAGAGAAGGGAAGGCAGCCAGGAAGGCGGGGGTTGTGGTAGCGAGGACTGATGGCGGGACTGCTATTGGTGTTCGCCACACAATGTGGCTAGTGTCGCCTCCCAGAGGGCAAGAAGCTTGGCATTTGATGGCCTCTCTGCTGTGGAGGCGGACTGTTTCCTCCTCCAGGAGACCCAGTTGCAGACGCTGGAGGACATCCGGCGGGCAAAGAGGGCCTGGAGATGGGGACCCTCTATCTGGGGTCTGGCCGGGGAGAGGTATGGGGGGATAGGCATCCTCTTTAAAACCAATAAAGTAGAGATTCAGAGGGTGGTGGAGCTGGGTATTGGTAGGTGTTTGGTGTTGGACGTAATATTGCGGGGGGTGGCCTTGCGGGTGATTAATGTGTATGGACCGCAAAGCAAACAGGGAAGGTCTGCATTGTTCAACAAAATTAAGCCTTACCTATACACTTCAAGGCAGTTGGTGTGGGGAGGAGACTTCAACACTATCTTACGGAAAGAGGATAGTGGGGGGCGGGCAACACAAGTACGTTATGATGGGGTTCGACTAGCGGGGATTATGAAAGGAGCAGGGCTGGTGGATGTACATATTGCACTTGGTGGTGGGAATCAGGGTTTCACCTTTTCACGGGGCACCTGTAGGAGCAGAATTGACCGGTTTATAGTTCGGGAAGGGGCATATAGGCAGGCACCTAGGGTGGTGGAAGTGGATTTCTCTGACCACAGGATGGTGATGATAGAGTTGGGGGGAGGGGGGGCGTGCAAGCTAGGGAAAGGGTTGTGGAGATTGAATCTCAAATGGTTGAAGGAGGGGGTGTTGCACCAGGAGTACCTGGAATTCCTAGCAGACCAGGTGTCCATTCAGGGTGGCTTCCCTTCCCTCAGGGACTGGTGGGAAGTACTGAAACACTGCTCCAGAGGGTTTTTTCTTCGTCAGGCAAGGCGGCAGGGAAGGGAGGCCACCCGGTTGGGGATCGCCCTGAGAAAGCGACGGGATAATCTAATTTCCCGGGGGGGGGGGGGGGGGGAGGAGGGAGGATATTGAGGTACTGCAGCAGGAGGTTGAAAGAGTACAGTACAACCGGTACTCTTCCCTCGTCTACGAGCGGGACTTCGGGAAGCTCCTTGGTCCGGACCCGTATGACTGCTGCAAGGAACGAAGGGAGAGGAGGGTGGTGGTGGGGTTTAGGGATGAGGGGGGGGTGCTCCAAGAGTCCAGGGAAGGTATTTTGCGGGTGGTGGGGACGCATTTTGGGCGGGTTTTCTCTGACCTACAGTTGGGGACAGAGGCCATGGGAAGATATATTGAGGGGACCCCGGGGGTGGGTAACTGGGGGCCCCATCTTCAGGTCTTAACGCAGCCGTGGACGCTGGGTGAGGTGGAGGAGGCCATTGGGGCCTTGCGGTGCAGAACAGCGCCGGGGCCGGACGGACTTCCAGCGGAGTTTTACCAACGGTTCAGGGACCAGCTGGCGCCGCTCTTGCTGGAACTCTGGGAGGAGGCGCGAACAGGGGGATCCCTGCCGGAGTCTATGGGAGGATCAGCATTGGTCCTCCTTAGCAAAGGCAAGGATCCTCAAGACGTGGCGAACTGGCGACCAATAGCACTATTGAACAGCGACTGGAAGATCTTCGCTCACATGCTTCATGCTCGCATGAGGAAGGTCTCCAGTGAAGTGCTGGCAGTCCCGCAGAGGTGTGGGGTCCCAGGAAGGGGGGTGCTGGAGGCAGTAGCCTGGGTGAGGGAGGGCTTGGAACATAGCCGGGTGGGAGATGGTAGGTTGGTCGTGGCCTTGGACCAGGACAAGGCTTTCGACCGAGTGCAGTGGGAGTTCTTGTGGAAGGTCCTGGATCACTATGGCTTCCCGGGGGAGTGGATCGCACAACTGCAACTGTTGTATGCTGGGGCACGATTTTTTCCCCTGGTGAATGAATGGAGGGGGCGGAGGTGGGGGTCATGGCAGGGGTACGGCAGGGGTGCCCATTGAGCCCCCTGCTGTACGCTTTCGCCATAGATCCCCTGGTGCGGAGGCTGGGGGGGAAGGGGAGGGAGGGCTCAGAGGGGTAGAGGTTGGCAAAGGGAATGTATTGAGAGTCATCGCTTATGCAGACGATGTCACCGTTTGGGTGGCAGACCAGAGGGAGGGGAGGATGTTGCGGGAGACCCTTGAAGAATATTCCAAGGCATCGGGGTCACGGGTAAACCTGGGTAAGTGTACTAGCTTGTGGGTTGGTCCAGAGGAACGGCGATTTAACCTAGGGGGCGGGTTTCCTGCAGGGATTAAAAGAATGCAGGTGTTGGGAGTGTATTTTGGGGGGGGGGGGATTACGGGCGGGAGAGTTGGGAGCAAAAGATATCGGAGGCAAGGGAAAAGGTGGATCGTTGGAAGGGGTGGCGGATGTCCATGGCAGACAGGGTCCGGTTGTTGAAGACCCAGATAGTCCCCATGTTTCTCTTCTTGAGTTACATCTGCCTTTTGCCGGAATGCTGTTTCACTTCATTGTACAGCGTGTTTTTTCAACTTTTGTGGGGCAACAGGATGAACCCGGTAAAACGCAATATTACTTACCGTTCGCGGGAGGAAGGGGGGGTGGGGATGGTAAACCCTGTCTTGCTATTCTCCTCCCTGTTCATCCAGTTTAACCTTGGGCGGGGGGGGAGGGCCGGAGGCCCCAGGGTGGGCACAAAGTGTTGTGCAGTGGTGGGAGGGATTTTGGGGCCCTTGGTAGGGGGGGGGGGGAAGGTGGGGAGGTTGCGGAAGGGTTTCCCGGAGGGGGTAGGCTACTACAAATCCTTAGTAAAGCTGGTCCGGTTGTGGGACATTACATGGGAGGAAATAAGGGCGGGGCAGAGGGAGAGCTGGGTGGAGCGGGTTCGCTCCCAGCATTTCTCATCTCCCCTGACTCTTAGGGATGCTCCAGGGCCTGTGCTGAGGCAGGGCCTGCGCTTTATTTCATCTAGACGACTCCCGAACAAGTACAGGGACATTGCCTGGCTGTCCCTTCACGGTAAATTATATGTTAGGGCAAATATGCACTGAAGCATGCAGGACCGTAACTGCCCGAGGGGGGTGTGCTGGTCAGCTGGAGACGATGGACCACTGAGCAGTTTGTGGAAGAGTGGCCGCCTTGTTGGCCATCCCCAGCTTCACGTCCTACACCTATGCAGACTGGGTGTACGGGAGACAGCAGGGGACGGGGCGGCTGGAGCCAGGTACCGCCTTCCTCATATCAGTTATTATCAGGTACTGCCTGTGGGTGGCCCGATGCGGGGTGTCTATGCGCCAGGAGTGCAGGTCTGCTGAGCAGGTTTCCTGGGACGTTGTCCGAGCCGTCCAGGAATTGGCACGCTGGGAAACGGTGGAGGGGGGGGGGGGTACATAATTTTGGGGTTTGGTGGAAACATGTACGCTTGAAGTTGATTTGAATGTATGGTGTGGGGGGGATTTGGGGGGGACGGGTTTTGTCGGGTTTGTATTTTTTGTATAAAAGTGTAGTGGGGCTGGTTTTACAACGGCATGATGTAATGTCTTGAATATTGTTTTTTTCCGTTTTATTTAATAAAGGAATTCTCCAAGCATCCACTACTCGCTCCGTGAAAAAATACTTCCTGACATTTTTCTTGAGTCTGCCCCCCTTCAATCTCATTTCATGCCCTCTCGTTCTACCGCCTTCGCATCTCCGGAAAAGGTTCGCTTGCGGATTAATACCTTTCTAAAGG
The DNA here is from genome assembly GCF_901765095.1 of Microcaecilia unicolor. NCBI lineage: Eukaryota > Metazoa > Chordata > Amphibia > Gymnophiona > Siphonopidae > Microcaecilia > Microcaecilia unicolor. The sequence continues at coordinate 139,951,545 of NC_044041.1, read as the reverse complement.
CTGTCCCGAGATCGGCTTACCTTCCACACGAAAATGATAAGCACTAATCGCACTAAGATGAACCCTTACTGAGTTGGTTTTAAGACCAGACTCTGACAAGTGCAGAAGGTATTCAAGCAGGGCTTGTGTAGGACAAGAATGAGGATCTAGGGCCTTGCCGATACTCTCATATCACCCCTCTCCTCAAGTCGCTTCACTGGCTCCCGATCCGCTACCGTATACAGTTCAAGCTTCTCCTATTAACCTTCAAGTGCACTCAATCTGCAGCCCCCCATTACCTCTCTACCCTCCTCTCCCCGTATGTTCCCACCCGTAACCTCCACTCTCAGGACAAATCACTCCTATCTGTACCCTTCTCCACCACCGCTAACTCCAGACTCCGCCCCTTCTGCCTCGCATCACCTTATGCCTGGAAAAGACTTCCCGAGCCCATACGCCATGCGCCCTCCCTGCCCATTTTCAAGTCCTTACTCAAAGCCCATCTCTTCTCCCTTGCTTTTGGCGCCTAACCACCTTCCCCATTCATGATACCTACACTGACTACATAGTTTGTTACCTTTAGATTGTAAGCTCTCTTGAGCAGGGACTGTCCTTCCCCATGTTTAAACTTGTACAGCGCTGCGTAACCCTGGCAGCGCTATAGAAATGCTAAGTAGTAGTAGTAGTAGTAGTTGCCGTCACACCAGACGGCGAACCTCCTCCATTTAAAGAAATAACTCTTCTTAGTGGAATGTTTCCTGGAAGCAAGCAAGACCCGGCAGACACCCTCCGACAGACCCAAAGAGGCGAAGTCTAATCCCTCAACATCCAGGCCGTGAGAGCCAGGGACTGGAGGTTGGGATGCAGCAGCGCCCCTTCGTTCTGTGAGATGAGGGTCGGAAAACACTCCAATCTCCACGGGTCCTCAGAGGACAACTCCAGAAGAAGAGGGAACCAGATCTGACGCGGCCAAAACGGAGCTATCAGAATTATGGTTCTGCGGTCTTGACTGAGTTTCAACAGAGTCTTCCCCACCAAAGGTATGGGAGGATACGCATACAAGAGGCCCTCCCCCCAATGGAGGAGAAAGGCATCCGACGCTAGTCTGCCGTGGGCCTGCAGTCTGGAACAGAACTGAGGGACCTTGTGATTGAGCTGGGTGGCGAAGAGATCCACCACAGGAGTGCCCCACGCCTGAAAGATCCGGCGAACGACACTCGAGTGGAGGGACCACTCGTGGGGTTGCATGATCCTGCTCAATCTGTCGGCCAGACAGTTGTTTACGCCTGCCAGATATGTGGCTTGGAGAACCATGCCGTTACGGCGAGCCCAAAGCCACATCCTGACTGCTTCCTGACACAGAGGGCGAGATCTGGTGCCCCCCCCCCCCCCCCCGCTTGTTGATGTAATACATGGCAACCTGATTGTCCGTCTGAATTTGGATAATTTGATGGGACAGCCGATCCCTGAAAGCCTTTAGAGCGTTCCAGACCGCTCGCAACTCCAGGAGGTTGATTTGAAAACCTCATTCCTGGAGGGACCAACTCCCTTGGGGCGTGAAGCCCATTGACATGAGCTCCCCACCCTAGAAGGGACGCATCCGTAGTCAGCACTTTTTGCGGCTGAGGAATTTGAAAGGGACGTCCCAGGGTCAAATTGGAACGAATTGTCCACCACTGCAGTGATGCGAGAAAACTCGTGGACAGTTGGATCACGTCCTCTAGACCCCCAGCAGCTTGGTACCACTGAGAGGCTAGGGTCCATTGAGCTGATCTCATGTGAAGGCGTGCCATGGGAGTCACATGAACTGTGGAGGCCATCCAGCTTATTTTCGAAAGAGATCGCCGGCCATCTTCTGACACAAATCGGGAGATGGCCGGCGATCTCGCAAAAGCGGTCAAATCAGTATAATCGAAAGCCACTAATTGAACACCATCGCTGCTGTCCCGTCGCAAAGCCGGCGAAAGTTCAAGGGGGCGTGTTGGCAGCGAAGCGAAGGCGGGACATGGGCGGGGTTAAGAAATGGCCGGCTTTAGCCCATAATGGAATACAAAAAGGAGGCGATGAAGAGCATTTGGCCACCTCTACTTGGTCCCTTTTTTTTCAGGTCCAAGCTTCAAAAAAGTGCCCGAACTGACCACATGACCACCAAAAAGAAGCAGAGATGACCTCCCCATACTCCCCCAGTGGTCACTAACCCCCTCCCACCAAAAAACCCCTACTTTAAACACTTTTTTTTCCAGCCTGTATGCCAGCCTCAAATTCCGTACCCACCTCCATGACAGCAGAATGTGTTCTGTCCTCCGACTGCCTGCTTGTGATGTGGCTCTGGGGTGAGTGTGACACCTTTTCTGTTATTTGCACTGCAGAATCACATCAGCAATGCATTGTGGTGGGTGTAGGTATTGGTAGTTGGTAGGCTCTACTCCCCTGGTGCTTTCCCCCTGCTTACTGGGTCAGAGTGTGCACTGTTTTGTTTCCTGTTGTAGTCCATACAGGCATAGGGTTTTAAATTTAAGCCTGTATTGTACTGGTAACCAGTGAAATTTTTGCTGCTTGAACCCTCTTCCTAGGCTTACTCTCACTCTCCGTGACGCCCTGCAGGTTCAGTCCCCAGTACTCTCTGTCCCCATTTCTATGGTGGACAACCCCCTGCCCCAACTTGCGCTCTCTCTCTCAGTCCCTTAGCAAACTCCATTCTCTCTCCATCTCTGTCTCTCTCACACCCCCCTAATCAGATATCTAGTGTTCTCTTCTTCACACCTATCCCAGCACATATATACCCATAGCTATCTGTCTAAAACACCTGTTTCCCTCATGCACACACACATATATAGCTCTTCTTCTGAAACCAATTTTCACCCCATTTCACATAAACACATAGCTCCCTTTCAACCCTCTCCCTTGTGCGCAAATCCCTATAGCTCTCTCGGAATCATCCCCTCCCATAGCTCTTTTCTCAATCACTACTTGCCCCATATACCCCCTAGCTCTCTCAATCATTACCTTTGTCATACTCCCACCATACAGCCCTTCCCCATAACTCTTTCTCAGTGACCACCTCCCATGGCAAACAGCTTTTGCTGTCCTCACCTTCCCTCCCAGCACACAGACATCTGGCAGGGCTGACTTTACCATTCCGCAATTGTGTTTTTTTGCATATGGCCCTGCTTTTCAGCCACTACAGACTTATGTCCCCACTTCCCCTATAGGCCTCCTGCACAGAGACCAGCTCTCTCCTCTCCTGCAATCTTTTCCTGCACATAGACACCGGCTTGTTCTCCTTCTGCAGCCCCTGAACAAAGATACTAGCTCTCTCCCTCCCTGCAGCCCACCCACCCACACAGACACCAGCTCTCTCCCCTCCTGAAGACCCCCCCCACCTCCATGCAAAATTCTGTATGGCAAGTGCAGAATTCTGCATAGGCAGGAAATTCTGTGCAAATTTTGCAATGTGCAGTAACACAGAATTCACCCAGGAGTTATAGTGGAGGTGTAGTAATACTGTTCTTTTGCATTCTTCATGTTTACTGATTTATTTATTTATTTAAAATATTTCTAAATCACACAATCCTATAGTTCTTGGCAGTGTGCAAAAGTTGGGGGGGGGGGGTCAGGTCTGGGGAATGGAGGAACCTTGCTTTTATGAAACTGAATTCTATCCAAAAAAGTAGAAAATGCAGAATTTTTATCATTTGTGTGCAGATTTTCCCCAGGAGTACATTATACTCATTACACCTCAGATCCCCCTGCTTTACACTTCTGATCTGCATTTTCTATGATTTTGGGTTTCTTCTGAGGTTCTTCCCATGAGTTTTGAAGATTGTTGATTCCTCGTATTAAGCTCATCTTGTTCTTTATGGACTGGTCCAGGTTGACTGTACACTTCAGCAAGCTCTGGGCATCCTGTACAGTGAATGGATAGTCTTTTGACAGAAACCTTTTGAAGATTTCAGCGTCCCCATCCAGATCCAAGAGATTCTTGAAGTTTACTTTCATGGAATATAGTTCTTTGCTGTTATTCTTAAAAATATCCCACAAGAGGCATTTCCCCAAATCCTCATTCAGCCCAAGCTGCAGCTCATCCTCCATACACTGCAGGATCCAACTGATGCGGCATGGCCACTGATTAGATAGGACCACCCATGCTGCCACAATTTTGGGAGACAGTGTGTCTGAGAGGATGTGGTTCAGCATCATGAGCCGAATGGTGATTGGAATGGTGTTCACAATTCTTCTCATCTGGGCGATGCTATCTGGAATATATTCGTGAAGGTTTTCCTTTTCACTGTACAGGCAGTGAAAGGCCTCTTCTATATATCTCCTTGGGTTGGAGTGCATTATATTTTCATCTTCATCATCCCCTTCTTCAGTTGAGTCTTCTCTCAGCAGTCTAGTAGTTTTTACAATGCTAGTCTTTGTCCCATGAACTATGCCATTCTGGCAGGGCCAATCAATGAGGTCCCCTGTCCTTTCACAGCCTTTCTCAGAAGTTGTAACTTAGCTTTCGTGCCCAGGCTCGGAACTGAAAAGGGCAAAGTCACAGTTCGATTCAGGAATATATAGCCATTGTCAGCCATGCCTTTCATGGAGCTGGCATTTTCCAGACAGGTTACAATGATGCTGGGATCCACCACCAGGATGGAAATGAAGGGTGCACTCCTATCTGAGAGAAGAGTGTTCATTGCATCCAGAACACCAACTACTTTGTCTGGGGCACAGAGTTCTAGGCTGGTAATCTGTAGCACAACCCGAATCTTTTGCCGCTGGAAGATCTCCATGCATTGCACCAAATTTGTGATTAGCTCTACCTCTTTCTTCACCTCGCTCATGAAACCCATCTGGGTGCTGAACTTCTGACTGTTCACCATCTTCTCAATCTTCTTCTTCTGGCTAATGACCACATTTTTACCCACATTAAAGACTGTCATTGCTATCCCTGACGCAGATATTAGGGTAGCAGTGCTTCCCAGTACTTTGAGGGTGCTTCCAGATTCTTCGGTCTCCTCTTTCTTTGTTAGTGATACCCAGAGGAAAACTATACCAATTACCAAGCTGAGTACACTAAGTCCCAGTTTGATGCAGAAAGATCTCTTTAGTGTCCATTCCTTTTCTCTTAAGTCAGGGGCTTGTTTTGGAGCTGTGCCTAGTACATGGTAGAGCCCCAGGGGAAGGGCACCAAAGTGGTTTCGCACACATTCACAGAGTGTGGTGACTAATCCTGCCCAGAGTCTGTCACTGCCTGCATACTGCCAGGCACTGAAGGGCACAAAGATGAACTGTATGTTCCTGCGGTCCAGATGTTTCTCTGTGATCAGGGGCTTGTAGAACAGCAAGTACCAGAGAAGCTGCAGGAATCCCAGGCCCTCAGGTTTTCGTGTTTTCTCTAAGGAGACAGTTTGTTCTGTATCTTCTATATGAGACGATTCTTCTACCATGCATTCTACAAATACAAAACACAAATATTAGTTACAGTACCTACCTATCCTGCAGCCATGTCTTTCAGAGTTCACACTGACCCTCAACATCCCTGCAATGCCAGCTCATCTACTTAGTCTATAAATTGTGTTCATGGGCACTCTCTTTGGACTACTCTTTTCTTCTGACCATGGAGGATGGCCCTGGGGTTGGAGAAGTGGGCCATGCAAGGGCAGGACCAGGCAGTTACCTACAGTAGCAAATCCAGGGGGTTGGTGCCACAAGCTGAACCAAAGAGTTTGTATCCACTCTACACCTGCTGCTCCTGTCCTGTTAAAAAACCCCTATTGGAATCTTTGTGGATTGAAATTCCACGTGAAAAGGGGAAAAAAATGGTGATAGGACTGTACTACCGTCCACCTGGCCAGGACGAGCAGACGGATGCAGCAATGTCAAAGGAAATTAGGGAAGGGAATAAAATGGGCAATGTAATAATAATGGGTGATTTCAATTATCCGGATATAGACTGGGTTAATGTAACATCGGTACACGCCAGGGAGATAAAATTTCTTGATGAAATCAAGGACAGTTTCATGGAACAGCTGGTTCAGGAGCCGAAAAGAGAAGGAAAAATACTAGACTTAGTCATTAGTGGAGCCCATGATCTGGTGCGGGAGGGGGGGGGGGTAACGGTGTGAGAGCCGCTTGATAACAGTGATCATAATACGATCAGTTTTGATATTGGCTTTGAAGTAAGTGATCTTAGGAAATCAACTGGAGGTCTATGAGGGGCGATAGAATGGGGGCGGCGTGCTCTCCCGACCCACCCGCCCATCTAGCGGGAGCCACGCCGTGGTCCAGTCAAGCGGTCAGGGAACGAAGAACAACGAAGTTTCATCACGAGGTTGACTCCCCTCTGTTTGAGTTCACAGGATTGGTCTAAGCAGAGCCCCACGCAGGGAGACGAGGAGGCACCAGGGACCAACTACTGGACACGATCGGGACAAAGCGACCAACCACGGACCTCTGAAGACAACACCCAACGCACAACATCGAATGCCTGTAATTTGGGTGGAGGAGTGGCCTAGTGGTTAGGGTGGTGGACTTTGGTCCTGGGGAACTGAGGAACTGAGTTCGATTCCCACTTCAGGCACAGGCAGCTCTTGTGACTCTGGGCAATTCACTTAACCCTCCATTGCCCCATGTAAGCCGCATTGAGCCTGCCATGAGTGGGAAAGCGCGGGGTACAAATGTAACAAAAAAAAAAGGGTCTCTTTCCCACGGATAAAGGGAACATATTACTTACTCCGCTGCCAAAAGACGCTAAGAAAAGCACAATGGACCTCACCCATTATCGCCCAGTAGCATCTATCCCGCTCATAACCAAACTCATGGAGGGCATAGTGATGAAACAACTCACTGAATACCTAAATAAACACTCAATTCTACATGAGTCTCAATCAGGATTTTGGTCAAACCACAGCACCGAAACTGTACTAGTGTCCACAATGAACTCATTCAAACAAGCAATTGCAACTGGTAACAACATACTCCTCCTACAATTCAACATGTCCAGCGCCTTCGACATGGTGAATCATGGAATACTATTACGTATACTAGAATACTTCAGAGTAGGAGGTACAGTTCTCAAATGGCTCAAAGGATTCCTGACCACAAGATCATACCAAGTAACAACGAACACTGACATATCACCCCCATGGATACCTGAATGTGGAGTTCCCCAAGGATCCCCCCTCTCACCAACTCTCTTCAACCTAATGATGATACCTTTAGCCAAACTTCTAGCCAATCAAAACCTCAACCCCTACATATACGCAGACGATGTTACGATTTACATCCCATTCAAACATGATCTAATGAAATCACCAACGAGATCAACCAAAGCCTCCAAATCATGCACTCCTGGGCGGATGCATTCCAGCTAAAACTCAACGCAGAAAAAACACAATGTCTTGTACTCACCTCACCTCACCTCACAACACAACACAAACAACTACTCCACCATAACCACACCATACTGTTCTCTTCCCATATCACAAAATTTGAAAATTCTTGGAGTTAGCAGTGATCGAAACCTCACACTAGACGCCCACGTGAAGAATACGACAAAAAAGATGTTCCACTCCATGTGGAAACTCAAAAGAGTAAAACCTTTCTTCCTGAGATACATCTTCTGTACCCTGGTACAGTCAATGGTAATAAGTCATCTGGACTACTGCAATGCACTGTACGCTGGCTGCAAAGAACAGACTATCAAAAAACTCCAAACAGCCCAGAATACCGCCGCCAGACTCATATTTGGAAAAACTAAATATGAAAGTACAAAACCCCTAAGAGAGAAACTTCACTGGCTCCCACTCAAGGAACGCATTGCGTTCAAGATCTGCACGATTGTACACAAAATCATTCACGCAGACGCCCCAATCTACATGCTAAACCTCGTGGACCTGCCTCCCAGAAATGCCATAAGATCATCCCGCAAATTTCTCAATCTGCACTTCCCCAGCTGTAAAGGACTAAAATACAAGCTGGTACACGCCACCACATTCTCTGACATGAGCACGCAGTTGTGGAATGCATTACCTACAGCCCTGAAAACTATTGACGAAATAACTAACTTTCGCAAATCCCTGAAGACACATCTCTTCAATAAGGCCTACAAAGAGATCCCATAGCCTTTGTATAGAAAAAGAATGGAAAACTACAGGAGGCTTGTAAAAAGCTGAGACCTTGCAAAGGAATGTGCACATGATCAGTGGAATGCTGAGCAGTGCAGAAACAGGAGAAAAACAAACCTTGCCTTAAGAACAGATAATGTCTGGGGTCTGCTGATTTGTGGTTAGAGCAAAGGGCAAGGGAAAGATAAGGGAAAATAGTTGAATGAATAGCTTAAGTTACAGACATGCTGTGTATATAAGAAAGATAGAAAACATTGTTAACAAGCAACTTCATCTCTGTATAACTTGCTTCCTATGTAAAGTTATTACATAGCTCTGTCATGGTATTGACAGTTGAATAAAAGAAAGATTGTTACTATACTATTGGGAGTTTTGTACATAATTATTCACAATATAGAAATAGAAGGGAATTTAACACCTTACAAAACTACCTCACCAACCCACCCAGTTATTAAAGTCCACCTTCCACACTATCTTACCTAACACCTTCCTTCTCTCTTGCTTCTCGTAATCTTCATACACTACTAATTGTATCTGATATCCTGGAATGACTATGTCATAACAAAACTCTGTAAGCCACATTGAGCCTGCAAATAGGTGGGAAAATGTGGGATACAAATGCAATAAATAAATAAATACAGTAGCGTTTAACTTTAGAAAAGGAGATTACGATAAAATGAGAAAAATGGTGAAAAAAAGACTAAAAGGAGCAGCTCACAGGGTAAAAAACTTGCAACAGGCGTGGAAGCTGTTCAAAAACACCATCCTACAGGTACAGGACAAATATATTCCGCGTATTAGAAAAAGAGGAAAAAAGACCATCAACCAACGTGGCTAAACAGTAAGGTAAAGGAAACCATTAGAGCCAAAAAACAATCCTTCAGAAAATGGAGAAGAGAACCAACTGAAAATAACAAGATAAAACATAAGGAATGCCAAGCCAAATGCAAAGTGGAGATAAGGAGGGCGAAAAAGGACTTTGAAAAAAAGTTAGCGTAAGAAGCGAAAACACATAGTAAAAATTTTTTTTAGATACATTAAAAGCAGGAAGCCGGCCAAAGAATCGGTTGGGCCGCTGGACAACGGTGGTGTTAAAGGGGTGATCAGGGAAGACAAAGCCGTAGCGGAGAAGTTAAATGAATTATTTGCTTCGGTCTTCACCGAGGAGGATTTGGGAGAGACTCCAGTGCTGGAAAGGGTATTTGAAGCGAGCGAGTCAGAGAAACTAAACGAATTCTCTGTAAACTTGGAAGATGTAATGGGTCAATTCTGCAAACTGAAGAGTAGTAAATCACCAGGACCGGATGGTATTCATCCAAGAGTATTAATAGAACTGAAAAATGAACTTGTAGAGCTACTGTTAGTAATATGCAATCTATCCCTAAAATCAGGTGAGGTACCAGAAGACTGGAGGGTGGCCAATGTAACGCCAATTTTTAAAAAAGGTTCCAGAGGAGATCCAGGAAATTATAGACCGGTGAGTCTGATGTTGGTGCCGGGCAAAATGGTAGAGGCTATTATTAAGAATAAAATAACAGAGCACATACAAAAACATGGGCTCATGAGACAAGGTCAGCACGAATTTAGTGAAGGGAGGTCTTGCCTCACCAATCTACTGCATTTTTTTGAGGGGGTGAACAAACATGTGGACAATGGGGAACCGGTGGATATTGTGTATCTGGATTTTCAGAAGGCGTTCGACAAAGTGCCTCATGAAAGACTCCAGAGGAAACTGGAGAGTCATGGGATTGGAGGTAGGGTATTATTGTGGATTAAGATCTGTTGAAAGATAGGAAGCAGAGAGTAGGGTTGAATGGTCAGTATTCTCAATGGAGAAGGGTAGTTAGTGGGGTCCCTCAGGGGTCTGTGCTGGGACTTCTGCTTTTTAACATATTTATAAGTAGAGGAGTGTGGTATCCGTGTTAGTCCACTCTTAAGGTTATCAATAGAAATCAAACAAAATAAAACATGGAAAAGAAAATAAGATGATATCTTTTTTATTGGACATAACTTAATACATTTCTTGATTAGCTTTTGAAGGTTGCCCTTCTTCGTCAGATCGGAAATAAGATATTTATAAATGACCTAGAGATGGGAGTAACTAGTGAGGTAATTAAATTCGCAGATGACACAAAGTTATTCAGGGCCGTCAAGTCGCAGGAGGAGTGTGAAAGATTACAGGAGGACCTTGCGAGACTAGGAGATTGGGCGTCCAAGTGGCAGATGAAATTCAGTGTTGACAAGTGCAAAGTGATGCATGTGGGAAAGAGGAACACGAATTACAGCTATGTCATGCAAGGTTCCACGTTAGGAGTTACAGACCTAGAAAGGGATCTGGGAGTCATCGTGGATAAGACATTGAAAACTTCTGCTCAGTGTGCTGCGGCGGCTAAGAAAGCCCACAGAATGTTGAGTATTATTAGGAAAGGGATGGAAAACAAACACGAGGATGTTATAATGCTGTTGTATCGCTCCATGGTGAGACCACACCTCGAGTATTGTGTTCAGTTCTGGTCGCCGCACCTCAAAAAAGATATAAAGGAATTGGAGAAGGTGCAGAAAAGGGCGACGAAAATGGTAAAAGGGATGGGATGACTTTCCTATGAGGAAAGGCTAAGATGGTTAGGGCTCTTCAGCTTGGAGAAGAGGCGGCTGAGGGGTGATATGATAGAAGTTTACAAGATAATGAGTGGAATGGAGCGGACAGACGCGAAGCGTTTGTTTACACTTTCTAACAATAATAGAACCAGGGGACATAAGATGAAGCTAGAATGTGGTAGATTTAAAACAAATAGGAGAAAGTTTTTCTTTACTCAGCGTGTAGTTAGACTCTGGAACTCGTTGCTGGAGAATGTAGTGACAGCAGTTGGCCTTGCTGAGTTTAAAGGGGGTTTGGACAGATTCCTGAAGGAAAAGTCCATTGAACATTATTAATTCAAATTTTTGTTTTGTTTTTGCTGGGTTCTTGAGGCCTGGATTGGCCACTGTTGGTGACAGGATGCTGGGCTTGATGGACCCTTGGTCTTTTCCCAGTATGGTGGTGCTTATGTTCTTATGTTATCAGTGACCCTGAAGCTGCTGCTGCCACTGCTGCAGAGCTTCCTTTCCTCTGTTCCTCCCCACCTGGCAGCACTGATGCTAATGCTTTCACTCTATCCTGTGGCCATTGCCTTTTCCTCTCCCACTTCCCTCTTCCCTTTCCTTGGCACCAGAAGTGATATTTAATTCAGCATCTACTTCCTGCAAGGAATGGAGTCAGTCTAACCAAGAGATTTGTGTGCCTCATTCTGTCAGACTGGCACCATACAAGAAGGAAGCAGACGCTGTATTAAGTGCTGATTGTCTTGTTGGCTGAGGAGGGTTGAATATGCCTGCTGCAATGAGTATCGAAGCCTAGGTGCATGAGACAACTTAGAAGGGACAGTACAAAGCTGAAGGTTCACTTAGGGCATCTAATACCCTTGCAATGGCCCTACTTAAATAAAACTATATTCTTTGTCCCTGCAGCTGTCCCTCCTACTCTGAAACCTGTGTTTCCTGTTCAAAGTGAATGCACACTTAGGCTAATGGTGGTGCAATTTTCACTGTAAGGTCCCTGCCATTCATGTTTCCAGACTTCTAGATGTTTCAGATTTCCAGCAGTGGGGAAGATAAAGCTGTGTTGAAAGAGGACAACTGGCTCAGATCACGAGACCCTGCAGGATCGATACCGTAACTCCATCTGCCCTCAAACTGAAGAACCGGTATGTAGCCCTGGAAGTGGAGGAGGTGAGTGCATCCCAGGGAGATGAGGAACCAAAACTCAAAATCCCCAAATTGCTGGAATAGTTACCACTTGGAGGCGAAAGGTAGTGGTGGTTGGCAATTCTCTTCTGAGGAGTATGGAGGCGTCCATCCATAGGCGCCCGGTATAAGAGGCTTGCCAGAAGTGCAGCAAGGGCGGGGTGGGGCGGACCGCCCGGATGCAGCTCCTGCTGCCTTGAACATCTCCCTCCCTTCCCCCCCCTGACTGGTGCGTGGACCTGCGATCTTTACCGCCCCCCCCCGACTACTGCGGTATCGCTCTCCCCCTCCGCTCCTGTCCTGTCACGTCGTCTTTGAACGTCGAGGATTCCTTCCGGTAGCAGCAGCAGCATCGGCAATGATGTAAGCACTGCTTTCAGCCTGCCCCGGAAGCACTCTCTGGACAGCGTCCCTCCTACGCGGGAAACTGTACAGAGAGTGCTTCCGGGGCAGGCTGAAAGCAGCGCTTACATCATTGCCGATGCTACTGCTGCTGCTACCGAAGGAAGCCTCGAAGTTCAAAGACATGACAGGAGCGGAGGGGGAGAGCGATACCGAACTAGTCTGGGGGGGCGGGGAGCGAGGGGGGGGGGAGCGATGCATCATGCTAGCCAGCTGCCACACCAAAGGGAAAGGGGGTGGAGAGAGGAGGATGTGAGGTGCCACATCTAAGGGGAAGAGGGAGGAAGGAAAGCAATGGCAGGGAATGGGAAAAGGGGGGTGGAGAAAGGAGTGAGAGTGATGGAAGCAAGAAGGGGAGGGAAGAGAAAGGTGGGATGCATGAGGACGCTGGAGGAGAGAGAGAGAAAGTGGAAAAGTGCAGGGGAGAGCCAGGGACATGCAAAAGAGCAGGGGGGAGTCAGAGAGAGATGAGGAGAGAAAGAGGGGACATGGAAGAGAGCAGTGGAGAGCCAGAGAGAGATGGGGAGAGAAAGAGGGGACATGGAAGACAGCAGGGGAGAGCCAGAGAGAAGATGCTGGATGGAAGAGATTAGTGGAAAGATGGGGAGAGAAAGAGGGGACATGGGCAGGAGAGAGAAGCTGCTGGGGAGAAACTGGGGGAGACCCTAGCTGTCAGACGGAGAAATGCTGAATGAAAGGAGGGAGAAAGAGGGAAGACACTGGACGTAAGGGTAGGGAGGGAAAGAGGAAAGACACTGGAAGGATGGGGATAGAGAGGACATGCTGAATGGAAAAGGGTCGAGAGAGAGACCTGTTTAGAAGGAAGGGGAGATAGAGGGAGACAATGGATGGAAGGAGAGGGAGACAATAGACGGAAGGATTGGGAGAGGGTAATGGGTAGAAGGATGGAGAGAGAAAGAGTGATGACACTGGATGGAAGGGTAGAAGGGAAAGAGGGAAGGTGCTGGAGATGGATGGAGGGGAGGGAAGAGAGGAGAAATGTTGGACCAGGATGGAGGGAAGGAAAGACAAAGGAAGGAGATGCACACGGATGGAGTGGAAGGGAGAGAGGAGAAATGCTGGACATGGATGGAGGGGAGGAAAGACAGAGGAAGTTCATGCACATGGATGGAGGGGAGGGGAGACATGCTGGATATGATAGAGGGGAAATTGCTGAATTTAAGGGCTGGATTGGAACACTTTGAGGGCAGATGCTGAAACTGGAGAAAGGATAGGGACAGGGCTACAGATAGTAGACAGGACGCATAAGGACACAGGAGGATGGTGGACATGTTGTGAGAAAAAAATATCAAATGGAAAGAAGACACTGGGACCAAAGCGAATAGAAAAACTAAATGATCAGACAACAAAGGTAGAAAAAAGTATTTTATTCAGAATTTATTAACTGGAATATGTCAGCTTTTGGAAATGTGCATCTGTGATATTTTGCATGTAAGTTTCAATTTTTCTAGTATTGCTGCATGCTGAGTCTGACTTCTTGAGGTAACTTTCCAGTTTTGCCTTCATATCTGTTGTGTCATGTGTTTTTCATGTGTAATCAAGGTGCAGTATTGTACTAGTGTGTAGTACTTACAGCCCTTTTTGGGTTTTTTTTTTTTTGTTTCACTAGGTTGTGTACTGGTGTTTTAGAGCCCGGTGTAATTACAGTGCTGCTTTTCCACGCATAAGGTTGTAGCTCGTCATGTCCTTGGAATTAGTGCTGTTATGGATTGCTAAGGTTAAGAGTGTGTTTTTGCACAAGTTTGTGTATAGTGTTTTGCAGTGGAGAGATTGTGTATTGGCATTACTGAGGTGGCACCAAAACATCAAAAAGGGTTTTAGAGCCTAAATCATGACACACTACCTCTTGAAGGATGTACATGTAGTTGTTAATAAAAGGAGCTCATTGTGAACACTATCCACCCTAAAAGGGTGTTTTGTGGCTCTACATGAGAATTGTGATATTATGATCCCTTGTTTCATATTGTTGACGGTCTGCATTTTCTATATGGGTGGTATATTGGTGTATTAGGGTCTGCCTAGTGTTATGGTACAGTAAGGTTCTGAGTGTGTTTTTGCACAAATTTGTGCATAGTGTTTTGCAGTTGAGCGATTGTGGTTAGTATATGCTTTGAGCAACCACTTTATTCTTTGACATGTGATACATATCTAATATCTAAATTTAATAAAAGGTATTATTTGTGACTATTTTATTTTTACTTATTTTTTTCTGTGTTAATTGTGGCTATAAGCTCCGCCCCTGGCTACACCCCCTACCCCTGCCCCCTTTAGCCTCCCCAAACAGTTGGGCCACCGACCGCCTATACGTCCATCTACAGATCAGACATGATGTCCCAGGAGGAGTGCTGTCTGCCAGGTGCCAAAATGACAGAAATCATGCCAAGACTCATCATGCCTAATCATGAGCCAACTTTTCAAAATGATTGAGGGTGCTGAACACAACCCAATATTCTCCCTCCGCCTGCCACCACCAAAAAAGAAATATTCCTAGATTGCATTCACAGATAACACAAGGCTCCATTTCCCGAACTTTAGCTTGCACACCATTCCTTATTCCTGAGACATTACTACACCATCAAAGCGCTGTCCTTTGCATGTTTAAAATCCAAACCACACCTTGTTAAGACATCTTCAACAGTATACACCAACCTGGGCAAAGACACACTCAGAATATTACCATACCATAATAGCACTAACTGCCAGGACACGAAGAGCTACAACTTCATGTGTGAAAAAGCAGCTGTGTAAATATTACATTGGGCCCTAAAACACCAATATACTACCTAATGAAAAACAAAACAAACAAGATCTCTATGCAGAATACCACACCGTGGTCATACATGAAAAATACACTACACAGCAAATATATCACAAGGGACCAGAGATCAATATGAAGGCAAAAGAACTGAACTAGAAACCTCAAGAAGTCAACTAAATTGTAAAACATCAGAAATGTGCATTTCTAAAAACTGACATATTCCAATTAATTAATTCAGAATAAACATAGTTTATACCCAATTGTTCAACCACCCTTAGGATTCACCTCTGGATTTAAAAAGCAAAATCATGTGCATGTAAGGACTGGATAAATGAATTAAAACAAAGTTTAAAGTAAATGCTCTTAATATGTAATACTTGGAAGCAATAATAATGGAATATTCACATAGCAGGCAGCATGAGCCAACATATTTATTTTCCACTGAATATAATTAACTTTGTATGAACTTGGTGGCTAACAGTATGCTCAACTGGACAAAGTTGGCACATTTAGACTGCCTCTGTACAGAACGTCTGCATGAAGAAAGCCCCTACCTCATTATTAAATACCTCTCTATGAAACTGCAGTAATAAAAAGGCAAGTGCGTTTTTATAATAACCACTTCATTCTACAAAACAAAAGGGAGCAGGTTCCCACATGCCATCTTTTTCTTTTGCTGTAGGCACAGGAAAGAAAGACGTTAAATGCGCCCAGGTCTCAACATAATTAATGTTTTGTATTTTTTAAAATTGTAGTTATAAATAGTAATTCTGGAGATCATGTGATGCTATGAGCTGAGCAGCAGCATCCTGCTGAAGCTCTGGGACCCTTGCCTCCATTTTATCTTACCTTCGACATTATATGCTCATCTGCTGCTGGACAGTGGGGAAACCCTCTTTATGGACAAATATATGAGTAAATCGCCGGTTGGGATGGCGCATAAGGCTGTAAAAAAAGACAAAAACAAGACCAGCAATGTGGAGGCCAAGATGGAGGAGGATTCTTCCTTGCCACCAGCGGCCTTCAAGGATACACAACTTGTGCAGCTAACTTCAGCAATAGAGAAAGCCTGGGAGCCGAAGTGGTCAGCACTAGACCAAAAGCTGGATCTATTTCAAACGATGGTGGATGGTCTGGGGACCTATACCGGGGATCTGGAAACCAGGGTGTCTGCTTTGGAAGATGACTCCCATGTGTATGGCCCGGACATAGCGAATTTAAGTCAGCATCTCAAAGAGCAAGCGAGCAAGTTGGAGGATCTTGAGAATTGCTCCCGAAGAAACAATGTACGTATAGTGGGGTTAACAAAGAAACTCCCTGAACTGAACTTGGAGACGTAGTTGGAAGACTGGCTTGCTAAGGAGCTGGCTCTCATGGATACAATGGACCCGGTGGTGGTGGATTGAGCACATCGTGTTGGGCGTATAGTGGAGGATCAGAACAGACCACGAGTAATTGTAGCAAAAATTTTGAATTATAGGCACAAAATCAAGATCCTTCATGGGTTTAAACTAAAAAGAGACTTGCTGAAATACGATGGGCGTAACATATTGGTATTTCAGGACTTCTCTCCTGAAGTTCAAGAACAACCCTGACGGTTCCATCCACTCTGCTCTGCTCTTATCAATAAGAAAATTCGTTTTGCTCTGCAATACCCAGCACAATTAAGAGTCTCAATACAGGGCACATGGCAGACTTTTAAGACTGCAGCAGAGGCGAAAGCAACTCTATTGGAAAACAGACTGATTGAAGCGGAGTAATTCAAGTTGTAACTGTTGGTATGGTAAAGAAGTGCACTTTTGATTGCCTTAACTTAACATTATGAGAACATAATTATAGCCAGTTGCTAGGAGTTTGGGGTCCCTAGCATATAACGAGATCTTGTTACCATCACCAGGTTTTTCCTGGATAGATGGAGTTGGTTAAGCTTAGGGTTGGGGAAGATAGGGTTGGGAAGGGGGGAAAGGGGAGAAATTTCAAAGAATAGAAGGGTTGGAGATGTTGGTAATAAGAGCAAGAAGGGATAAAGTTGAAATGTGCTTGGGTGCAAATGCTACGGATAATATGTTTTTGGGGTCTAATGGGGGGGGGGGGGAGGGCTGATTATTAGAGATATATCTACATGAATGTGCTTTCTTTATGTAACATGCCAGCAAGAATAATATCTTAGAATGTTGGGGGCATTAGTTCTCCCATGAAGCATGCCAAAATCTTGTCAGCATTAAAACAACATAAGACAGATATAGCATGTCTGCAAGAGACACGCTTGACGGATTTGGAGCATGCTAAACTGCAGAGATCTTGGGTGAGGGAGAGTTATGCAGCTGCTTCGCAGGGGAGAAAAGGGGGAGTGGCAGTTTTGTTCAGAAAAGGATTAACGTATAAGGCCAAATTGGTTGCTAAAGGGACACGGGAATTATATAATTTTACATGTATGGTTACAAGGTGTAGATTTTTTATTAGTGGGGTTGTATGGCTCCAATGTTTATGACCCAACCTTTTTCAAATCACTGGCCAGATGCTGCTTACAATATAAGACCGCAAGATTGCTGGTGCTGGGGGACTTTAACTTAGTTTCAGACCCGGCCATTGATTGTTCCAACCAGGGGCGTAGCTACGGGTGGGCCTGGGTGGGCCCAGGCCCACCCAATTTCACCTCAGGCCCACCCACCCAAGCGCCCACACACTGCACCAGCTTAGCGACCACGGCTCCAGGGCAGAAACAGCACCCACGCTGGCTCAGCTGATGATGATCTCTCCAGACTCGCAGCGGCGAACTGGTGGGCGGCGGCAATAAAAGTATAAAGCAGCCAGGCTCCTCAACTCCGTCCCGTCTTTCGCTTTCACTTCCCTGCTCTCTCAGCGTCCTGCCTTCCTCTGATGTCATTTCCTTTCGGGCGGGACGCTGGGAGGGCAGGGAAGTGAAAGCGAAGGATGGGACGGAGTCGAGGAGCCTGGCTGCTTTATACTTTTATTGCCGCCGCCCACCAGTTCGCCGCTGCGAGTAGAGAAGGAAGAAAGCCATTTAGAAAATCTTTTTTTCTACTCCCCTGCGCAGCCATCGCCGTTTACTCAAAACATAGCAAGCAACCTGAGCTGCTGCCTGCATCCACGTTGTCGTTCTTTATTGTTGGTAAGCAGAGGGAAGGATGGGTCTGGGAGGGGTGGTGAGTACAGAGTATGGGGGACTAATGTAGTGGGTGAAAGATGGGGGAGGAATTTAGGAGACTGGGTAAGGGAGAGACAGAGGGGGGAATGGGAGTGCTGGAGAGGGAATGAGAGGGAGATGGTCAAAGCTCAAAGGGGAGAGAGGAGAAATTGCTGGACATGGAGGGGAGGGCAGGGGAGAGAGGAGAATTGCTGAATATGGATGGAGGGAGGGAAGGGGAGTTGCTGGACATGGGTGGATAGATGGGGATGGCAGGGGAGAGGAGAGTTGCTGGACATAGGTGGATGGAGGGGAGGGCAGTGGAGAGAGGAGGGTTCCTGGACATGGGTGGATGGAGGGGAGGGCAGGGAGATTTGTTGGACATGGATGGAGGTGAAGGAAGGGAAGACAGGAAGGAGATGCACATGGATGGAGGGGAGAAAGAAGAAATTCTGAACATGGATGGAGGGGAGGAAAGACAGAGGAAGGAGATGCACATGGATCGAGGGGAAGGGAGAGAGAAGAAATGCTGACATGGATGGAGGGGAGGGAAGAGAGAGGAAGGAGATGATATGAGGGAAAAGGAAGAGAAGAGAAAAACTGCACATGGATTGAGAAAATAGGCAGAAGCTGGATCCACTGGACAGTCAAGTCTGCGGAGGACCCAGCTTTTACTTACGGATGTAGAGCAAGAAATGAAGAAGAAAGGAGGAAAGTAAAGAAATAAATGGAAAGGAAGCCCTGGAAACGGAGTTAAGAGGACAGATAGCAGCAGAATCAGATACTGGGCCAGCATGATAAGAAAAACAAAGTCACCAGACAACAAAGGTAGAAAAAAATCATTTTATTTTCATTATAGTGTTTGGAATATGTCCACTTTGAGAATCAGGTGCTCAACATTAAAAGTTTATATTTATTTACTTATTTATGGCATTTTATCCCACATTAAACATGAATTAGATTGGAACCTGGGATCATTTAATTTTATTTTTCCTGGAGAGAGTAATGCATTGCCTCCCCCTACCCCAGGCTCTCTCCCCGGCCATAGCCAGCTCTGCAATTTTGAGGGGAGGTGGGGGGGGGGCGCAGAGGTGGACCGGGGAGAGAGCCTGTTGTTAAACATTTACCAGCAAACCACTGTCTAGTGCCCACCCATCCAACCTGTTGGCCCACCCAAAAATTGACTTCTGGCTACGCCACTGGTTCCAACCCGACTTCTTTGCATTATACTGGGCAAAGGTCCAGACAGTTTGATATATTCTCAAAATCGCTCAACTTAATTGATGTTTGGAGGACATTGCATCCGGACGAGTGAGATTATACTCACATATCCACGGCGCATGGAACACAAGCCCATTTGGATTATATTTTGGTAGAACGCTCCCTGTTCCCTCTGATACAAGCAGCAACCACTGGGCCTGAAGAAATTTCAGATCACGTTCTAGTTTGGGTGGACCTTGTCATGCCGGTTGATAGCATGGGTGGAAGAGGGTGGAGATATCTGACTTACCTGCATACAGATCATCAATTTCAACAATACATAAATAGTAGGTGGGTGGAATATGCGGCTAATAATGGGGAACATGCTCAGGCCCAACCAATATTATTTTGGTCAGCCTCTAAGGCAGTGATACGGGGAGATATTATTGCATTTTGCAGTTTAAGGAGAAAGCGTAGAGCAGCAGGTATTTTACATTTAGAGAAACAATTACGGGAAGGCTAAACGGGTTTATATACAAAGGCCTACACTGACTGCCCTGGAAAACGTAAAGGCTACACAAGTAGCTCTTAACACCTTATTGCATGAACAGGAGACTCGATCATCCTTAGATTATAAATATAAACTGCAAAGATTTGGTAATAGACTGGGCCGTCTTCTTGCACAAGTAGTTAAAAAATGGGGAGGGTCTAGGACAGTGGCGGCCCTGCGGGACAAGAGAGAAGTGCTCACAACTGATCGCGGGGAAATAGGGCGGATATTCACAGAATATTTTGCTTCCTTGTATACAGCAGAGACCGGGCCCCTTGAGCAAAATTTGTTGGATTATTTAAAGCACTCGGGTTTGCCCATGCTGTCCCCAGGAGATTTGGATTGTTTAAATGCCCCTTTAACGTTATCTGAGTTGCAAAAGGCGGTGAAGTCGCTAAAGCCTTAGACACTCTTGCACCTTTGATGACCCGCCCTGTAAGGCGTACAAAACCCCAACCTTGGCTGACTTCTAATATCCGCTACCTACGTTCCTGTACCCGCTCCGCCGAACGCCTCTGGCGGAAATCTCGAGCCCTTGCTGATTTCTTACACTTTAAGTTCATGCTGACCTCCTTCCAATCTGCTCTTTTACGTGCCAAACAGGATTATTATATCCAACTGACCAACTCTCTTGGCTCTAATCCTCGACTTCTCTTCACCACATTGAACTCTCTCCTCAAGGTGCCCCCTCCCCCAACTCCCCCTTCATTATCTCCTCAGACCCTTGCTGAATTCTTTCACAACAAGGTTCAAAAGATAAACCTTGCTTTCTCTACCTCACCACCTCTCCCTCCACTAGTCCGTTCCCCTCTCTCTCCTTCCCCTCATTCCCTTTCCTCCTTTCCTGAAGTTACTATTGAGGAAACTACACTTCTCCTTTCTTCCTCAAAATGTACCACCTGTTCCTCTGATCCCATTCCCACCCACCTTCTTAATGCCATCTCTCCTACTCTTATTCCTTTTATCTGTCACATTCTCAACCTCTCACTTTCCACTGCGACTTTCCCTGCTGCCTTTAAACATGCTGTGGTCACACCTCTCCTTAAGAAGCCTTCACTTGACCCTACTTGTCCCTCTAATTACCGACCCATCTCCCTCCTTCCTTTTCTCTCCAAATTACTTGAGCGTGCTGTTCACCGCCGCTGCCTTGATTTTCTCTCCTCACATGCTATTCTTGACCCATTACAATCTGGTTTTCGCCCTCTCCATTCAACCGAAACTGCGCTTACTAAAGTCTCCAATGACCTATTACTGGCTAAATCCAGAGGTCAATATTCCATCCTCATTCTTCTTGATCTTTCCGCTGCTTTTGACACTGTCGATCACAGCATACTTCTCAATACCCTGTCCTCACTTGGATTCCAGGGCTCTGTCCTTTCCTGGTTCTCTTCCTACCTCTCCCTCCGCACCTTTAGTGTTCACTCTGGTGGATCCTCTTCTACTTCTATCCCTCTGCCTGTCGGCGTACCTCAGGGTTCTGTTCTTGGTCCCCTCCTCTTTTCTATCTACACTTCTTCCCTTGGTTCATTAATCTCATCCCATGGCTTTTCCTACCATCTCTATGCTGATGACTCCCAAATCTACCTTTCTACCCCTGATATCTCACCTTGCATCCAAACCAAAGTTTCAGCGTGCTTGTCTGACATTGCTGCCTGGATGTCTCAACGCCACCTGAAATTAAATATGACCAAAACCGAGCTTCTCATTTTCCCCCCCCAAACCCACCTCCCCGCTCCCCCCGTTTTCTATTTCTGTTGATGGCTCTCTCATTCTCCCTGTCTCCTCAGCTCGAAACCTTGGGGTCATCTTTGACTCTTCTCTCTCCTTCTCTGCTCATATCCAGCAGACCGCCAAAACCTGTCGTTTCTTTCTTTACAACATCCGCAAAATCCGCCCCTTTCTTTCTGAGCACTCTAGCAAAACCCTCATCCACACCCTTGTCACCTCTCGTTTAGACTACTGCAATCTGCTTCTTGCTGGCCTCCCACTTAGTCACCTCTCCCCTCTCCAGTCGGTTCAAAACTCTGCTGCCCGTCTCATCTTCCGCCAGGGTCGCTTTACTCATACTACCCCTCTCCTCAAGACCCTTCACTGGCTCCCTATCCGTTTTCGCATCCTGTTCAAACTTCTTCTACTAACCTATAAATGTATTCACTCTGCTGCTCCCCAGTATCTCTCCACACTCGTCCTTCCCTACACCCCTTCCCGTGCACTCCGCTCCATGGATAAATCCTTCTTATCTGTTCCCTTCTCCACTACTGCCAACTCCAGACTTCGCGCCTTCTGTCTCGCTGCACCCTACTCGTGGAATAAACTTCCTGAGCCCCTACGTCTTGCCCCATCCTTGGCCACCTTTAAATCTAGACTGAAAGCCCACCTCTTTAACATTGTTTTTGACTCGTAACCACTTGTAACCACTCGCCTCCACCTACCCTCCTCTCTTCCTTCCCGTTCACATTAATCGATTTGATTTGCTTACTTTATTTATTTTTTGTCTATTAGATTGTAAGCTCTTTGAGCAGGGACTGTCTTTCTTCTATGTTTGTGCAGCGCTGCGTATGCCTTGTAGCGCTATAGAAATGCTAAATAGTAGTAGTAGTAAAGCATTATTCTGCTCCCCGTCCTGATGGATTCACAGGAGAATATTATAAGGCATTACCTCTAGAGGCCTTGGCCTCATTATTAGAGTTTTATGAGAAGGTGGCAGAAAATGGCAGATTTCCCATTTATGCAAATACTGTGTTGATAACTTTAATTCCAAAACCTGGTAAACCGCCGGAGCAGGCAGATTCCTACAGGCCGATATCACTTTTAAATTTAGATATAAAGTTACTGGCTAAAGTGTTGGCTGAAAGGCTGGCGCAATGGTTACCAAAATTGATAGGCCCTGAACAGGAGGGATTTGTGTGTCGCCTGACGTCAGGCGTTTACTGCTAGCAATGGCGTCTTGTCCCATCTCTGGTGGTTAGCCTAGATGCAGAAAAGGTGTTTGACCAGGTGAGATGGGACTACTAGTTCCAGACCATGGCTAGTATGGGAATTCATGGCTGGTTCTTACAAGTGGTTAAGGCCCTTTATTGTCACCCACAAGCATGTGTGTTCATTAATGGTATTAGAGAAAAAGAATTTTTTATAGGCAGGGGTACTAGATAGGGATGTCCAGCTCTCCCCTTTACTTTTTGTAATATCTTTGGAACCCCTGCTCTGTACGCTTTTGCTCACAAAAGAGATAGAGGGAGTCTCTCTGGCAGGTCAAGGTGTTAAAGTTCTGGCATATTGACAAATCCATCACAGTCACTGGAGTTGCTCCTTGCAAGTGTGGGACAGTTTGGGCAAGTTTCTGGGTTCAAGCTAAACCTAACTAAATCCTTTGCCCTTCCTGTGTTAACGGGTAAACAATTTAGTTGGAAGGGACAGTTCCCCCTTAATTGGGCACTAGGTGAAATTAAATATTTGGGAGTTTATATTCCGACAGACTTAAATAAGTTATATGAACAAAATATTCAGAGGTTATTAAAGGAAACAAAATTGAGGTTGCAGGCTTGGGGCCCCTTGCCTATTTCACTGTTAGGTCGAATAGCACTATTTAATATGATGATCATTCCTAGATGGCTTTATGTCTTTCAGACTATACCTTTATACTTGAGATGGGGGGATGAGAAAAAGTTAAACTCTTTGATTCAGTGTTTTCTTTGGAGAGGGAAAAGAGCACATCTCACCCATATCAACTTTATATATTCCTGTAGAATATGGGGGGCTGGGGTTGCTTAGTATACATTTTCTTAATATTGCCAGCGGCATGAGACATATTAATGACTGGTTTAGAGCAACTCAAGATTACTCTAATACAACTTTGGAGCTACAATTATCTCCGGGGATCCATTTAATTATTTACATGCAACTGGTTATGCAGTCTGCTAGAGCAGTATGGAAATGGATATGCCGTTTGCATCATTTCTCCACAAAAGTAACACCATATTTGTCAATTTGTGATAATGTGGCATTTGCACCAGGACAATTGTATTCAGTTGTTCACAGATGGAAGAAAAAGGGTATTGTATACTTATTGCAAGTGGTCTCTGACGAAGGGCATATAAAGATCTTTTCAGATTTGCAGGTGGAGTTTGCACTGCCGCATACTGACGAGTTTCACTACGCTCAATTGCGACATTACGTGTCATCATTACCTTGGAAGTCATTGACGGAAGACGTTCAAGAAGAATTCTCATCTGCCTTTTCTTTAGAAGTGCAACAGAAGGTGCCTCTTCCTTTCTATCATAGGCACATCAGGGACTTGATACCGGAGCTGGACTACTCCAGACTGGAGTCATTGTGGCGACAAGACTTGCAGATATCAGTAACAGTGGCACAACTTAAATCATACATCCTCTCGATTCGACGCAGGTCCTCATTGGCACTTCACTGGGAACTGCAGTACAAGTTTGTCCTCCGCTTATATATATCTCTGAAAAGAGCATTTTACATGGGACTCTCTCCTTGGGGGTCGTGTTTGAAGTGTGGAGCCAGTGGTGCGACATTAGGGCATTTGTCTTGGTCCTGTAAAGGAGTTTTAAGCTTTTGGAAAGAGATTATGTGTTATACATCTAGCTTGTGGAGGACAAGTTGGCACTGTGACCCCAAACTTCTCTTTGGACAGCTTAAGTTGGGGCATCCAACTCCACATGGACTTACATCCTTTATTAATAGGGCTATTGTTGTGCTCAGCAGGTCATTTTGACAGAGTGGCTGACATATAAGTACCCATCGCTGCAACAGTGGCGCACACGTATGCTATACTTACTGCATATTGAATGAATGGGAATTACTGACTTTAATTCCAAAGCTGGAGATACTCTACAACGGACTTGGAGCCCTTTTTGGAATACTTTGTCGCCTTCAGCCAGGAGCCACTTGCTGAACTTTTAGGTCTCTAAGCAAGGTTCTGTGGGTTTGGGAGGGGAGAGAAGAATTGGAGAGGGTGGGAGTTGGGACGGGAAGTGGTGGAAGTGTGATTGGTGAAAATGGATGTTTTGCAAAGTTATAATTACTGTTCTTTGCTGGAATCACTGAATAAAAAAGATTTAAACATAAATAGTAATTCTGATTTTTGAGCACTTGATTCTCATAACATGATATCTGTTTTGGTGACCCTTTACTAGGTTCAAACATCTCTGCATGAATACAGAGTCTCTATAACTAGCCCCTCCAAATGACACAATGATTTACAATTTAGAATTAATTACTCAATACTTCACCTGTATACATCCGTATGCTGCAAAGTCAGCATATTTGAAAAAAATGAGTGAGATCAAATAAAAATGTTACCAACAATAAAGAACAACAATGTGGATAGAGCGGCTCATAGGTTTGCTTGCTTTGTTGTCACGATTGTGGCCGTGACCCCTCTTTTGACTCACCTTTCTGCCAGGCAGCTCATGAGCTGGCTTCTTTTCTGCATGGTTGTGTTTGTCCTGTGTGTTCCTAGTCTCACTTTGGTGTTGAGTGTAGGGTTTCTACTTCCTGTGTGTTCCAAGCCTCACTTCGGTGTTCAGTGTGTATTTCCTGTTTCTGTCCTGTAGGGTTTGCTCTTCCTCTGTGTTTCAAGCCTCACTTTGGGTTCTGTGTATTTCCTGTCTCTGTCCTGTTATAAGGAAGTGGTTCACTTTCATTCAGGGCCTTTGCAACGCCAAAGGTCCCCAGGTTAGTCTGTGCACTTGTGAGCACTTCTGCCTAGATCCTTGTTGCCTTGTTCTTGTCTGTGGATACTTCTGTGTCTTGTCTTCTTATTTGTGGTGCCTGTGTGCACCTCTACCTTTAGCCTTAGTTCTGTTGTTTGTCTGTGTCCAGCCTAGTCTGCCTTGCTTGTTCTAGTCCCTTCTACCTTAGCTTCAACCTTAGTTCTGTTGTTTGTCTCTGTGGGTTAGCTTTAGTTCTATCCCTGCTTGTCTTTCTTTACCCTGGTAGTCTTTAGCGCCAGTCCCCTTCCTGCTTGCCTCAGCCTTGCAAGCCTTCAGCTTTGGTTCTGTCCCTGCTTGTCTGTCTTTACCCTGGAAGTCTTTAGCTCCAGTCCCCTTCCTGATTGCCTCAGCCTTGCAAGCTTTCAGCTTTGGTTCTGTCCCTGCATGTCTGTCTTTACCCTGTTTGTCTCTAGCTTCTGCCCTACCCTGCTTGTGTCTGCCTTGTCTGAGTATCCTGTTTCTGCCAAGCTTGTTTGTAAATCCTGAATCCTGCCTGAGTATCCTGAATCCTGTTCCAGTGAAGCCAAGCTTGTTCCAGTGAAGCCAAGCCAAGTCCGTTCCAGTATTTGGTTCCACTCCAGTCAAGCCAAGCTTGTTCCAGTATCCGGTTTCAGTCCAGTCAAGCCAAGTCCGTTCCAGCTTTTGGCTTCAGCCCAGTCAAGCCAAGCTTGTTCCAGTATCTGACTCTAGCCAAGCCAAGTGCATCCTGAATCTTGCCCTGTCTTGCTTGGTGGGTTTTGCCTCCTGCTGCCGCTCGATGACAGTAGGCCAAGGGCTCACGTTGTTCCAGAGTTCACGCCTGGTTGTTCAAAGCCTGGGAACACAGCTGTATGGAGGAGAGGGAAAAGTAGACTTATGTAATTGGTTTCAGCTTTTTAACGTCACCTGTTCTGGCTCTCTGTACCACTGTCCTTCTTTAATTTTCTGGGCCACCAGCAGCTTCAGTGAGGTAAACCTATGTGGGACAGGAAACTGTAGCAGCGGGAAAGCTTCCAGGCTACCGAAGGCAAAATTGAAGGACAGCAGTGCAGGGCAGGGAACGGGATAGCGGTGTAGGCAGCAGGAGTGCAGCCAGTAGTGCCTAAACACAGGCCCTCTATGCCACTGCTCCAAATTATTGGGTGTGCTTGAGCACCCCCAGCACTGACTATTATCCAATACTGCTCATCTATTTTGGCACAAATGATACCGCTAGGTACCCCTCCGAATGTACCAAAAGTGACTTCATGGCTCTGGGAGAGAAGGTGAAGCAGACAGTGAGCATAAGAAAATCTATACTGGGTCAGACCAATGATCCATCTAGCCCAGTATCCTGTTTCCTACAGTGGCAAATCCAGATCACAAGTACCCGGCAGAAACCCAAATAGTAGCAATATTCCATGCTACCGACCCCAGGGTATGTAATGACTTCTCCATGTTTATCTCAATAGCAGACTATGGACTTTTCCTCCAGGAACTGTCCAAACCTTTTTTAAATCTAGATATGCTACTCAATGTTACCATATCTTCCGGCAATGAGTTCCAGAGCTTAACTATTCCTCCTATTTGTTTTTAAAGTATTTCCATATAACTTCATTGAATATCCCCTAGTCTTTGTACTTTTGAAAGGGTAAAAAATCGATTCACTTCTACTTGTTCTACACCACTCATGATTTTGTAGACCTCATTCATATCTCCCCTCAGCCGTCTTTTTTCCAAGCTGAAGAGCCTAAAACTCTTTAGCCTTTCCTCGTATGATAGGAGCAACATCCCGCTTATCATTTTAGTCGCTCTTTTTTGAACTTTTTCTAATTCCGCTATATCTTTTTTGAAATACAGCGACCAGAATTGAATACAATATTCAAGGCGAGGTCACACCTTGGAGCAATACAGAGGCATTATAGTACTCTTGGTCTTATTTACTATCCCTTCCCTAATAATTCCTAGCATCCTGTTTGCATTTTTGGCCACTGCCACATACTGGGCAGAAGATTTCAGCGTATTGTCTACAATGACACTAGATTTTTCTTCTTCGGTGCTGACCCAAGTTTATACCGTTAATTAATAAATAGAAATACAATTTATTTTTTAAAGAGAAGTATTTTTCTCTTGCCCTCATTGTTCCTTACAGGGAAGCTGTGCAAATGATATGATTGGAACTGAAGTAATAAATGAGTTCTTAATTAGTAGTGAAGAAACCAAAATAGTGAGTAGCATAACAGGGTTTTGTTGTAATTGTATTTTTGTGGAGAAGTAGAAAGGATTATGTACTTCATCATGCCATAACCACAAGTTAGTAAATTAAAAATTGCTAGTAACATCCAACTGAAAATGCTAAATAAGATTCAAAGTTTGTAGGTAAAGTAAATATATAATTCAGGGTAATTTTTACAACAGGCTACCTAATTTGTTCAGCAAGAATTCACATAAGTTATACCAGTGGTGTAGCCAGAAGGCAATTTTTGGGTGGGCCAACAGGTTGAATGGATGGGCACTAGAGAAACACCTGCCACCTGATATGCCCTGCCCACGCCCCTGCTCCTAAAGCACACCCACCCCACTCCCATTAACTTCAATGGGAGTAACAGTGCTGGCCTCAGTGGCTGCAGGCCACATTGAGAGCTAGGGGAAATATAAGAAGGTGCACTCTTCATCCTCCACTGAGCCACGGTCCGCCAACACACATGTGCTTCCCCCAAATGTGCCATAAATATTACAGTGGGGCCCTAAAATATCAATACAACTGTGAAGAAAACTGAACAAGCCAAAGTACTATAGAATACTACATAGAAAATTGATGCTAACAGAATACTTTGGTCACACACACAGAACACAAATGCCAAATACAGAATAAGTGACCACAAACCATAAACAAATTAAATCAAAATCCCAAGAGGCCAGACCTTGCATTTAGCACAGCACAGAGAAATACAAAGAGATGCATTTTCTCCTATACTGTGCAAAATATGATAGCACATGCAAGAGACAGTGTTAGGGAAGGTACAACTAGAGCAACTGGGTCTGGCCCCCTAGCCAGAGAGAACCCCAGGCCAGTTGGAAGCTGAAGAAGGTGCAGCCTGTTAGTAAGCTTTGGGGTCCCCTCCTAAATATCTGCCTTGGGCCCTAGCCATCTTCCAACACCAGTTCTGGCAGGATGTACATTTCAAATCTGACATATTCTAATCACAAAATAGAAAAATAAAATTCTTTTTTCTACCTTTTGCTGTCTGCTCATTTTATTTTTCCAAGTCATGTTGGTCCCAGGCTCTGGTTTCTACATCCTTCTGTCTTCTCTTAACTCACTCACCAAGGTCTCATTTCCATTTGAAATTTCTACTCTCTCTCCATGCCTACTATCCATCTTCTTCCATCTCTGTACCTCTATCTTCCTCCATGTTTAGTATCTCCCTTACTCTGTGTCCCTATATTTCTCTGTCCAGCTTCTCCCCTCTCTTTGTCCCCAGTGCCATTATATCTCTACCCTCTCTGATCCTACCCCATCCAGCTTCTCTCCCTCTCACTCCC
The DNA here is from genome assembly GCF_901765095.1 of Microcaecilia unicolor. Classification (NCBI taxonomy): domain Eukaryota; kingdom Metazoa; phylum Chordata; class Amphibia; order Gymnophiona; family Siphonopidae; genus Microcaecilia; species Microcaecilia unicolor. The sequence continues at coordinate 139,922,345 of NC_044041.1, read as the reverse complement.
TCCCCTTTCCAGCATCTGGTTTGGTTGCTAGATTCCCTGCCTGCCTGCCTTCCTTTTCTTCCTCCCTCATGCTGTAGGTTTAGTATTTGTTCCCTTTTCCGTCATCTCCTTGGTCTGGTATCTCTGTTTCCCTTCCCTCCCTCTTTGTGTTGTACCAGCAGTTCTCTCCCTTCCCTCCAGTTCTCCTTCCCCTCTTTCTCCCACGTCCAGCAGTTCTCTCCCTTCCATCCAGATCCCCTCCTCCTCTTCCTCCTACATCCAGCAGCTCTTTCTCTCCAGCCCCCTCTTCCTCCTCCCACATCCAGCAGCTCTTTCCCTTCCCTCCAGTCCCTTCTTCCTCTTCCTCCCTTGTCCAGCAGATCTCCAGCCCCTTCCTCCTCTCCCTCCCATGTCCAGCAGCTCTCTCTCTTCCATCCACTCCCCTCCTTCTCTTCCTCCCTTGTCTAGCAGCTCTGTCCCTTCCCTCCAGTCCCTTCTTCCTCTTCCTCCCTTGTCCAGCAGATCTCCAGCCCCTTCCTCTTCTCCCTTCCATGTCCAGCAGCTCTCTCTCTTCCATCCAGTCCCCTCCTCCTCTTCCTCCCTTGTCCAGCAGCTCTGTCCCTTCCCTCTAGTCCCTTCTTCCTCTTCCTCCCTTGTCCAGCAGATCTCCAGCCCCTTCCTACTCTCCATCCCATGTCCAGAAGCTCTCCAGCCCCCTCCTCCTCTCCCTCCCATGTCCAGCAGCTCTGTCCCTTCCCTCCAGTCCCTTCTTCCTCTTCCTCCCTTGTCCAGAAGATCTCCAGCCCCTTCCTACTCTCCCTCCCATGTTCAGAAGCTCTCCAGCCCCTTCCTCCTCTCCCTCCCATGTCCATCAGCTCTGTCCCTTCCCTCCAGTCCCTTCTTCCTCTTCCTCCCTTGTCCAGCAGATCTCCAGCCCCTTCCTACTCTCCCTCCCATGTCCAGAAGCTCTCCAGTCCCTTCCTCCTCTCCCTCCCAGGTCCAGCAGCTCTGTTCCTTCCCTCCAGTCCCTTTTTCCTCTTCCTAGAGTACTGATAGAACTGAAAAATGAGCTTGCGGAGCTACTGTTAGTGATATGCAATTTATCCTTAAAATCGAGCGTGGTACCAGGAGATTGGAGGGTGGCCAATGTAACACCGATTTTTAAAAAAGGTTCCAGAGGAGATCCGGGAAAGTATAGACCAGTGAGTCTGACTTCGGTGCCGGGGAAAATGGTAGAGGCTATTATCAAAAACAAAATTACAGAGCACATCCAAGGACATGGATTACTGAGACCAAGTCAGCACGGCTTTTGTGTAGGGAAATCTTGCCTGACCAATTTACTTCAATTCTTTGAAGGAGTAAACAAACATGTGGACAAAGGGGAGCTGGTTGATATTGTGCATCTGGATGTTCAAAAGGCAGTTGACAAGGTACCTCATGAAAGGCTACAGAGGAAATTGGAGGGTCATGGGATAGGAAGAAATGTCCTATTGTGGATTAAAAACTGGTTGAAGGATAGGAAACAGAGAGTGGGGTTAAATGGGCAGTATTCACAATGGAGAAGGGTAGTTAGTGGGGTTCCTTAGGGGTCTGTGCTAGGACCGCTGCTTTTTAATATAATTATAAATGATTTAGAGATGGGAGTAACTAGCGAGGTAATTAAGTTTGCTGATGACACAAAGTTATTCAAAGTTGTTAAATCGCGACAGGGTTGTGAAAAATCATAGAAGGACCTTACGAGACTGGGAGACTGGGCGGCTAAACAGCAGATGACGTTTAATGTGAGCAAGTGCAAGGTGATGCATGTGGGAAAAAAGAACCCGAATTATAGCTACATCATGCAAGGTTCCACGTTAGGAGTTATGGACCAAGAAAGAGATCTGGGTGTCGTCGTCGATAATACACTGAAACCTTCTGCTCAGTGTGCTGCTGCGGCTAGGGAAGCGAATAGAATGTTGGGTATTATTAGGAAAGGTATGGAAAACAGGTGTGAGGATGTTATAATGCCTTTGTATTGCTCCATGGTGTGACCGCTCCTTGAATATTGTGTTCAATTCTGGTCGCCGCATCTCAAGAAAGATATAGTACAATTGGAAAAGGTGCAGCGAAGGGCGACTAAAATGATAGCGGGGATGGGATGACTTCCTTATGAAGAAAGACTAAGGAGGCTAGGGCTTTTCAGCTTGGAGAAGAGACGGCTGAGGGGAGACATGATAGAGGTATATAAAATAATGAGTGGAGTGGAACAGGTGGATGTGAAGCGTCTGTTCACGCTTTCCAAAAATACTAGGACTAGGGGATATGTGATGAAACTACAGTGTAGTAAATTTAAAACAAATCGGAGAACATTTTTCTTCACCCAATGTATAATTAAACTCTGGAATTTGTTGCCGGAGAACGTGGTGAAGGCGGTTAGCTTAGCAGAGTTTAAAAAGGGGTTAGACGGTTTCCTAAAGGACAAGTCCATAAACCACTACTAAATGGACTTGGGGATAAATTCACAATTCCAGGAATAACATGTATAGAATGTTTGCACGTTTGGGAAGCTTGCCAGGTGCCCTTGGCCTGGATTGGCCGCTGTCGTGGACAGGATGCTGGGCTCGATGGACCCTTGGTCTTTTCCCAGTGTGGCATTACTTATGTACTCCCTTGTCCAGCAGATCTCCAGCCCCTTCCTCCTCTCCCTCCCATGTCCAGCAGCTCTGTCCCTTCCCTCCAGTCCCTTCTTCCTCTTCCTCCCTTGTCCAGCAGATCTCTAGCCCCTTCCTACTCTCCCTCCCATGTCCAGCAGTTCTCAGCCATTTTCGCTCCAGGCCCGCCCACCCAACATCCTTCGCTGCTGTCACAGCCTTTTCCCGTGGCTCAGGTTACGGCTGTTCGGCACCGTTCAGCGTTGCCTACCCGCTGTGAAATAATTCTTCTCCCCAGGCTCCGCTGCATCGGTTTTTCGCCCATCGCGCAACGCTGCCATTCTCATAGGCAGCTCCGCCCCCCCTGCCGCGTCCATCTGGCCCTACGTATACAGGAAGTGCATAGATAGGGCCAGATGGACGCGGCAGGGGGGAGCGGAGCTGCCTGTGAGAATGGCAGCGTTGCGTGATGGGCGAAAAACCGATGCAGCTGAGCCTGGGGAGAAGAAGAATTATTTCAGAGCAGGTAGGCAATGCTGAACACTGCCTCCTGGACGGCTGTACCCGGAGCCGCGGGAAAAGGCAGCAACAGTAGCGAAGGATGTTGGGTGGGTGGCTGGGCGAGCCTGGAGGGAAAAAGCACTGATAAATTTAAAAAAACTAAAAAATAACAACGGAGTTGCAGGGCTTAGCTCAGGGATACTTCTCTGTTTCCAACATATGGCTGAGCTAATGTGATTGGAATACTATGGCTGGCAACTGATTGGTGGATCACTGAGACTGGGTGGGCCTGATCCACAAATGGGTGGGCCACACCCAGGCCCACCCGTAGCTACGCCCCTAATATGTTTTTCCTTTTTAGGGTTATGCTGCTCATGCTGTTTGTGTTCATGGATCTCCCCTTTTGAGGACTGGTATATTGGTTGAAATAGCTGTATTTTTGTAAAGATTACTTTTGTGATGTATGTATGTAGTTTTGATATTTCGGTAATTTTTTTTTAGGACTTGTTCCTATATGATGTACTTAATACAAAATAAACAAAAAAAAGCTTTATTGCTTCCTGTTTCGGGGCAGAGGGAGCATGAAAACGAAGAGCCGGCAGGCGCGCGGCCCCCCCCCCCCCCAGCGGCGTGCACCCGGGGGGGTTCTTTTGCCGGGGGATCGGGGGTTCTTTTGCCGGGGGGGGCGCCGCACCTGGGGGGCGGGGCGCATCGGCGATCTGCCCCGGGTGTCAGCCCCCCTAGGAACGCCACTGTAACAAAGCAAACAGGATGCTAGGATTTAGGAAAGGGATGGTGAATAAGACAAAATACTATAATGCCTCTGTATCGCTCCATTGTGTGACAGCACCTTGAGTATTGTGTTCAGTTCTGGTCACCGTATCTCAAAAAACATATAGAAAAGTTTCAAAAAGAGCAACTAAAATGATAAACTAGATGGAACTTCTCTCGTATGAGGAAAGGCTAAAGAGGTTAGGGCTCTTCAGCTTAGAAAAGAGAAGGATGAGGGGAGATATCATTGAGGTCTACAAAATCCTGAGTGGTGTAGAACGAGTAGAAGTAAATCAATTTTATACTCGTTCCAAAAGTACAAATACTAGGGAACACTCAAGGAAGTTACATGGAAATACTTTTAAAACAGGAGGAAATATTTTTTCACTCAAAGAATAGTTAAGCTAACAGAAATGCTAACCGCTGTTAACCACATCCTCTGGCAAAGAGTTCCATAGTCTGCTATTGAGACAGACATAGGGAAACAACTGCTTGACCTGGGATTTGTAGCATGGAATGTTGCCATGGTTTGGGTTTCTACGTGACCGCTCCCTCCCTGCACCGTCTGTCCCGACTCCTTGCCCTGCTGTACCGCTCCGCCTCCTACCTGGCTCCTTCCTTCAATGCTCCGTCTGGACTGACTCTCCGTGTGCAGACACTGCCTTCGCCGTCCCCGTCGGAAGCTTTCCCTCTGGCTCTGCTCTGTTCAGTTTCCGGTCCCGCATAGGCGGGATGATCAATCAATCATCATCGGGCTGCAACAGAGAGGCAGAGCACAGAGGAGCTTCCGGTCCTGGAGTGGAGCCGCCGTCGCTGAAGAAGCCCAAACTTAGGCAGTGGTGGGGTGGGCTGGTGACACCGCGCGTGACGCTGTGATCATGTCATCGGTCCAACTGTCCTCTCCCTCCCGTGTCCCGGGCCGGCTCCCGCTCCAGTCCCTGCATGCTCCCTGCCATGGCCCGCCCTGCACAGCTTCATTGTTTCAACTTCCGGGCCTGCCCCAAGTGTGCAGCAGTTTCCTGTCCCGCATAGACGGGAATCGCAGGATGCTGCAGGCAGCAGAGGGAGAGCTCGGGAGCGCAATGGCAGCTGCTGTGTGGTCACGAGTGTGCTTACCAGTGGCCCGGATTGAAGGGCAGAGATTGAGAGTGAGCCAGAGAGGACGAGGTACAGGGAAAGGTGCCAGCCCAGCCCCAAACGACGTAGGTAAGGTTATTTATTTAGGTATGTAGACATAAATAAGCCCATGTTAGACTGGAGAAGGGAATATAGAGATGTCCATGTCAGCTGTGTTCAAAAATTCTTTATAAGGATCTCTGGTGAACATAAAAACGTTTGAAAAATACATATAAGGTCGAGTAGGGGCCAGCCACAGCATATTTGCCTGTATATTATTATTATTAACATTTGTATAGCACTAACAGACGCCCGCAGCGCTGAACACATGACACAAAGAGACAGTCCCTGCTCAAAAGAGCTTAAAATCTAAATAATACAGACAGACAAGACAGTTACGGGTGAGGGAAGTAATGGGTGAGAAGGAAGGAAGGGACAATTGAGTAGTGGGCGGCTAGGAGCTAAAAGCAGCAGTGAAAAGGTGGGTTTTTAGATGACTTTTAAAATTTGGAGGGAGGGGGCCTGGAACTCGAAGGGAGGGAGGTGGGCCTGGAACTGGGAGGGACTGGGAGGGAGGGAGGTGGGCCTGGAACTCGGAGGGAGGTGGAGGGGGACGAGGGAGGGGGACGAGGGGGAGGGGGGCAGGGAGGGGGACGAGGGGGAGAGGGAGGGGGTCGAGGGGGGAGAGGGAGGGGGTCGAGGGGAGGGGGGGCGGGGAGAGGACGGAGGAGGGGGGAATACACGACCAGTAAAAAAAAAAAAAATTCAGCACCCCCAATCATTTTGAAAAGTTGGCTCCTATGGTCACAGGATACACAGAATACTGGGCTAGATGGACCGTCTGACCCAGTATGGCTACTCTTATGTTCTATGTTCCATTACAATTTTAAATTCTTCTTTCAAAAGATCACTTATATAAGCAGCACCAACAGTCCCAGCAATTATCTTTTGACAAATTCCTACATTTCACATCAACTTCATCAGGGGACAGAAAGTGCTGCAGATAAACTCTGAATCCTTTATTTTGCAAATTTATTCAGCAAACCTGGCAGGAAATTAAATGTGTTTGCAAGTGAACCAAGAAGAGCTCATACTGGCAGGTGGCTTGGATTGACAAGACTATAAGGATTCGGAACTTATTTGCAGCACTTTCTGTCCCCTGATGAAGCTGACGTGAAACGGAGGACCCTGTAGAGATTCATCAAAAGATAAGTGCTGGGACTGTTGGTTCTGTGATATATATTGCTGCTAGATGGTTGGTTCTGATATGTTCTGTTTGAAGATGAAGCTGTCATTGAAAACTTATAGAGTCACAGAAGAGAGGGAAAACAGCATACAAATACAACCAGGCAAACAGAAAAAGCAAACACTGGGCCTTCAGGATTGAGAAAAATGTAGTCCTTTAATATGACAAAGACCCGACACGGGCCGTGTTTCGGCGTACAACCGCCTGCATCAGGCGGTTTTCATTATTGGAGGCGTCTTTCTGAATACAGACGAGCTGTTAACACAACGGGAGTTCTACCCCGATTGTTTTACTTACCTCTTGCGCAATAGCCCACAAGTTGACCTATAGGAGTTTATTGACCCCTGATGCAGGCGGTTGTACGCCAGTTGAAAACTTATAAACATCTACTATGAGTCAATGTCAAGGACACTGATCTTTGTTTATATAAGTGATCTTTAGAAAGAAGAATTTGAAATTGTAATTTTGGAGGAATTGGGATTAAGTTTTTGATTGTTTTGAATCCTCTTGTTATGGCCACAATAGAAATTAATGTAGCGGGGGTTCTATATCAACACACTATAACTCACCCAGCGCTAGTTATCCTTTTAACCCACCTCAATACAACAATTAGCATTCATAATCTTGAAGAAACTCCAAACTGCCCAAAACACCGCAAGGAGACTCATATTTGAAAGAACGAAATATGATAGTGCTAAGCACTTACGAGAAAAACTACATTGGCTCCCAATCAAAGAACGAATCGCGTTCAAGGTTTGTACCCTAGTTCATAAAATTATTCATGGTGAGGCCCCAGCCTACATGGCAGACATTATAGACCTCCCAACCAGGAACACAAAAAGATCAGAACGCTCTTACCTAAATCTCCACTTCCCAAGCTGCAAAGGTTTAAAATATAAAACAACTTATGCATCCAGCTTCTCTTATATAAGCATGCAAATATGGAATGCACTTCCAAACGTCACGAAAGAATGCACGACCTAATAAACTTCCGGAAATCGTTAAAAACCTACCTGTTCACAAAGGCATACCAGAAAGAACCAACCTAAACCCCTGAACTCTGCAAAACAATTGAAACTCTTACCAGAACTGTACAAAATCTAACTCTTTCTCCATGATCACTTAAAATACTCTACAACTTATTTTCAAAAGAGAAAGACGCCCATATTTCGACCCAAATCGGGAGATGGGCGTCTTTCTCCCGTGGGCGCCCAAATCGGTATAATTGAAAGCCGATTTTGGGCATCTTCAACTGCAATCTGTCGCGGAAACGGGCAAAGTTGATGGGGGCGTGTCGGAGGCGTGGTGAAGGCGGGACTGGGGCCGTGTTTATGGGCCGAGGAGAGATGGGTGCCCTTGGCCGATAATCGAAAAAAGAAAGGCATTTTTAGCGCGAATTTGGGAAACTTTTTTTGGGCCCTTTTTTTTCACAAACAAGTCCCCAAAAAGTGCCCTAAATGACCAGATGACCACCGGAGGGAATCGGGGATGACCACTCCTGACTCCCCCAGTGGTCACTAACCCCCTCCCACCAAAAAACCTCCCAACTTTAACAACTTTTTTTTCCAGCCTGTATGCCAGCTGCAAATGCCATACCCAGCTCCATCACAGCAGTATGCAGGTCCCTGGAGCAGATGTTAGTGGGTGCAGTGGACGTCAGCCAGGTGGACCCAGGCCCATCCCCCCCTACCTGTTACACTTGTGGTGGTAAATGGGAGCGCTCCATACCGCCCCCAAAACCCACTGTTCCCACATCTAGGTACCCCCCTTCAGCCATAAGTGCTTGCCCTTCTCAAGGACATGGTTCCTCCAAGTCGAGGCATGCTCCGTTTCAGCCCTCCTAGGAGGAAGTTTTGACTGACACTGATAAAGCAGTCATGGGAGCTGGAGGAGGATCCAAGGTACCTTTTGGATGATAAGTCCTATGGTATTCCCTCCGAAACCTCCCCTCCACTTGAAAGGAGAAAATCTCCTTCAGAGAGCCTTTCTTTTCCCTCTTTTGTGAAGGAAATGGCAGAGGCCATTCCATTTCCTTTAGAGGTGGAGGATGAGCCCAGGGCCAAGATGCTTGAGGTCCTGGACTACAAGTCTCCTTCAAGGGAGGCTGTGACTGTCCCTCTCCACAAGGTTCTCTGGGAAGTTCTAGTCCGGAATTGGGAGTCCCTCTGTTGGTCCCTGTCCTGCCCAAGAAGATCAACATGATGGGCATTTAATAGGGGAAGAGATAACACCTTATGTTCCATGAGATACATTTTAACTGTGTGTGACACCTACTTTTAGGCATTCTAATAAAATATAATATCAATGTTCTAAGGATGGGTCATCCCATCCCCCAACCCTCCCTCCATTGAAATTCCCTTGAATGGTTCCCAACCCCTTTCTATCTGTTCTATCCCAACCAGTAACATATCTCCTCATAAATTATCTTTATTAGCACCCCAACCCAAAAAGCCCCTTCTCGGTCATGCAGTACTTTCCCTCCCCCTCATTTCCTTACCCTTGATAATACTGCACACTCAAAGGTGTAACCACGGAGTGGATGCTTGGAATGCCCTCCCGCGGGAGGTGGTGGAAATGAAAACGGTAACGGAATTCAAACATGCGTGGGATAAACATAAAGGAATCCTGTTCAGAAGGAATGGATCCTCAGGAGCTTAGCCGAGATTGGGTGGCAGAGCCGGTGGTGGGAGGTGGGGCTGGTGGTTGGGAGGTGGGGATAGTGCTGGGCAGACTTATACGGTCTGTACCGGGGCTGGTGGTTGGTAGTGTATAATTATGGTACAGCCAGAGACCCCCCCCCCCCACCACTGGAATGGTGGCGGGCCCAGTCATAGAGCTCAGGCCATTACAGACCTTGGCTGAGTCAGAAATCTGATGGCTGACATAACTGGGAGCTTACTGGAAAAGTATGGCCTAGTTTGTAGCCCGGATTGAGGCCTAAATAAGCTAAATTAGGAAAAGTTAGGTCAATAGATATGGAGACAAAATGGAGGATTTCAGCACAAAATGGAAGCCGTATCTGTTACAAAGTGGAATTTTCTCTAATGTAAGTTAGAAAAACAAGTTGAGAAATGAGTGAGTCATGCCAGGTGCAAAGAAAATAGGGAACTAGCTATCCAAGAGGGGAGGGAGACTTTCCTGTGAGCAGGATTGTGGTCAGCCATGGTGTGAGAAAGGAAAGGTGTAGCTGGATGCAGGGTCTTGCTTAAGATCTGTGGTCAAGCGAGCTAAAGACAAAACCATGTTAGCAAGATAGAAGCTACTCATTAGCATGAGCCAATCAGTGACAACTATGACATTAGCATAGATCCAATCAGGTATATCTATTGTCATATTATCCATATCCTGAGGGCACCTATAAAATCAGGGTATTTCCTGGTTTAAGTTAGAGAGAAGGGTTGCCACTCTCTCTCTCCAAGGGAAACCAATGTGTCCAGCAGAATTGACAAATTACCTAATTGCTTTCCCTTGTAAAACCTCTAATTGGTAAAAGAAATTATAAAAGATTAGGAATTAATTAACACCTGTTTGCAGCTGGATTATTATATTCCTATAATTAATTGATTGTACGTGCCTGTTGTCAATCACTGATTTGACTTGTACCTTGGCAAATAAACTCCTCATTCCAAATGATGATTTGTGGGCTTCACTTAATGATGAAAGGCTGTAAGTATAAATGCTTTTGCTGTATCAGGCTATCTTTCACTGCATTGTATAACCTGTGACATAAATCCAGTTTGTCATAAGGCTGGTATCTTTTCCTTAGACCTAACATCTCTCTTAGTGGCAATTCCTTTTAGAACTTCACAACTCCTTGATTACCCCAGTACTAGTGCTATTAAGAGATGGAGTCAGATTTAAGGTCACTCCAGCATTCTTGGGGGTCTCTGAACCCTAAAATTAAAACAGTAGGCGGGGATAATGCTGGGCAGACTTATACTGTCTGTGCCAGAGCCAGTGGTAGGAGGCGGGGATAGTGCTGGGCAGACTTATACGGTCTGTGCCCTGAAGAGGACAGGTACAAATCAAGGTAGGGTATACACAAAAAGTAGCACATATGAGTTTATCTTGTTGGGCAGACTGGATGGACCGTGCAGGTCTTTTTCTGCCGTCATCTACTATGTTACTATGTACTGGTGTAAAGTTGTGGGGAGTGCATTTTGGGGGGGGGATTTGGGGGGCTCAGCACCCAAGGGAAGGGAGCTATGGACTTGGGAGGTATTTTACTTTTTTTTTTAATTGTTACATAAGTGCCCCCTAGGGTGCCCGGTTGGTGTCCTGGCATGTGAGGGGGACCAGTGCACTACGAATCCTGGCCCCTCCCACGACCAGATGCCTTGGATTTGTTCGTTTTTGAGTTGGGCGCCTTCAGTTTCCATTATCGCTGAAAAACAAAATTGCCCAGCTCAAATCTGCACAAATCCGATGCATTTTCCCGGCACAAACCATATTATCGAAAAAAAGATGGGCGCCCATTTTTTTTTTAAATACCATCTGTCCCGCCCCTTCACATACCCGTTCTCGGAGATAGACACCCATGGAGATGGGCGTTGGCATTCGATTATGTCCCTCTCTGTCATCTTTGAACATCAACAATAGACCACTCTGTATTTTTCTTACCAGAATTGGCGATCGCCATCACGGTACTATGTAAGCCACATTGAGCCTGCAAATAGGTAGGAAAATGTGGGATAGAAATGCAACAAATAAATAATCAAACTACTTTATTGATAAGACCTCAGTAGTGACTCATTTCACAAGAGGTAGTCAGCTCTTGACTCACTTCTTCATCGGTTGTTAATTACTTTAATGAATCAACAAGAACCCTTTTTATCAGCACTCCATATTTTTTCTATATTTTATTTTTTTGTCTTATTTTTCAATATATTGATTTTGTTGAAAACTTTTAAAAAATCAAGGAGGAAGTGATGTCATGGAGAGGAATGGAAGCCTGAATACGCTGCTCCACTGGAGCGGGGACAAAAACTAGCATATAAGCCCAAAATATTTTCTCCCAGCTTCCTATTAAAGACGTGGACCAATAGCTATGATGGCAGTGCGGAAAATAATTGCTAAGTATCAATTTACTGCGACCAAAAAGGCTTTGAGTGTAATTTATCCTTAAGATCGAGCATGGTACCGAAAGATTGGATGCATGTGGGAAAGAGGAACCCAAACTATAACTACATCATGCAGGGTTCAGCATTAGGATCACGGACCGAGAAAGGGATCTAGGTGTCATCATTGATGATATGTTGAAACCTTCTGCTCAATGTGCTGCTGCGTCTAGTAAAGCAAATAGAATCAGTGGCGTACCAAGGGGTGGTGGTGGGGGCAGTCCGCCCCGGGTGCACACCGCTGGGGGGGGGGGGTGCCGCGCGTCTGTCGGCTCTTCGTTTTCTTGCTCCCTTTGCCCCGGAACAGGTTACTTCCTGTTCCGGGGCAGAGGGAGCATGAAAACGAAGAGCCGGCAGGCGCATGGCACCCCCCCCCCCCCGCGGCGTGCACCCGGGGGGGTTCTTTCGCTGGGGGATTGAGGGTTCTTTTGCCAGGGGGGGGTGTTGCGCTGTTCCGGGAGGGGCGCTGCACCCGGGGGGCGGGGCGCATTGGCAATCCGCCCCGGATGTCAGACCCCCTAGGAACGCCACTGAATAGAATGTTGGGTATTATTAGGAAAGGGATGGAAAACAAAAATGAGGATATTATTCTGCCATTGTATCGCTCCATGGTGCGACCGCACCTCGAGTATTGTGTTCAATTCTGGTCGCTGCATCTCAAAAAAGATATAGTGGAATTAGAAAAGGTGCAGAGAAGGGCAACAAAGATGATACAGGGGATGGGACGACTTCCCTATGAGGAAAGGCTGAAGAGGCTGGTGCTCTTCAGCTTGGAGAAAAGGTGGTTGTGGGGAGATATGATAGAGGTCTATAAGATAATGAGTGGAATGGAACGGGTCGATGTGGAGCGTCTGTTTACGCTTTCCAAAAATACTAGAACAAGAGGGCATGCAATGAAGCTGCAGTGTAGTAAATTTAAAACGAATCGGAGGAAAGGTTTCTTCACTCAATGCATAGTTAGACTCTGGAATTCATTGCCGGAAAGAGTGGTTAAGGCGGTTGACTTATCGGACTTTAAAAAAGGGTTGGACGGCTTCCTGGAGGAACAGACCATAGAATGTTATTGAATGGACATGGGAATAATCCACTATTTCTGGGATGGGCGGGACAAATTGTTCTTTTGGCCGCTGTTGGAGACAGGGTGCTGGGCTCGATGGACCCTTGGTCTGCCTCGGCATGACGATGCTTATGTAGTTATGTAAATCCGTGGACGCCCCGAGCTAAAATGCCGGAGCCTGAAACAGACTCGGAGCCAGACCATGAAGAACAGCTCGTGAGTGATAAATGAACTTACTAGAGGGGATGTGGCACACTGGTTCCAGGAGCTGAAAGTGGATCTGGGAGAGGTCGGGAGGGATATACAGGCGGCTGTATCTGAGCTCCGAAATGAGGTGCGAGAAAATGGGCATCGACTGGAGCAAACTGAGGAACAATGTTTTTCAGAAGATCTTATGGGGCTCCAAGAGGAATTAAAATTGGAAAAACAAGTGAGGAAGGAACTACAAATTGCCCTAGAAGACCTAGAGAACAGGTCCAGGCATGGCAACCTTCAATTTAAGGTGGTTCCAGAGGATGATCAATATAAAGACTGTACAAAAGTTGTGAAGGAGATATGTGCCCAGATTTTACAATCTGGTGAATCCAATACTGAGGAATCGGCTGCTGTCTCAATTTCTCTGGACAGGGCTCATAGAAGTTTGGGGCCGCAGAGGGGAAATAACCCACATGACATCATGGTGTGCTTCCATAATTTTTCAGTTAAAGAAGCAATTTGGAGGCGCGCGAGAGCCCTGGGGGACATTGTGTGGAACAATTGCAAGATTCAGATTTTTCAGGACTTAGCGAAGGCTTCCCTCCAGTGTCGAAAGGAGTTTCGAGAAGTAACTGGATACTTGCAGAAAGCGGGCTCCAGATACCGTTGTTTCTTCCCATTTGGGTTACAATTCACTTTGGGTACACTTACAAGGAAGGTTAAGACTATTTCTGAAGCATGGAAAGCGCTTAAAGACCTAGGTTGTACAGATCTACCTGAATGGGAGGGTGCAACCCCTACTCGAGAGCCATCTAGAAGCCTGAGGTCTCAATGGCAGAAGGTCCGTGTTGGATGGAAGCGAGGACCATCGGGAAGCCAGGTGGGGACGAGCACAGCATCCTGAGATATTTTTGGACTGAGTTTGTTCATATCAATCTGAGGGTTTGATAACTGGTGGAGGTACAATCTTGGTTGCTAAAGTATGGGTGTTTTATGGAGTGAGAGTGAGGTATGATAGTCAAAGCATGTTTGGGGAGTTGGAAATGCAAGGGGAGGACTATGATTAAAGAACTATTCTTATATCTATTCTTTGGGTGAATGTGTGATATTGCAAGGCACTCAGTCCTGCTCTGAGCTCACATCCTCTGGGAGTAAACTGATCGGAGAGGTTACGGGTCAGTTGGGAGGGGGGAAATTGGGTGGGGGGGGGAATGGGCGGGGAATTAAAGTGGGATCATGGAATGTTAATGGTATGAATGATCCAGGGAAATGTAGTATTGTTTTTCGAGAACTTGGGAGGCTTAAGTGGGATTTAATTATGTTACAAGAAACTCACATGAGGAAAAAGGACAAACACCTGTTGCAATGTAAAGACTATACTGAATGGTATGCTCACATGGACCCTGAGGGTAGTAAACGCGGGGGACTGGTGACTGGGCTCACCTTTGTTAAGGAGAATTTATATTTTGATGTAAAGGGTAGATGCATGGCAGTCAAAGGGCAACTTGGGGGACATCCTGTAACGTTTGTTAACCTATATGCCCCTAATATAGGTCAGGGGGAGTTTTTTGAATCCCTGAGGGTACAGCTTCATAATTTTGCTGCTGGGCATGTTATATTGGGAGGAGACTTCAATTTAACCCTGGGGCCATTAGACCATTCTAAGGGGGCTGGGAAGAGTAACATAGCACATAGGAAGGCGCTGGTGAGACTGGTACAAGATCTAGATTTGCTTGATGTTTGGAGATTGCAGCACCTGGGACAACATTCTTACACGTTCTACTCACATGCACAACAGACTTATACTTGTATTGATGCACTTTGGTGTGCTAGGTCATTGTGGGGCCAATGAGGGATACTGGAATTGGAAGTATACATATTTCAGCCCACTCCCCAGTTTGGGTCCACTTAGAGGGGCATAATCGAAAGGGGCGCCCAATTTTCCTGAGGACATCCTCACAGGACGTCCCGGCGAAGGGGGGGGAGGGGGAACCCGTATTATTGAAACAAGATGGACGTCCATCTTTTGTTTCGATAATATGGTCGGGGACACCCAAATCTTGACATTTAGGTCATCCCTAGAGATGGTCGTCCTTAGACTTGGTTGTTTCTGATTTTCAGCGATAATGGAAATTAAGGACACCCATCTCAGAAGTGACCAAATGCAAGCCCTTTGGTCATGGGAGGAGCCAGCATTCGTAGTGCACTGGTCCCCCTGACATGCCAGGACACCAACTGGACACCCTAGGGGGCACTGCAGTGGACTTCAGAAAAAGCTCCCAGGTGCATAGCTCCCTTACCTTGTGTGCTGAGCCCCCAACCCCCCCCCCCCAAACCCACTCACCACTACTGTACACCACTACCATAGCCCTTATGGGTGAAGGGGGGCACCTAGATGTGGGTACAGTGGGTTTCTGGTGGGTTTTGAAGAGCTCAAATTTACCACCACAAGTGTAACAGGTAGGGGGGATGGGCCTGGGTCCGCCTGCCTGAAGTGCACTGCACCCACTAAAACTGCTCCATGGACCTGCATACTGCTGTCATGGAGCTGGGTATGATATTGAGGCTGGCAAAAATATTTTTAAAATTTATTTTTGAGGGTGGGAGGGGGTTAGTGACCACTGGGGGAGTAAGGGGAGGTCATTCCCGATTTCCTCCGGTAGTCATCTGGTCAGTTCGGGCACCCTTTTGTGGCTTGGTCGTAAGAATAAAAGGACCAGGTAAAGTCGTCCAAGTGTTTGTCAGGGATGCCCTTTTTTTCCCATTATGGGTCAAGGTCGCCCATGTGTTAGGCACACCCAAGTCCTGCCTTCGCTACATTTCCGACATGTCCCCGGGAAATTTGGTCGTCCCCACGATGGAAAGCAGTTGGGGACGCCCAAAATTGGCTTTCAATTATGCTAATTTGGGTGACCCTGTGAGAAGGACGCCCATCTTGCGATTTGTGTTGAAAGATGGGCGTCCTTCTCTTTCGAAAATAAGCCTGATAGTGGGTCTGCAGAGTGAGAAGCAACAAATCTTTTGGAGACTAAATGAATCCTTGTTGGGAGACAAGGAGGTGGGTAATGACATAACAGAGGTCATACGCGCCTATTTGAATACTAATAATAGGGGGGATGTGTCCGATGGGATCCTGTGGGACACTCTAAAGGCAGTTGTATGGGGTCATTTGATTAAATGGGGGACTAGGCATAAGAAGGAACGGTAAGCACAGGATTTAATGTTATGCAAGGAGTTGGTGAGATTGGAGAATTTACATCAAGGAGGAGCAGACCCCAAAGTAGGAAAGCAATTAGCAGACTGCAGAGGAGCCTTGCAAAGACTCCAAATTGATCAGATGGAGTTTCATAGACGACTGATTAAGCAGAGATTTTTTGAATTTAGCAATAAGGGAGGATGTTGGCCCGACATTTACATAAGCGTCAAAAATGATCAACAATAACCAAAATCAAGGGTCCAGGAGACATAATTTATTATAAGGATAGTGAGATCTCTAACCAGTTTGTCAGATACTACACCACCCTATGCTCCTGGGGGGCAGCCACGTCTCGTGAGGCAATTCGGGAATATCTAGAAGGGGGGGAGTTGAAGTGGTTATCTCCTGATGACAAGGAAGATCTAGTGAAGCCGATTAGTGGGGGGGGGGGGGGGAGATATTGTGGGTGATAAAGGGCCCCAAGGGTGGTACAGAGCAAAGTTCTATAAGCTTTTTGCAGGGGAGATGACACCATTGCTGGGGCGGGTTGGGAATGCATGCTTTTTGGGTGGTTCTATCTCACCGACCATGCAAGAGGCGGGGGTCTCTCTAATCCTGAAGCCGGGGAAAGACCCAATAGTGTGTGGCTCATACCATCCAATATCCTGGCTTAATGTAGATATGAAGATCCTAGTTAAAGTTATGGCAGATTGACTAAGTAATATATTGCCCAAATTGATTCAAACGGGATTTGTTCCTCATAGGCAGTAGGAGATAATATACGCAGGACTCTGCATATACTATGGGGGGCAAAAGAACGGGGAGATTCTTTGGCCCTGTTTACAACAGATGCTGAGAAAGCATTTGATAGGGTTAAATGGGAATATTTGTGGGAGGTATTAGGCTATATAGGATTCGGTCCTCAGTTTATAGGCTGGCTAGAAAGACTTTATGAGGCTGCAGTTGCATGTATTAAAGTAAATGGGGGATATTCTTCACCATTTCCGATTCAGAGGGGAACAAGACAAGGTTGCCCACTCTCTCCTCTGCTTTTTGCATTATACATTGAGCTGTTCACTAGTAAAGTGCAGGCCTTAAGGGATGTTAAGGGCATCCAGATTGGGTGAATGGAGCATAAAATTGCCCTTTTTGCTGATGATATTCTGTTCTATGTTAAAGCTCCCCATTTGACATTGCCTATTATAATGAGAGAGCTTTGGGACATTCTCTGGGTTTAAAGTAACTATGATAAATCCGAACTTATGGGTATTACTGTTTCTGAGGCAGAGGAAAGGGCTCTGCAGCGATCTTTTCCATTCCAGATGACTGGCAACAGTTTTAGATATTTGGGAATTCAGATTCCTAGGGATTTAACGAAGTTGTATATGTTGAATTATTCTCCTCTGATCCAACAGTTGAGGAAAGAGATGAAGGGGTGGCAGGATGGGTGGCTTTCTTGGTGGGGGAGGATTTCTGCGGTGAAAATGAACCTATTACCTAGATTGTTATTTTTATTCTAGTCCTTACCGATATTGGTGCCCAGGGTGGATCTTAAGCGATTACAGTCGGACATTTCTGGGTTTGTGTGGGGTCGGCGTGCCCTGCGATTAGCTAGAAGGGTGATGTGGGGTTCGGTGGACCTGGGAGGAAGAGGGATGCCCGACCTAGAGTGGTACTACTGGGCGGCGCAATTGAAGTTCATCTCAACTTGGAAACAGGGAACCCAATAATTTATTACAGTATTAGAATGGCCAATGTAACACCGATTTTTTAAAAAGGCTCCAGGGGAGATCCGGGAAATTATAGACCGGTGAGTCTGATGTCTGTGCTGGGGAAAATGGTAGAGGCTATTATTAAAAACAAAATTACAGAGCACATCCGAGGACATGGATTACTGAGACCGAGTCAGCACGGCTTTTGTGTGGGGAAATCTTGCCTGACCAATTTACTTCAATTCTTTGAAGGAGTAAACAAACATGTGGACAAAGGGGAACCGGTTGATATTGTGTATCTGGATTTCCAAAAGGCGTTTGACAACATACCTCATGAAAGGCTACAGAGGAAATTGGGGGGTCATGGGATAGGAGGAAATGTCCTATTGTGGATTAAAAACTGGTTGAAGGATAGGAAACAGAGAGTGGGGTTAAATGGGCAGTATACACAATGGAGAAGGGTAGTTAGTGGGGTTCCTTAGGGGTCTGTGCTAGGACCGCTGCTTTTTAATATATTTATAAATGATTTAGAGATGGGAGTAACTAGCGAGGTAATTAAATTTGCTGATGACACAAAGTTATTCAAAGTTGTTAAATCGCGACAGGATTGTGAAAAATTACAAGAGGACCTTACGAGACTGGGAGACTGGGCGGCTAAATGGCAGATGACGTTTAATGTGAGCAAGTGCAAGGTGATGCATGTGGGAAAAAAGAAACCGAATTATAGCTACATCATGCAAGGTTCCACGTTAGGAGTTATGGACCAAGAAAGGGATCTGGGTGTCGTCGTCGATAATACACTGAAACCTTCTGCTCAGTGTGCTGCTGCGGCTAGGAAAGCGAATAGAATGTTGGGTATTATTAGGAAAGGTATGGAAAACAGGTGTGAGGATGTTATAATGCCGTTGTATCGCTCCATGGTGCGACCGCACCTAGAGTATTGTGTTCAATTCTGGTCGCCGCATCTCAAGAAAGATATAGTAGAATTGGAAAAGGTGCAGAGAAGGGCGACTAAAATGATAGCGGGGATGGGACGACTTCCCTATGAAGAAAGATTAAGGAGGCTAGGGCTATTCAGCTTGGAGAAGAGACGGCTGAGGGGAGACATGATAGAGGTATATAAAATAATGAGTGGAGTGGAACAGGTGGATGTGAAGCGTCTGTTCACGCTTTCCAAAAATACTAGGACGAGGGGGCATGCGATGAAACTACAGTGTAGTAAATTTAAAACAAATCGGAGAAAATTTTTCTTCACCGAACGTATAATTAAACTCTGGAATTTGTTGCCGGAGAAAGTGGTGAAGGTGGTTAGCTTAGCAGAGTTTAAAAAGGGGTTGGACGGTTTCCTAAAGGACAAGTCCATAAACCGCTACTAAATGGACTTGGGAAAAATCCAGAATTCCAGGAATAACATGTATAGAATGTTTGTACGTTTGGGAAGCTTGCCAGGTGCCCTTGGCCTGGATTGGCCGCTGTCGTGAACAGGATGCTGGGCTCGATGGACCCTTGGTCTTTTCCCAGTATGGCATTACTTATGTACCGTTCACTTGTCTATTAGATTGTAAGCTCTTTGAGCAGGGACTGTCTCTCTTTGTTAAATTGTACAGCGCTGCGTAACCCTAGTAGCGCTCTAGAAATGTTAAGTAGTAGTAGTAGTAGTACTTATGTAGAACAATATTTTGTTGGGGATTATTCCCTGGATGCAGCCCTTTGGGCTCCTCTCTCTCACTGGGAATATAAGCATTTATCCTCAAACCCTTTTCTGTCTCACTTACTCATCTTGTCGAGTAGGCTAAAAACTAGGCTGTGGGGATCCTGAGCTCCATCTTCATTCGCATATATTTCCCATGAGCCGGTATTTCGGGTGGGCATGAGACAGGCTACATTTAGTACTTGGGCATGTAGAGGGTTGATTAGATTTCGGGATCTACTAGATGGGGGTGAAATTAAATCTTTTGCAGAGCTCTCAAATGAGTATGGGCTACCCTCGTCAGACTTTTCCCCTTATTTACAAGTTAAGCACTATCTCTCTAGTAGGGGGTGGCTGAGGGAAGACCCGGATGAATGTGAACATTTGGAGAATGTGGGTTTCTTTGGGGAAAGTCAAGGGAGCCATTACTCTCCTTTATAGATCTCTTAGAGAAGACAAGTTTACTAACAGGCTTATTTTCGAAAGAGATTGCTGGCGATCTTCCGATACAAATCAGGAGATGGCCGGTCATCTCCTAAAACCGGCCAAATCGGTATAATCGAAAGCCGATTTTTGGACACACACCGGCATTCCGTCACGGAGGCGGCCAAACTTCAAGGGGGCGTATCGGCAGGGTAGCGAAGGCGGGACGTGGGCGTGCTTACGAGATGGCCGGCTTCAGCTGATAATGGAAAAAAGAAAACCGGCGATGACGAGCATTTGGCCGGTTTTACTTGGTCTATTTATTTTCACGACCAAGTCTCAAAAAGGTGCCCAAACTGACCAGATGACCACCGGAAGGAATCGGGGATGACCTCCCCATACTCCCCCAGTGGTCACCAACCCCCTCCCACCCAAAAAAAAAACTTTAAAACATTTTTTTTGCCAGCCTCTATGCCAGCCAGCTCCATGACAGCAGTATGCAGGTCCCTGGAGCAGATTTAAAGCCAGGTGCACTAAACTGCATGGAAGAGTCCTTCCCTTACTGATCCCTTAGCGAATCGGTAAGGGAAGGGCATCCATGAAGGAAATCGCATGCAAATGAGCTGCTCATTTGCACGCAAATTTCCTTCCCTAGGAGGGGAAGCCAGTTGGCCAGCTCGTAAAAAAAAAAAGGATCTTGCTGATCAGTTATGTTATGACTTCCTTGTTCTGGAATGCTGTATTTTGTGATACTATTTTGAGAAATGTTCAATAAAGACTTCATACAAATTAAAAAAGTCCCTGACTTGCACTTCCCTTAATGGCCGTCTTTCTCCCCGAACAGGGAAATCAAAACTGTTTTTGCTCATAGCTTTTTTAGTAGTAACAGTGGGATTTGAACCAGCCACCTCTGCATTACAAGACCAGTGATGTAACCATATGGCCATAGCTCCACTTAGTTGGAGGTCCCTCCCTTTTGATTATACCCCTTCAGGTCTCTCTCAGCCAATCTGTCACAGCGCAGTGGCTGTTAGATTCTATCTGTTAATGCTTTTAAAACTAAGTGGAAAAGACTGTGGAGATTAGTTGTTAAAATTAGCTTTTTATATTTTTATTTTTGCCTAACACTAACCTACAATTCCTCCTTTAAACCCCAATCTTTAAGTTCCCAAGGCTGCAAGGCACAAAGCAAAGTAGCGTTCACTTACCAGGGAATGTCCTCTTCTCTCAGAACTTTTCCGAAGAAAGTTCAGTGGGACCTTTCCTCTTTAATTAGTTTTGAATCTAAGGGGCCTCTTTTAAATAGGCTCTTTGAAGCTGATTCAGCAACCTATGCAAATATTCTACTTCCCCACAACTTAATTATCACTTAATTGAGGTCACTGGATGAGCTAACTCTCCAGCAGCCAAGGAACAAAAAATAACTGCCTTTTAGAACAAAGGAGTTCTGGGCTGTTTAGTTTCTACCTCTAGAAAAGGTTTCAGTTTAAAACTATGGGGAAAATGCCTATTTCTAGAGAAAAGTTCAGTTTAAAACTATGGGAAAAGGGTTTGTACACTATCCTGCTTATAATCGAAAGAGAAAAACGCCTATATTGCGACCCAAATCGGGAGATGGGTGTCTTTCTCCCGTCGGCGCCCAAATCGGTGTAATCGAAAGCTGATTTTGGGCGTTTCCAACTGCAATCCGTCGTGGAAACGGGTAAAGTTGACGGGGGTGTGTTGGAGGCGTGGTGAAGGCGGAACTGGGGCGTGGTTATCGGCCGAGGAGAGATGGGCGTCTTTAGCTGATAATCGGAAAAATAAAAGGCGTTTTTACCGCGATTTTGGGTCACTTTTTGTGGACCCTTTTTTTTCACGAAACAAGTCCCAAAAAAGTGCCCCAACTGACCAGATGACCACTGGAGGGAATCGGGGATGACCTCCCCGGACTCCCCCAGTGGTCACTAACCCCCTTCCACCAAAAAAACCCCACTTTAAAAACTTATTTTCCAGCCTCTATGCCAGCCTCAAATACCGTACCCACCTCCATGACAGCAGAATGTGTTCTATCCTGTGACAGCCTTTCCCTGGTTCTGATGTGGCTCTCGGGTGAGTGTGACACCTTTTCTGTTATGCGCACTGCAGAGTCACATCAGCAATGCATTGTGGTGGGTGTTGGGTATTGGGCTCCGTGATTCCACTAGCTTGTGGCAAATGCTCATGATGTTGGTAGTTGGTAGGCTCTATTCCCATGGTGCTTTTTTCCCTGCTTACTGGGTCAGAGTGTGCCCTGTTTTGTTTCCAGTAGTCCATGAGGTAGTGGCAATTTTTGTAAGCCAGTTTTAGATCCCTTTCACGTGTTAGCCACGTTACAGAACTTAGTTCTTACCTTGAATGTGGCTGAAAGAGGGCATTGTACACCATTCTGCCAGCTCTGACCTACTGCTCATCTCAGTACCAGGGAGACTCGTTGCCAGTGGGGCACAACCTCTGATCTGCAGTTAACTGTGAGTAAGCGTGCTTATTCCAATAAAGGACGTTTTCGGAGAGATTAGTCTTCAGGTGTCAACTGGTGTGCCAATGTTATATAGCAGCAACAAGTCCTAGAGGCCTGCGTGTATGCAGGTCCCTGGAGCACTTTTAGTGGGTACCGCAGTGCACTTCAGCCAGGTGGACCCAGGCCCATCCCCCCTACCTGTAACACTTGTGCTGGTAAATGGGAGGCCTCCAAAACCCACTGTACCCACATGTAGGTGCCCCCTTCACCCCTAAGAGCTATGGTAGCGTTGTACATTTGTGGGTAGTGGGTTTTGGGGGAGGGGGTTGGGTGCTCAGCACCCGTGGTAAGGGAGCTATGCATGTGGGAGCGTTGTCTGAAGTCCACCGCACTGACCTCTAGGGTGCCCAGTTGGTGTCCTGGCATGTCAGGGGGGCGAGTGTACTACGAATCGTGGCCCCTCCCACGACCAAATGGCTCGGATTAGGACGTTTTTGAGCTGGGCGTTTTTAGTTTCCATTTTCGCTAAAAAAAACAAATTCCCAGCTGAAAAACATCCATTTTTTCGAAAATACGGTCTGTCCCGCCTCTTCACGTACCCGTTTTCGGACATAGACGCCCATGGAGATAGGCATTCGCATTCGATTATGCCCCTCCACGGCAACTAGTTAATGATGCTTGCTTTTCTCTCTCTCTCTTTTTATTCCCCCCTTAATACTAAACTAGGTCCTGCTTGCTTTTCCCTCTCTCTCTCTTTTATTCGCCCTTAATACTAAATTAGATCTTGATTAGCTTTCGAAGGTTGCCCTTCTTCGTCAGATCGGAAATACACAAATGTGGTAGCTGATAGTATATATAAGTGAAACATCTCAATTACAGTCTTGCATTCAGGCAGGGGGAAGGGTGGGAAGGGTGGGTAGGAGGTATGCATGGGGACATCAAAGCATTTCATTGATAGTCTAACATGATGGGTGTGGGTAGGGTGCAGTGGCGTAGCTAGGGTAGTTGATACCCGGGGCCGGTCATTTTTTTAACCCCCCCCCCCAAATCCAGTACTAGGCATACCGAGAATACAAAACACTCAGGACCTATATATAGAGCAATTATACCATACCATAAGCAGTAATTTGTACGAGTCACACAAGGAAAAGGAAAGCATCTTAAACACTACAGTGGACACTAGAACATCAATTCACCTATTGTAAAATGAAACCAGACAGAGTAGTACAGATCGTCGATCCTGCACAGTCAATGCCAACCGAAAGCCATGTCTTTTTCACAAACACAGATACACCCTAATCCACTATAGAATAAGTAATAATAAACTTTATATTTAGACAAAAATTAAACTGAACCCCGATGCCAGACTGCATACAATGCAACACCACAGAAACAGAAAATGTCCCCTAGTACTGTGCAAAATATAAAGACAGCAGATGTAAATTTGAAAAATTTAACAAATACCAATCACCACTTTCCAAATTAACAAATAGAAATAAAACAAATACAGAAAATAAAATACCATTTTATTGGACTAATACATTTAGCTTCCAGAGGCCAAAATCTCCTTCCTCAGGTCAATACAGTATAGTGCTGTTACAGTATCCTATCCTGACCTGACCTGAGGAAGGGGGTTTTGTTCTCTGAAAGTTAAGTCAAAATGTATTAAAATTAGTCCAATAAAAAGATTACCTTATTTACATGTTAAAGCAAAAAAATAAAAATATGTATTTTATTTACAGTTTGTTATCTCTGGTTTCTGCTTTCCTTATCTTCTTTTCACAGTCTTCCTTCCATCCAGCATCTGTCTTCGCTCTCTCTCTCTCTACCATCCAGTGTCTGCCCTCTCTAATGTGCCTTCCATCCACTGTCTGCCCTCTCTCTCCCTTCCACCCACATCTGCCCTCTATTTCTGCCCCTTCCATCCACCATCTGCCCCAGTCTGCCATCTCTCTCTCTCCCTTCCATCAACATCTGCCCTCTTTCTCTCCCATCCACATCTGCCCTCTATCTCTGCCCCTTCCATCCACCATTTGCCCCAGTCTGCCCTCTTTCTCTCTCCCCTTCCACCCACCATCTGCCCTTTCTCTCTGCCCCTTCAATCCGTCTGCCCTCCCTCTCCCATCCATCCAGGGTCTGCCCTCCCTCACACTCCCCCCTTCCATCCAGGGTCTGTCCCCTCTCTCTCTGCCCCCTCTTTTCAGCCCCCAGTTCCAGCTCCCTTATTCGACCTGCCCCTAGTTCCAGCCCCAGCCCACATCTCCCACATGCCCCCCTTTTCAGCCCCACTATCCCACCAATCCCCACCCCTTTTCTTCCATTAGTCCCAAGATTCAGCGCCCCAGCCACTTCTCCATGTCCCCTTTTCAGCCCCCAGTTCCAGCCCCCTTCATCCACCACATGCTTTGCATCTCCCCTTTTCAGCCCCAGACCCATTCTCCCACCTGCCCCAGGCATGGACCCATTTTCCCTCCTGCCCCTTGTCAGACCCCAGTTCCAGCTTCAGACCCCTTTTCCCATCTGAGTCCCCCTCCCCTCTGAGCATTCCACCCCTCCCCAATCCCTTCTTCACCCCTCTGAGATCCCCCACCCCTTCCCAATCCCCTTTTCCCCTCTGAGCACCCATCTGGGCTCCCCCACCCTCCCCAATCCCCTTCTCCCCTCTGAGCACCCATCTGAGCACCCCTCTGGGCTCCCCCACCCTCCCTCCCCAATCCCCTTCTCCCGTCTGAGCTCCCCTCTGAGCTCCCCCACCCTCCCCAATCCCCTTCTTCCCTCTGAACACCCTCTGGGCTCCCCCACCCCTTACCAATCCCCTTCTCCCCTCCGAGCACCCATCTGGGCTCCCCCACCTTCCTCAATCCCCTTCTCCCCTCTGAGCACCCATCTGGGCTCCCCCACCCTCCCCAATCCCCTTCTCCCCTCTGAACACCCCCCACCCCTTCTCCCCTCTGAGATCCCCCTCTCCCATCTGACCCCCCCCACGACCCGGTCCCGTTCCCCCTCGTGGACAGCTGACAGAGCCCTCTCTCCTGCCATCACCCTTCGTTTTTTTTTTTAATCCATTGCAGCAACGCAGGCAGCGCTTCGCGTCTGCCCTGCGTGTGCTGTGAAGAGAGAAAATCACCTTGCTGGCGTCGGGCCTTCCCTCGTTGTGTCCTGCCCTCTTCTGAGGTAACTTCCTATTTCCTCAAGGGTGGGACACAACGAGGGAAGGCCCGACGCCAGCGAAGTGATTTTCTCTCTTTACAGCACACGCAGGGCAGACGCGAAGCGCTGCCTGCGTTGCTGCAATGGATTTTAAAAAACGAAGGGTGAAGGCAGGAGACGAGGGCTGTCCGGAGCACCCCCCCACCCGCTGACACCCGGGGCGGACCGCCCCCACCGCCCCCGCCCCCACTGCCCCGCCCTTCCTACGCCACTGGGTAGGTGAGAGGAGGGTGATAAACAGAGAAATACAACTTTATGGTTTATGATGGGCTAGAAAACCCAGATCCTTGTTAAGTCCTGTCTGTTGGGTTTCAAAATATTCAACCATTCTGACTTCAAAGGTCTTACGTTCCTGTGTTGTTTTAAAGTTACCTTTCAGGATTCTTACTGTGAAATCACTGGTGCAGTGTCCTGGTCTTGTAAAGTGCTGGCCCACAGGGGTGGGAACCTGACTGGCACCAGCTTTCTTCATGTTATGTTGATGTAAATTAAATCTTGTCTAAAGCATCTGGCCTGTTTCTCCAATATAGCATCCTTCGTTACATTTTTTTACACTGAATGATATATACCACATTGGAAGATGAGCATGTGAAAGATTCCTTTATGTTGAATATTTTTCCTTTGTGAATAACTGTGGGGTCCTGTGAAATGTTTTGGCATAGCTTGCAGCTGGATATATTACAGGGAAATGTGCCCTTCTCTTCCTTTTCAGTCTGTGTTGGGAGTTTACTTCTGATTAACTTGTGTTTTAAGTTGGGTGGCTGTCGGAAGGCCAGCACTGGTGGGGATGGGAATATCTCTTTCAGTAATTCATCCTCCTGGAGCAGAGGCTGTAGGTCTCTTATGATTTTCCTCAGTTTCTCCAGCTCTGGGTTGTATGTCACTACAAGGGGGATTCTGTCTGTGGCTTTTTTTTCCTTTGTACTGTAGCAGATTTTTCCTGGGTGTTTTGAGGGAGGAGGCAATGCTAAAACATTTCATAGGATCCCACAGTCATTCACAAGGAAAAATATTCAACGTAAAGGAATCTTTCACATGCTTATCTTCCAATGTGGTATATATCATTCAGTGTAAAAAATGTAACGAAGGATGCTATATTGGAGAAACAGGCCAGATGCTTAAGACAAGATTTAATTTACATAGACATAACATGAAGAAAGCTGGTGCCAGTCAGGTTCCCACCCCTGTGGGCCAGCACTTTACAAGACCAGGACACTGCACCAGTGATTTCACAGTAAGAATCCTGAAAGGTAACTTTAAAACAGTACAGGAACGTAAGACCTTTGAGGTCAGAATGATTGAATATTTTGACACTCAACAGACAGGACTTAACAATGATCTGGGTTTTCTAGCCCATTATAAACCATAAAGTTGTATTTCTCTGTTTATCACCCTCCCCTCACCTACCCACATCCATCCTGTTAGACTATCAATGAAATGCTTTGATGTCCCCATGCATACCTCCTACCCACCCTTCCCACCCTTCTCCCTGCCCCCTGCCTGAATGCAAGACTGTAATTGAGATGTTTCACTTATATATACTATCAGCTACCACATTTGCTTATTTCCGATCTGACGAAGAAGGGCAACCTTCGAAAGCTAATCAAGAAATGTATTAAGTTATGTCCAATAAAAAAGGTATCATCTTATTTTCTTTTCCATGTTTTATTTTGTTTGATTTCTATTGATAACCTTTAAGTTTTATACAAATTTATACACAAGAGGTGAAAGGATTCAGCCATCACAGATTCACGAGTATCTGGCCAGGGATGGATTGAAGGGGTTAACTGCAGCCAATCGGGACTGGCTAGAAGCCCCTATAGCCCTTACAGAGATTCTGTGGGTGGTTAAGGGCCTTAAAGGGGGAAAGGCACCAGGAGTGAATGGATATACTGCAAAGTTTGATAAGCTTTTTGTTGCTGAGTTAGGTCCTTTCCTGAGACGGGTAGGTAATGCATGCTTTGAAGGCCACTCCCGCCTAGTATGTGCGAGGTGGGGGTCTCGGTCATACTAAAACCGGGGAAAAATCCTACAGTATGTGGCTCTTATCATCTGATTTCTTTACTCAATATTGATGTAAAGATCCTGGCAAAGATTATGGCAGATCATTTAAGTAAAGTACTCCCACAGCTGATCCACACTGACCAATCTGGATTTGTACCTAGACGCCAGGTAGTGGATAATATTGGACAGACTATAAATATAATTTGGGGGGGGGGCACAGTTGCAAGGGGAGA
The DNA here is from genome assembly GCF_901765095.1 of Microcaecilia unicolor. Lineage (NCBI taxonomy): Eukaryota > Metazoa > Chordata > Amphibia > Gymnophiona > Siphonopidae > Microcaecilia > Microcaecilia unicolor. Next base: position 139,894,786 of record NC_044041.1, on the reverse strand, counting down.
CCTCAGCCCTGCTGACTATGGATGCTGAGAAGGTGTTCGATAGGGTTGAGTGGCAGTATCTATGGGAAGTATTGCGCTATATGGCTTTTGGTCCCAAGTTCTTGGTTGGTTGTAGTGTCTCTATGATGCTCCTGTGCTTGTGTCAAGGTCAATGGAGGGTACTCTCCTCAATTCTCCATTACGAGGGGGACCAGACAGAGATGTCCACTTTCTCCTCTGTTATTTGCACTGACTATTGAACCCTTGGCACCATAGGTGCCTGGTATAAGAGGCTTGGAGAGGCTAAGCATTCCCTGCTGTGCTCTGAGGGGTTTAAATTGTTGATTTACCTCCATCCTCACAGCAGGAGCTGCAGTGAAAGCCCTCTAGCCTTGTGTAACCAGTTGTAGAAATTGGTTTATGGTTTGTTTACCTTACTGCTGGGAGAGCAAGGGGGGTTGGCTGGAGGTGTCCTGGGTTGCCAGGGAGATATTTAACGAGGATGACTTCCTGACTTGCACTGAGGACAGATAGCAGCAGAATCGGATACTGGGCTAGCATGATCAGAAAAAGTCACCAGACAACATGTGATCCGTTGGGTTGGTCGTGAGCCCTTGGGCCCTGGCCGAGGCCAGCGGGGCACCAACCCAGGCCAAGGGGAGACCGACCCACCACCACACACCCCAGCTACCCAATACCCCTAAGCTACCCCTCCCCGCAGTCCCTCTGGAAGAAGGGAAATAGGCAAACAGGCGGGCCTCATGGCAGAACCGGAACCCACGCACACAGAGCCACACGTGTGGGCCTCACGGCCAAACAGGAACCCAGACACACACGGGGGGGGGGGGTGAAAGAACCTAGAGGGCCCTCCGTTACCCCAAAATGTCAGATATGCGCTGAACACCAGTGATAGGGCAGAGGGAGAAACAAAAGAACCAGAGCGGGCCACGCCCACCCCGGGGACTAGAGCAGGGCAGGGGAACTAACACAGCAACCCCCAAAAGGGTAGGAAGCCCCAGGCAGAAGCCAGAGGAACCAGACACAAAAGGAAGGCAAAAAGCCTTTGCCCCAAACCCACAGCAGACAGAGGCAACCAGAACACAAAGGGTTAAGCTTGTAGAGCCAGCAGGCACACCAGAGAGAGAGAGAGAGAGAGCTCCCTAAATCAACATACAAACAGAGAGAACGCTTCCCGGAGGGGAAGCAGGGCCGATAGACCAAACCAGTGGCGTAGCCAGAAGGCAATTTTTGGGTGGGCCAACAGGTTGGATGGGTGGGCACTAGAGTTGCCAACTTTTTTGAAAGAGAAAAAAACAGTAACCTGATGCACCCATGCTCTGTCCCTACCCCACTCCCCATAACTTCAATGAAGGTTGCAGTGCAGGCTTCAGTTGCTGCAGGCAACTTTGGCAAGATGTACATTCCAAATCCAACATATTATATTCACAACATTGAAAATAAATAATTTTTTATACCTTTTTGTTGTCTGGTCATTTTTTCTCAAATCATATTGGTCCCAGTCTCTGGTTTCTGCTTCTCTCTGTCTTCTCTTAACTCACTTGCCAGGGTCTCCTATTTGACATTTCTTCTTTCTCCATGTTCATCATCTATCTCCCATCTCTGTTTTCCTCTATTTCCTTGTCCAGCATCTCCCCTCTGTTCATATCCCCTCATCCATCATCATTCTTCTGTGCACCTATGCACCCCATGCCCAGCATATCCCTTCTGTGTTCCTATTCCTCTCTTGTCTGGTATCTCCCCCCCACCCCCGTGTCCATATAACCTCCTCTCCAGCATTTTATCTCTATTCCATATCCCAGTTCCCCCCCCTTGTCAGGCATTACCCCTCTGTGCCCATGTGCCATCCCCATATAGCATCTCACATTTGTGTCCCTGTCCCCATGCTCCCACCTAATGCCCATCATCTCCCTTCTGTATCTGTATACTTCCCTATGTCCCCTTTCTCCCTTCTCCACACCAATGTGTCCCTCTCCTCTCTGATCCCACCCCCGAACCAGCTTCTCTTCCTCTCTTTCCTTCCCCTTATGCATCTGGCTCTTTCTCCTGCAAACTCTCCCATTCCTTCCAACCTCCCCTCTGCAAATCCAAAACCTTTCCCCTTCCCTCCAACCTCCCCTCTGCAAATCCAAAACCTCTCCTCTGCAAATCCCAAACCTCTTCCCTTCCTTCCAACCTCCCCTCTGCAAATCCAAAACCTCTCTCCCTTCCCTAACCCTCCCCCCCCCTGGCAAGTCCAGCACCCTTCTGTTCCCTTCAGGCCCCTCCCCTCCCAGCCTCCCCTTACTGGGCCAGTACCCCACTGACTTCCTCCTCACCCTCTCCCACCCCTGCCGCAGCGTTTCATTTAATGCTGTCGGCGCTGCTGTTGCACAGTCTCCCACCCCCGCGGTGGCGCTTATACTTCGCTATGGTGCTGACAGCAACGCTACAGATATGTCACCAACGTCTGACGTCCTGCTCCGGGGCCTTCCACGTCCCGCCTCCGTAAACAGGAAGTTACATCAGCACGGCAGAGGGAAGGCCCTGGAGTACGTCGGATGTTGGTGCCGCATCTGTAGCGTTGCTGTCAGCGCCATAGCGAAGTATAAGCGCCGCTGCGGGGGTGGGAGACTGTGCAACAGCAGCGCCGACAGCATTAAATGAAACGCTGTGGCGGCAGGGGTGAGAGTGGGTAAGGATCTGCATCTGGGTGGGCGGGTGGGCCTGAGGCTAAACTGGGTGGGCCTGGGCCCATCCAGGCCCACCCGTAGCTACGCCCCTGGAACAAACACACTGTCAGAGGCAGGGACACAAAACACACAGTACACAAAGGGTTAAACTCACTGAGCCAGCAGGCCGGGACACTGGGAAGAGAAATTCTTAGAGTAAACAAACAACCAGAGAGGATGCTCTCAGACAAGCAGCCTAGCTGAGACTAAAGCTGAACAAAGCCCAGCCCCCACTGAGGAACACGCAGCTGGCTTCCCACAGAGAGCAGCAGCCAGCAAAGGGAAGCCCAGAATTGTGATGATATGATCCCTTGTTTCATATTGTTGACAGTCTGCATTTTCCATATGAGTGGTATATTGGTGTATTAGGTCTGCCCAGTGTAATATTTATGGTACAGTAAGGTTCTGAGTGTGTTTTTGGACAAAGTTGTGCATAGTGTTTTGCAGTTGAGCAATTGTGGTTAGAATATGCTTTGAGCAACCACTTTATTCTTTGACATATGATACATATCTAATATCTAAATTTAATAAAAGGTATTAATTGTGACTTTTATTTTTATTTATTTATTTTTTTCTGTGTGTTATCAGACAATTATGGATTTAAGCTCCACCCCTGGCCCCACCCCTAACCCCGCCCCCTTTAGCCCCCCCAAACAGTTGGGCCACCGACCACCTATGCTTGGCACAACGGGTTCAATCCCTGCCTGACATAAAGGGGGTTCAGATAGGGGGTATAAAGCACAAGATAGCTTTGTTTGTGAGAGCACCCCAGTTGACCCTGCTTATAATAATACGGGAAATAAACAGCTTTGGAAAAATGTCAGGATTCAAAGTAAATTATGACAAATCAGAATTTATGGGCATTACCGTCCCAGAAGAGGACAAGGAAAGGCTTCTGCAGCCTTTCGCAGGGCGCGGATCAGTTTCCGCTACCTGGGTATATAGATATCCAAAGATCTGTCTAAATTATATGCATTGAATTATACCCCCTTATTTCAAAAGCTTTGCCGAGATCTGAACACTTGGAAGAACAGGTGGCTTTCATGGTGGGGTCAGATTTCAGCAGTTAAAATTAATTTGTTACCACAATTATTGTTCCTGTTCCAAACTCTCCCCTTGGCAGTACCGAGGATGAAACTCCTGCAACTCCAGTCCAATATTTCCAGATTTGTTTGGGGAGGCCATCCCTTGAGGCTAGCTAAGAGGGTGATGGGGGGGCCCGGTGGAACTGAGGGGATGGGGAATGCTCAACTTAGTGTGGTATTACTGGGCTGCACAATTAAAGATTATTTCTGGTTGGAGTCGGGAGGGGGGCAGTTGCCCACGACCTCCCTAGAACAATATTATGTGAAGGATTACTCCCTAGGATCAGCCCTTTGGGCTTCATTTTCTAGTTAGACCTATAAACAGATGACATCTAACCCTTTTGTCTCACATTTACTTTCCTTTTGGGGCTTTTTAAGAACTATGCTGAGGGGCTCCCATGCTTCCTCTTCGTTTGTGCATGTTGCTCAGGAGCCAAGAGTTTCAGTAGACCTGAGACGGGCGATATTTGTTGACAGGGTCCAACGTGGCCTTGTTACATTTTGAGATTTCTTGGATGTTGGGGAAATGCGCTCTTTTGAGGAACTGCAGGAGTCCCATGGACTGCCCCTTACAGACTTCTTTTCCTATTTACAAGGAAAACACTACATCTCCAGTCAGGGATGGCTTAGGGTTGATCCGGATGAAACTGAATATTTAGAAAATGTATGGGCCTCATTGGGGATGATTAGGGGGACTATTACTCACTTATACCTTTTTACAGAGGGAATGATTTCTTTAAGCTTCCTTATATGCGGGCATGGGAAAAAGATTTGGGGTGTGAACTGAGTGTGACTGAAAGGAAGGCGGCATAGGCGGTCAGTGGCCCAAATGTTTGGGGAGGCTAAAGGGGCGGGGTTAGGGGTGGGACCAGAGGTGGAGCTTAAATCCATAATTGTCTGATAACACGCAGAAAAAATAAATAAATAAAAATAAAAGTCACAATTAATACCTTTTATTAAATTTAGATATTAGATATGTATCATATGTCAAAGAATAAAGTGGTTGCTCAAAGCATATTCTAACCACAATTGCTCAACTGCAAAACACTATGCACAACTTTGTCCAAAAACACACTCAGAACCTTACTGTACCATAAATATTACACTGGGCAGACCTAATACACCAATATACCACCCATATGGAAAATGCAGACTGTCAACAATATGAAACAAGGGATCATATCATCACAATTCTCATGTAGAGCCACAAAACACCCTAATTCATGTTTAATGTGGGATAAAATGCCATAAATAAGTAAATAAATATAAACTTTTAATGTTGAGCACCTGATTCTCAAAGTGGACATATTCTAAACACTATAATGAAAATAAAATTATCTTTTCTACCTTTGTTGTCTGGTGACTTTTTCTGATCATGCTGGCCCAGTATCCGTTCTGCTGCTATCTGTCCTCAGTGCAGGTCAGGAAGTCATCCTCCTTAAATATCTCCCTGGCAACCCAGGACACCTCCAGCCAACCCCCTCTGCTTTTCCAGCAGTAAGGTAAACAAACCATAAACCAATTTCTACAACTGCTAGAGGGCTTTCACTGCAGCTCCTGCTGTGAGGATGGAGGTAAATCAACAATTTAATCCCCTCAGAGCAGCTGGATTCCACAGCTCATCCATTCTGCTGCAGCAGGGGGGAGGCTTAGCCTCTCCAAGCCTCTTATACCGGGCGCCTATGGAAGGCGGTATGCTTGGGGGTGAAGAAAGCTTCTATTTGTGTCTTGATTAAAGAAAATGCATCTATTGAGTAGATGGTATTATACACCAGATAGGGTAAAAGCTATGTTCCCTGGGTCCTCAGATATATGTTGGAGGTGTGGCGTGGACACAGGTACTTTTTTTCATATCTGGTGGACATGTGGGGAGCTTCAGGGGTTTTGGAGGGGAGTTACGCAAAGCTTGTCCTCTTCCATTGATACACAGGTTCCTTGCGATCTTAAATGGTATTTACTTGGATGGGGTAACCGCAGATGCCTGAAATGGCAATGCTGCCTCAAAAGACTATGTTTAGCAGTGGTGAAGTGTGTCATAGCTGCGCATTGGAAACAGGGCAGAGGTCCAACACTAGCCAGCTGGCGTCTGAAGATAAAACTTTTGGGGACTTGGAGAAATTAACTGATCATAGTCTGGGCGCTACAGCTCCACCACTGAAGAATGGGTACATCTGGATCTGTTACAGAGAGACATGAGGGGCAGGAGTGAGGAGGGGGGGGGGATGGGTTTAGGGTTAGTGAGGTTCTGGGGCGACGCTTTAAAATCTTACTAAGGCAGAGTTGAGTACTCTGAAGGAACCACAGAGTGCTCCGAGTTATGTGCGGGGGGGGGGGGGGGGGGTAGGATTAGAAAGGGTTTACTGGAATAAGTATCTGTTATTGGACAATACTAGTATGTTGGAGTATACCTTTTGAAGTTTGTAATGTTTTCTTTTCTATAAACCTTCAATAAAAACTTAATGTTAAAAAAAAAAACACGCACACACCTTATTGGGTGGATACGTTACTGCTTTGTGGTTGAGTGGCAGCCAGTTGCACAAGTAATATTGTGTAGCTGGAAGAAAAATAGATTCGACATGTCATCTAGAAGTCAACGTCTCACAGTCAGTGAAGAAGCTGGTGGATGTTCCACAACAACACTGATCTTGAGTATATCTCAAAATTAACCATGCAATACCTATAGACAAGAAAGATGCAAGTATTGGGATTATTTTCACAGTTGTCAGACTTGAATATTATTGAAAATTTCTCTAGTGATCTCAAATATGCAGTGCATGCAAAGAGACTAATGAACTTGAGTGGAGAAAAAAAAATCCAAAAGTACTAATAGAAAGACCCTTAGATGGCTACAGGAAACATAAGAGATGTTAACTGAAAGGGTTCCCCATGTTCAGGGTTTTCTTTTTTGAAACTGCAACAACAACAAAAAAAGCTGCAAGCAAATAGTAGTTATGCATTAAAATGTGCAGAAAGATGTGTTTAATTTTGTAGAGGTTTTGTCGGGGTTTTTTCCACTTATGGATTCAGGGATGCCTAACTTTTGGCAAACAGCATGGCCATTACAAGTAGAACTATTTCTTGTTTTTCTGAATTTAAAAATAGCTGTCTTTTATAACAACAAAAATGATGATTTAACATTTTTCCACAGGCAGGATTAAAGCTCTTTTCCCATCAGACTGGACAGCTGCATATTCTTGGAGTTCTGTACAATCTTGGCACAGTTCAGAATACTACCACTCTAGATGGTTCTAATACTGGTTTGCAAGCAGGTAAGAATAGTGGTTACTGAGCAAGGACAGACTGGATGGGCCATTTGGCCCTTCTGCGTTAATGGTTCTGTGTTTTTAATGGACTGATAACTAACCAGAAGAATAAAGAGAAAATCTGTAACTTTGTGGTATTTAATACATATATTTTTGCTGTAGGTTACTGGAAAGTTTATGAGTGTTTTACTTTATTTGTGCAGTAATATCTAACATAGGTATGCATAGCTAGGTAATACAAATTTGCTCCATGCTAGAGTCTGACAAGGTGGTATTAAACAACATTTGCATTGCTATATCCGGCAAAGCTTAGGATCATTCATGAGGGTCAAACACACTTTTTTACCAAACCTGGAGATGCCCTTGTTTTCCTGGAGTCTCTGCCACAGTCTTCCTCCTCATCGGAGTCAGTGCCCTGAGACATTTGCTATATCCAGTATATGTTGGCTGTTGGGCTTGTGTTTTGAACTCTGAATGTTTGAGAACTGATGTCTGTTGAATTGTTCCGCTTAATTTATCTTGTAGATTCCTTGGAGAGGATTTGAATATGCAATGAATGTTCTAATATCTATCACTGCTTTTTTTCTTCACAGAGGGCCTTGTAGTATGGATGTTGAACACATGCGTTTCTTGCAAGAGACTTGCTATATTTGTCTTTATGGGTTCACTGTAGTCATGCTATTCAGGGTGGATATGGCGGTAGGAATGGATTGGCTTTTTTCTTTGGGCACTATGAAAGTGAATGCTCAAATTCTAAAATAATCTGCTGAGGAGCTGGGATCTGTTTTTTTGACTAGTCATTTATAGATGGGGATGGGGAGGGAGGTGAGGGGAGATTCGAGGGTGGCTTGAATATACGAATTTATGAGGGCATTGTTGTGTTTTCCTTGCATCTTGTCCCCCTTCCCTTTCCCTTTTCCCCTCCGTTTTTTTCTCATTATATAGAAGTTTATGCAACAACAGGATTGTCTACATGTGCAGCTTGCAGCTGATTCGCTATGATTATATTCATAGGTTGTGCACCACATATGTTCACCAAGGAGGATTTGGGGGGGACACCGGTGCCGGAAAGAATATTTGAAGCGGGGGAGTCGGAGAAACTAAACAAATTCTCTGTAACCTTGGAGGATGTAATGGGTCAGTTCAGCAAGCTGAAGAGTAGTAAATCACCGGGACCTGATGGTATTCATCCCAGAGTATTAATAGAACTAAAAATGAACTTGCGGAGCTACTGTTAGAAATATGCAATCTGTCCCTAAAATCGAGTGTAGTACCGGAAGACTGGAGGGTAGCCAATGTTACTCCGATTTTTAAGAAGGGTTCCAGAGGAGATCCGGGAAATTATAGACCGGTGAGTCTGACGTCGGTGCCGGGCAAGATGGTGGAGGCTATTATTAAGAATAAAATTGCAGAGCATATACAAAAACATGGACTGATGAGACAAAGTCAGCACGGATTTAGTGAAGGGAAGTCTTGCCTCACCAATCTAATGCATTTTTTTGAGGGGGTAAGCAAACATGTGGACAATGGGGAGCCGGTTGATATTGTATATCTGGATTTTCAGAAGGCGTTTGACAAAGTGCCGCACGAAAGACTCCTGAAGAAATTGCAGAGTCATGGAATCGGAGGTAGGGTATTATTATAGATTAAGAACTGGTTGAAAGATAGGAAGCAGAGAGTAGGATTGCGTGGCCAGTATTCTCAGTGGAGGAGGGTAGTTAGTGGGGTCCCGCAGGGGTCTGTGCTGGGTCCGTTGCTTTTTAATGTATTTATAAATGACCTAGAGATGGGAATAACTAGTGAGGTAATTAAATTCGCCGATGACACAAAATTATTCAGGGTCGTCAAGTCGCAGGAGGAATGTGAACGATTACAGGAGGACCTTGCGAGACTGGGAGAATGGGCGTGCAAGTGGCAGATGAAGTTCAATGTTGACAAGTGCAAAGTGATGCATGTGGGTAAGAGGAACCCGAATTATAGCTACGTCTTGCAAGGTTCCGCGTTAGGAGTTACGGATCAAGAAAGGGATCTGGGTGTCGTCGTCGATGATACGCTGAAACCTTCTGCTCAGTGTGCTGCTGCGGCTAGGAAAGCGAATAGAATGTTGGGTGTTATTAGGAAGGGTATGGAGTCCAGGTGTGCGGATGTTATAATGCCGTTGTATCGCTCCATGGTGCGACCGCACCTGGAGTATTGTGTTCAGTACTGGTCTCCGTATCTCAAAAAAGATATAGTAGAATTGGAAAAGGCACAGCGAAGGGCGACGAAAATGATAGTGGGGATGGGACGACTTTCCTACGAAGAGAGGCTGAGAAGGCTAGGGCTTTGAGCTTGGAGAAGAGACGGCTGAGGGGAGATATGATAGAAGTGTATAAAATAATGAGTGGAATGGATCGGGTGGATGTGAAGCGACTGTTCACGCTATCCAAAAATACTAGGACTAGAGGGCATGAGTTGAAGCTACAGTGTGGTAAATTTAAAACGAATCGGAGAAAATTTTTCTTCACCCAACGTGTAATTAGACTCTGGAATTCGTGGCCGGAGAACGTGGTACGGGCGGTTAGCTTGACGGAGTTTAAAAAGGGGTTAGATAGATTCCTAAAGGACAAGTCCATAGACCGCTATTAAATGGACTTGGAAAAATTCCGCATTTTTAGGTATAACTTGTCTGGAATGTTTTTACGTTTGGGGAGCGTGCCAGGTGCCCTTGACCTGGATTGGCCACTGTCGGTGACAGGATGCTGGGCTAGATGGACCTTTGGTCTTTCCCAGTATGGCACTACTTATGTACTTATGTACTTATGTACTTATAGGATATGCACCTCTGTAGTCATGATAATCTTGGAGCTGGTTTTGGGGTGGGCATGGATATGTGAATGGATTATCTAAGAATACATGGATGGGGGAGGGATGTTTGTGCTGATTGAATATATGACTTCTCTAACACGCTTCTTTGTTCCCATTGCCTTCTTTCTTCCTGGTCCTCTTCTTTTAGTGTTACTATGAATGTGGGGGAACCACATGTTTGCTCTCTGTTGATTTGAGTGGTATATAATGGGGGAATAAGAATCTGGGTTGGAGGGGGAGGTGATCTATACAGGACAACTCTTAGGAGCTGTTGGGGTTAGAAGAGGGGTTAGGATGGGGGAAGTAAGGGCAGGTAAAAGGGGGAAGGGGAGGGGTATGCTGATGGGTGGGGACATAGGGGGCAATATATGGGAGAGGTAGGCTGGAAGAGTGAGATTCATTTTCTATTGGGGACGGGTGAGGATTGGTTGATTTCTAAAAGAGGGGGTAGATGGTATGGTAGGATATGCTGGAAGCTGGGACTGCATACCTGGGTCTTATGGAAAATTGGCTTACCTTATAGGTCATACGTAGGGGCTGTCACATGAGAGACTGGAGAGTGTACTCTTGCAATGTGGGGGGTATTTCATCCCCCATTAAAAGGAATTTTTTTAAACATAATTTACATTGTAAAGGGGCTACAATACCCATGCTTCAAGAGACCCATCAGCTGAACATCGTAAATTACAAACCTGGTGGGTTGGGGATTATGTTGAAGCTCCAGCTAGGGGGAAGAAGGCTGGCGTCTTAATATTACATAAGTACATAAGTAATGCCACACTGGGAAAAGACCAAGGGTCCATTGAGCCCAGCATCCTGTCCATGACAGCGGCCAATCCAGGCCAAGGGCACCTGGCAAGCAACGTACAAACATTCTATATATGTTATTCCTGAAATTGTGGATTTTTCCCAAGTCCATTTAGTAGTGGTTTATGGACTTGTCCTTTAGGAAACTGTTTAACCCCTTTTTAAACTTTGCCAAGCTAACCGCCTTCACCACGTTCTCCAGCAACGAATTCCAGAGTTTAATTATGCGTTGGGTGAAGAAAAATTGTCTCCGATTTGTTTTAAATTTACTACACTAATTGAGTTTGGTGGCCCAGAAGTGCATTTTGCAGGCCTGAGTCTCAAAAACCCCACCAGAATATTGGCACTGGCGCAATCAAGTACACCAATTGATGACATGGGAAGCGCGAGAAGCAAGAGGCTCGTGCAGACGCAAAAAGAGCTTTCTAAATATCTGGGGACCATTTTTGGGGACATTAACACAGAGAGGTAGAAGCCATATTCTTAATACGCTGTGAACATGGGCTGGTAACACATGCCATATGGAAGTCCATAATGTTGCCCACACTTACGCACACACACGTTTATATACCTGATCATTCCTAGAGGGGAGGTAGGGTAGGATGGGAGGGGACTATGGGGGTGGGAGGGAGGGTGGGATAGGGAAGGGGGAAAAGGGGTTATACATGCTCGTAGTCTAATGTTAATACAAGGAATATGGGTCTCATGGGATTTGGTGGGGACCTGACTTATATGGATTTCATGGGCTCTATGATACACGGGTAAGGTACCATTAACACCCCAGAAAGGGGCGGTGGGTATATATAATATAGTTGGATGACGGTTTATACTGTTGGGCCTTGATGGCTAACGTTCATGTTTGATTCTGTTACATTTACGGGTGGCGATGACAAATTTGTTTAATGAAAATAAAATCTTAGCAATGTATACTCTGTGGGGAGGGAGGGAGAAAAATGTTATAAACTTAATGACGAAAAGCTTTCTCAGAAGGTTCTGATGAGGACTTTTAGCTTTGTATGAATATTAATGCTGATATTTGGTTCATTTGTATCATTGGTGATACAATTAATAAAAAATTGTTGACTACTAAATTTACTACACTGTAGTTTCATCACATGCCCCCTAGTCCTAGTATTTTTGGAAAGCGTGAACAGACGCTTCACATCCACCTGTTCCACTCCACTCATTATTTTATATACCTCTATCATGTCTCCCCTCAGCCATCTCTTCTCCAGGCTGAAAAGCCCTAGCCTCCTTAGTCTTTCTTCATAGGGAATTCGTCCCATCCCCGCTATCATTTTAGTCGCCCTTCGCTGCACTTTTTCCAATTCTACTATATCTTTCTTGAGATGCAGATACCAGAATTGAACACAATACTCAAGGTGCAGTTGCACCATGGAGCGATACAATGGCATTATAACATCCTCACACCTGTTTTCTATACCTTTCCTAATAATACCCAACATTCTATTCGCTTTCCTAGCCGCAGCAGCACACTGAGCAGAAGGTTTCAGTGTATTATCGACGACGACACCCAGATCCTTTTCTTAGTCCGTAACTCCTAACGTGGAAACTTGCATGACGTAGCTATAATTCGGGTTCTTTTTTCCCACATGCATCATCTTGCAGTTGCTCACATTAAACGTCATCTGCCATTTAGCCGCCCAGTCTCCCAGTCTCGTAAGGTCCTTCTGTAATTTTTCACAATCCTGTCACGAGTTAACGACTTTGAATAACTTTGTGTCATCAGCAAATTTAATTACCTCGCTATTTACTCCCATCTCTAAATCTGGGTAGATCCAGAGGGTTGGTATATTATAGCACATTTGATGCTTGATAGATCTTCTTATGTTTTGTGTAATATTTATGCTCCCAATGTCTACGATACAAAGTTTTTTTGTAACATTATTCATAAGTTCCAACCTTTTGTTGGAGCTATGATTATCATGGGGGGAGACTTTAATGTTGTAGCGGATCCAGTCTTGGAAAAATCACACCCCTTGGGGGGGGGACTAGATATGATGGCACTAAGGGGATCCCATTGTTGTGCGCTACGTTAGGGCTGGTGGATGTTTGGAGGGTGTTACACATTTATCTCGAGCACATCAGACTCTGTCTCATATAGATTATCTCCTAGTAGGGGAGGGGCTATTTTTGAGAATATGCTTGGCTACTATTGATCCCACTGTGATATCAGATCATGCCCCGATATGGGTGGAAGTGGGGGGGGGGGGGCATACTGGATCTTCGTTTAGGCGATGGGCTTTTCCTTTGGTTCTATATCATGATCGGGACTTTATGGATTATATTATACGTAAATGGCATGACTTTCGGGATTTCGATGACCAGCATAGAGAAGACACAATTTTATATTGAGAAACAGCTCAGACAGTTTTAAGGGGTGATATAATTGCTTTAAAGAAAAAACGGAGGGATGCGGCTATCCTTCACTTGGAAAAACAAGTGCTTTATTATTGTCAGCAATATGGACAATTACCATCTGTTGAAAATAGGGATCGCTATGTGGGTGCTCAGAGCTCCCTTAACAAGTTGATTCATCAGACAGCCAAAACATCAGCCATGAATTATCAATATCAGCTTCATAAACATGGGAATAAGACAGGGAGGATATTAGCACGTTTGGTGCGACACAACCAAGGACCCAGAAAGGTATTGACCAGTGGCATAGCCACAGGTGGGCCTGGGTGGGCACTTAGGGCTTAGGCCCACCCAACAGTAGCACACATTTATCAGTAGCTAGTGGGGATCCCAAGCTCCGCCAGCTGAAGACTTTCGCCAAATGGTAACAAAAATGCTACTCTCAACGATACCAGAACCTGCGCATGCTCAGTTTTCAGCACATGCCTTCTGCAGACTGCCAAGGTAGAAAGAAAGGTTTTCCTGCCAGCTTAGATATTTTTTTGTGATGGTGGTGATAGTGCTGGTGGTGGTGGCAGGTACAACACTTGGTGCCCACCCACTTCTTGCCTAGGCCCACCCACAATCTGTTGTCTGGCTACACCCCTGGTATTAACACTTCGAACTGATTCCGGGCGTTTGATTCACAAAGATAGTGACATTGCACAGACTTTTCGGACATATTATCAGTGCTTTTTTTGTGCCGGTACGCAACGGTACGGTGTACCGGCATCTTTTTCTCCTCCTGTCCTCCCCTCCAAGGATATCCAGCGATTCTCCGCCTCTCCCCTGCCCTCCCATTGACGTGCAGCAATTCTCCGTCTCTCCCCTGCCCTCACCTCTCCCATATCCAGCGATTCTTCGTCCCCCAGCCGTCCTCCTTCACTGCCTGTCAGCCAGCGTCGGACTCAGAAGCGAACGGTGCAGGCAGCGATTGGCTGGCAGCATCGTAGCTTCCCTCTGCAAGTCCTGCCTATGCGTAAACAGGAAGTTGTAGGCGGGACTCGCAGAGGGAAGCTACGACGCTGCCAGCCAATCGCTGCCTGCACCGTTCGCTTCTGAGTCCGACGCTGGCTGACAGGCAGTGAAGGAGGACATGGAGAATTGTTGGACATGGATGGGAGGGCAGGAGAGAGAGGAGGGCAGGGAAGAGAGAATTGCTGGACATGGATGGGAGGGGAGGGCAGGGAAGAGAGAATTGCTGGACATCAATGGGCTGGGAGGGAAGGGCAGGGGAGAGAGAATTGTTGGGCATTGATGGGAGGGCAGGGATGAGATAATTGCTGGACATGGAGGGGAGAGAGGAGAATCGCTGGACGGGGAGGGGAGAGAGGAGAATCGCTGGACATGGATGAGAGGGGAGAGAGGAGAAATGCTACAAATGGATGGAAAGGAGAGCAGGAGAGAGAGGAGAATTGCTGGACATGGATGGATGGAGGAGTTGGCTAGGAGAGAGGAGAAATGCTGACTTGGATGGAGGAGAAGGGAGAGAGAATTATTGCTTTATATGGATACAGAGGAGGGAAGAGAGATGAGAAATGCTGGACATGGATGGAGGGGAGGAGAGAGGAGAAGTGCTGGACATGAATGGAGGGGAGGAAAGAAAAAAGAAGATGCACATGGATGGAGATGAGGGAAAGGGGAGAAAAACTGCACATGGATGGAGAAAATAGGCAAAAGCTGGATCCACGTTATACCTCCTCCAGTCAATTCCATGGAGGAGGACCCAGCTTTTACTTATGGATGCAGGGCAACAAAAGAAGAAGAAAGGAGGAAAGTAAAGAAATAAATGGAAAGGAAGCCCTGGAAACGGAGTTAAGAGAACAGATAGAGAGCAGCAGAATCAGAGACTGGGACCAATATGGATAGAAAAACAAAGTCACCAAAGGTAGAAAAAAATCATTTTATTTTCATTTTAGTGTTTGGAATTTGTCTTATTTTGCACTGGGTATACTGGAGCTGTAACAACTTACAGAAATTATTTATAATGAAAAATCACATTATTTTTTCTCCTACACTAGTATAATATTTTCAATGATGTCTGTTTATATGCACCATGGCTGGTATGCGGGGTGTGGCTAATGTGGGTGTGGCTATAATAGGGGTGGCGCCATATGTGGTGACCCCACCCATAATGAGTACCAGCACCTTTTTTCTACAAAAAAAGCACTGCATATTATCAAAAAACTATATATGGAGGATTCAATACAGGAACTGGACCCGGATATTTATCTGGATAATTTGGATCTTCCCAGACTCTAGGAAGCTCAGTCGGCAGGTGTTAATGTTCCAATAGGTCTAGAAGAAGTGTTGTGGGCGGTGGGAAAGAGTACGCTTTATAAGACCCCAGGACCCGATGGCTATAGAGCTGAATTCTACAAGTTAATGCTGCCAGATATTCAACATTTATTGGTCAAATTGTTTAACATATTTATAGAGAAACAAAGTTTGCCTGAATCTCTACGTATGGAAGAGATAGTAGTTTTTTCGAAGCCAGGCAGAGATCCCACCTTTCTGAATCTTACAGACCAATATCACTGATTGGGTATGAAGCGAAACTTTTGGCCAGTATTCTGGCCAATCGTCTAGCGCGCATCATGCCTTCGGTGATAGCAGAGCCTCAGGTAGGTTTTATCCATGGGAGACAAGTGATTAAGAACATTCGTACCATTTTGGCCTCTTTGGAGCAGATACAGGAGACACGAACTCCTACACTTCTAATTAGTTTCGATGCCGAGAAAGCCTTTGACAGAGTCACCTGGGGGTTCTTGTTTACAGTGCTATGGGCATATGGTATTGAAGGTTTATTCACACAGGCTATTCAGACATTATATGCTGATTCAGAGGCAAGAGTTACGGTTAATGGACAGACCCAGGGCCGTGCTGATGCGGTAAGCGAGGTAAGCGCCGCAGTGCTTACCCTCGCCCCGCGCCGCTGAGGCCTTTAAATCTTTTGGTCGCAGCAGCGTCAGTAAAAGCGCTGCCGACCAGTGGCATAGCAAGGGCGGGGCGGTGGGGGCGGTCCGCCCCGGGTGTCACCAGAAAGGGTGACAGGTTCTCAGGTTCAGAGCCCACGGGGCCGGGCTCTGGAGCAAACGTGAGCCCTTGGGCTGCTGACGAGGAGCAACAGCAGCAGGCAAAACCCACCAACCAACGCTGGGCAAGCACACCGATACCGGCAGGGACTGCAGGCACCGCCCAGCGAGCCGGAACACATGGACTGGAATCTCCCGGACTGGAGGACACAGGACTGGAACACTGGACTGCAATCCCCCGGACTGGAGGACACAGGACTGGAACACACACCGGACCGGAACACACTGGACTGGAGCACATTGGACTGGTCCGTACAGCTTCACCTGCGCTTAGCTACTAAGCCCCCCAGAAGTTGAGCTCCTGGGTTCAAGTAGCCGGCAGGACTTACTGGATACCGGATGACACAGGGACCAGGACTGGAAACAGAAGTGCTCCTAAACCTAAACTGATCTACGTGCTCCCAAGCCCTAAACCAGCAGGAGTGTTCCTAACAGTAAACTGACAAAAAGGACTTCCTAAGCCCTATACTAAACAGGAGCTCCTAATCCCTGCTCAAGAAAGGGACTCCCTAAGCCCTAAACTAACAGAGCAGGGAACTAAACACAAAGCTAACACAGGTGCTACTAAGCACCAAGCTACAAGCAGAGCTTTACACTAATAAGCTAAACACAGAACTAACCAGCTCCCTAAGCACTGCTCTAGCAAGCTAGATACAACTAACAAGGTGCTTCCTAAGCACTACTCTGGCAAGCAACCAGAAGAGCTCCTAGCACTAAAAGGGAAGACAGGGGAGCCACAAGGAAAAAACAGGGAAGCTAACACATAAGCCAAAAGTGCTTCTAAAGCACCAAACACCACCAGCAAAGACTACAATAGCACAAACACCAGAAGTACTTCTAACAGCAAACTCTGCAGTGTTCCTAACAACACCAAACCCTGAAGTACTTCTATCAGCAACAGAGCTTCCAAAGCCCTACACACAGCAATGCTTTCAAAACCAAGAGGGAAAAGCAAGAAAGCTAAACACACAGTCACCAGTGCACACTGCACTAACACTAACCTGGCCCTTAGCAAAAGCAAGCAGGGAAACTAGACACAAAGTCAGAAGTGCACACTGCACCACCCCACCTAAAGCAAACACAACCGTTGCAAAGGCCTTGAAGGAAACAACACCACTTCCTTATCAAGGCCCTCCCTGATGATGTCACACTCCCTAGACCTAGGCAAAAGCACACTGACCCAGAGAGGCCCAACCCACACCAATGCAACACTGTGAAGCACTTGAAGCCAGTACACCCAAAGAGAGGTAGAGCAACTCAGGCAACACACACACAGGTGCAGTATAGTGAAACAATTAGAGCCATGCTGCTGGAAGCTGCCAGCACAGAGAGACAGAGCCAGCTCAGAAAGGACAGAGAAAAGAAACAGAAGCCAGCTAAGAAGCTGACCCCCAGGAAAGAGGTAAGTTTGAGAGGGGTTCAGACCCCAATCATAACAAAGGGGGGGTGCCGCCGCTCCCACTGCTCTTCATCCTGGCACCCCCCCCCCCCCCCGCACCAGCCCTTTAAAAATAAATTGCCGACGCGATAGGGAGCGCAGCACCTCGTGTGGAAGTAAAAGAATCGGATCCGATCATCTCATTGGGCCTTCCCTCACTGTCCCGCCCTCCTCTGATGCAACTTCCTATTTCCTCTAGGGCAGGACAGTGAAGGAAGGCCCAATGAGATGATCGGATCCGCTTCTTTTACTTCCACACGAGGTGCTGCGCTCGCTATCGCATCGGCAATTTCTTTTTAAAGACCGGGTGGCAGGGAGAAGACGAGGCAGGGTGAGGGTGGGGGACAGATGGGGTGAAGGTGGGGGGGACTCGGATAGCAGAAGGGACTGGGTGGGAGACAGATGGGGTGAGGGGGACTCGGATGGGCAGAAGGGACTGGGTGGGAGACAGATGGGGTGAGGGTGGGGGGCATTTGGATAGCAGAAGGGACTGGGTGGGAGACAGATGGGGTGAGGGGGACTCGGATGGGCAGAAGGGACTGGGTGGGAGACAGATGGGTGAGGGTGGGGGGCACTTGGATAGCAGAAGGGACTGGGTGGGAGACAGATGGGGTGAGGGTGGGGGGGCACTTGGATAGCAGAAGGGATTGGGTGGGAGCCAGTTGGGGTGAGGGGGACTCGGATGGGCAGAAGGGACTGGGTGGGAGACAGATGGGGTGAGGGTGGGGGGCATTTGGATAGCAGAAGGGACTGGGTGGGAGCCAGATGGGGTGAGGGGGACTCGGATGGGCAGAAGGGACTGGGTGGGAGACAGATGGGGTGAGGGTGGGGGGGCACTTGGATAGCAGAAGGGACTGGGTGGGAGACAGATGGGGTGAGGGGGGACTCGGATGGGCAGAAGGGACTGGGTGGGAGACAGATGGGGTGAGGGTGGGGGCACTTGGATAGCAGAAGGGACTGGGTGGGAGCCAGATGGGGTGAGGGGGACTCGGATGGGCAGAAGGGACTGGGTGGGAGACAGATGGGTGAGGGTGGGGGGCACTTGGATAGCAGAAGGGACTGGGTGGGAGACAGATGGGGTGAGGGGGACTCGGATGGGCAGAAGGGACTGGGTGGGAGACAGATGGGGTGAGGGTGGGGGGCACTTGGATAGCAGAAGGGACTGGGTGGGAGCCAGATGGGGTGAGGGGGACTCGGATGGGCAGAAGGTACTGGGTGGGAGACAGATGGGGTGAGGGTGGGGGGCACTTGGATAGCAGAAGGGACTGGGTGGGAGGACAGATGGGGTGAGGGGGACTCGGATGGGCAGAAGGGACTGGGTGGGAGACAGATGGGAGAAGGGGCATGGAGCTGGAAACTGGGGTCTGAAAAGTGAGCAGGAGGGAGAATGGGGTCATGCCTGGGGCAGGGGTGGATGGGAGAATCAATGGATCTGGAACTAGGGGCAGCCGCAGGTGGGAACTGGGAGCCGAAAAGAGGGGGCAGTGAGAGAGGGGGGATAGATCCTGGATGGAATGGGGAGTGAGAGGGAGGGCAGACCCTGAATGGATGGGAGGGGGAAAGAGAGAGGGCAAATGGTGAATCAAAGGAGCAGAGAGAAAGGGCAGACAGTGGATAGAAGGGGGTGAAAGAGCAGACAGTGGATGGAAGGGGGCAGAGATAGAGGGCAAATGCTAGAGGGAAAGGAGAGAGAGAGGGCAGAAGGTGGATGGAAGGGGGAGAGAGAGATGGCAGACTGGGGCAGAAATAGAGGGCAGATGTGGATGGAAGGGACATTAGAGAGGGCAGACACTGGATGGCAGAGAGAGAGTGAAGACAGATGCTGGATGGAAGGAAGACGGTGAAAAGAAGATGAGGAAAGCAGAAACCAAAGACAAACTGTAAATATATATTTTTATTATTTTGCTTTAGGATATAGTATTTTAGCTGTGTTAATAAATGTTTATAAATAGAACATGTAAATAAGGTAATCTTTTTATTGGACTAATTTTAATACATTTTGACTTAACTTTCAGAGAACAAAACCCCCTTCCTCAGATCAGGATAGGATACTGTAACAGCACTATACTGTATTGACCTGAGGAAGGAGATTTTGGCCTCTGGAAGCTAAATGTATTAGTCCAATAAAATGGTATTATTTTATTTTCTGTATTTGTTTTATTTCTATTTGTTAATTTGTAAAGTGGTAATTGGTATTTGTTAGTTTTTTCAAATTTACATCTGCTGTCTTTATATTTTGCACAGTACTAGGAGACATTTTCTGTTTCTGTGGTGTTGCATTGTATGCAGAGTCTGGCATCAGGGGTTCAGTTTAATTTTTGTCTAAATAGAAAGTTTATGATTACTTATTCTATAGTGGATTAGGGTGTATCTGTGTTTGTGAAAAAGACATGGCTTTCAGTTGGCATTGACTGTGCAGGATTGACGATCTGTACTATTCTGTCTGGTTTCATTTTACAATAGGTGAATTGATGTTCTAGTGCTCACTGTAGTGCTTAAGATGCTTTCCTTTTCCTTGTGTGACTCGTAGAAACGACTGCTTATGGTATGGTAAAATTGCTCTATAGGTCGTGAGTGTTTTGTATTCTCGGTATGCCTAGTACTGGATTTGGGGGGGGGGGGTGTTAAACAATGACCGGCCCCGGGTGTCAACTACCCTAGCTACGCCACTGCTGCCGACGTCTCCCTTCCCTTGCACTCGTTGGTTCCCTCAGTGTCCCGCCTTCTTCTGACGTCAGAAGAAGGCGGACACTGAGGGAACCAAGAACGCAAAGGGAAGGGAGACGTCGGCAGCGCTTCGCTTTCACTGACGCTGCTGCGACCGGAAGTAAAAGATTTAAAGGCCCCAGGGTGCGGAGGGAATGGCAGAGAGGCATGGATGGGAGGGCAGAGAGGCATGGATGGGAGGGCAGGGCCCAGGGAGAGGACAAATTGCTGGAAGGGGAGGGGGAGGGGAGAGAGGATTGCTGGCTATGGATGGAGGAGGGAAAGGCAGAGAGGGACAAGGATGGACATGGGGGCCCAGGGAGAGGACAAATTGCTGGAAATGGAGGGGAGGGGAGAGAGGAGGCAAGGATTGCTGGCTATGGATGGAGGAGGGAAGGGCAGAGAGGGACATGGATGGACATGGGGGCCCAGGGAGAGGACAGATTGCTGGAAATGGAGGGGAGGGGAGAGAGGAGGATTGCTGGCTATGGATGGAGGAGGGAAGGGCAGAGAGGGACAAGAATGGACATGGATGGGAGGGCAGGACCCAGGGAGAGAGGAGAAATTGCTGGAAATGGATATAGAGCAAGAAATGAAGAACAAAGGAGAAAAGTAAAGAAATAAATGGAAAGGAAGCCCTGGAAATGGAGTTAAGAGGACAGATAGCAGCAGAATCAGATACTGGACCAGCATGATTGAAAAAGAAAGTCACCAGACAACAAAGGTAGAAAAAATTATTTTATTTTCATTTTAGCGTTTGGAATATGTCCACTTTGAGAATTTACATCTGCTATCTTATTTTGCAATGTATAGCAATTTGTTTCTAAGAATATTGCTGACAATTCCTTTCAGTGTGGCAAGTGGTGAGCGATCATTTTCATGGGGGGGGGGCCTGATCATTTTCACGGGGGGGGGGGGGGGGGGGGGCGCCAACTGATAGTCTGCAGGGGGGCGCCAGAGACCCTAGGCACGGCCCTGGACAGACCTCAGACTCTTTCCCCATTCTCAGGGGCACTCATCAGGAGTGCCCATTGTCTCCGTTACTGTTTGCCCTCACCTTGGATCCCTTGATCAGGGAAATAGTAAGCAACCTACAGACAGGACTTAACAAGGATCTGGGTTTTCTAGCCCATTATAAACCATAAAGTTGTATTTCTCTGTTTATCACCCTCCTCTCACCTATCCACACCCATCCTGTTAGACTATTAATGATATGCTTTGATGTCCCCATGCATACCTCCTACCCACCCCCACCCTGCTAGACTATCAATGAAATGCTTGGATGTTTCACTTATATATACTGTCAGCTACCACATTTGCTTTTTTCCGATCTGATGAAGAAGGGCAACCTTTGAAAGCTAATCAAGAAATGTATTAAGTTATGTCCAATAAAAAAGGTATCATCTTATTTTCTTTTCCATATTTTATTTTGTTTGATTTCTATTGATAATCTTAACATGCATAAGTCGGAAGGGTTGCCAACATTTCCGGAGATTCAGTGCTGTAGCAGGGGGGGCTGCCACCTGAGGCGGGGCGGTTCACCGTTGCACCTCCCCCCCCCGGGTGCAGCACGATAACACCCCCCTCCCCCCCGACCAGCTCCCGCACCCTATCTTTAAAAAGAATATCGGGAGGCGAGGCGTAGCACCTGCCCTGCACGTAAAAGAAATGTGGACCGTTGGGCCTTCTCTCGCTCTGTCTGTCCCGCCCTTGCGGAAATAGGAAGTTGCGTCAGCGGAGGGCGGGACAGAGAGAGTGAGGGAAGACCCGACGGTCCACATTTCTTTTACGTGCAGGGCAGGCGCGAGGCGCTGCGCCTCGCCTCCCGATATTCTTTTTAAAGTTAGGGTGTGGGAGCTGGTCGGGGGAGGGTGTCGATTTGCCGAGGGGGGGAGCTGGCAGGGAGCACCCCCCCCCCCTGAGCTGACACCCGGAGCGGACCACCCCTCCCGCCCCCCCCTCTTGCTACGCCACTGCGGAGGTTCATAATCAATGGAGGGAAGCATTTCCTTTAAATGGGCTTCGGGAAATTTCGATATCTGGGCATTATATTAACTAATAACACTGATTAGCTGCCTGAAGTCACGTGATGGTTTGAGGAAGGAAGTCATGTCTTCCATCTCTCCAGGGCTACCCATCCCCCCTCGCGACTGAAACGGCGACGAAACTCGGCTGGACCACATCAAGATTGGCAAATATTGTGTGGGAACCTTTATGGATCACTTTGTTACCCGTGAAATGAGGGAAACGCCAAGTAGAATGGCAAAAAAAAAGGCGCAGAAAAGCAACAGGGACTGGAAAGCAAGATGGCGCCGGGCCCGACAACAAGTCCGCCCCCGAAGTTCCATCCGCTCCAGCTCCAGCAGCTGGAGGAGGCGGTGCAGTCTGCACTCGAGCCCCAATTCACGAAACTATCTGACCAGATGGCGGGAATTGAGAACCGCCTGGGTGAAACGACTCGACGAACAGGGGAGCTGGAGATCCGAGTGGCCGAGCTGGAGGACTCGGGGGCCGCTAAGGATACAATAATAAATGACTTGCGGAGAGATCTGAAGAGACAGGCGGACCATTTAGATGACATGGAGAATCGATCGAGAAGATCGAATTTATGCTTGATTGGCATACCTGAGACAATTCCGGACAGATCCCTAGTGACGCAACTGGAACGCTGGCTGAAGACGGAGCTAGCACTATCGGACAGTTTTGGGCCTCTGTGCCTGGAAAGAGCACACCGGCTGGGGAGGAAGGTGGCTACAGGAAACAGGCCCCGAGCGGTCATCATTAAGGTGCACAATTTCATCCACAAAGAGGAAATTCTGAGAGGGGCTAGAGCAAAATGGGACACATTGGCATACGACGGTGCAGGAGTGAAGATATTCCAGGATTACTCTGCAGCCCTGCAGGAACGCAGGAAAGCCTTTGCCCCCATGTGCCGCCACCTGGCCCAGAACAATCAAAGATTCATGCTCCTCTTTCCAGCCCAGTTGGAAGTGCTGTGGGCAGGTGGATGGCAGACCTTCAGAACACCGGAAGAAGCGCAAGCAGTGCTACAGACTGAGCAACCACCATCGGAAACGGCTCAGAACAGCTGAGGACAGCACTAGTCAAACAGAAAACTGAGCCACCGACTGACAGATGAACCTATACAGGTCTGGAGAAGTGCACAGCCACTGGGTTACGGGGGGAGGGGAGTAACTGTACAGTAAAGTAAGATTTATTAGGAGAATGGAATGGATGAATAAATGGGGGATCTTTGCACGTGGGGGTAGATGGAATAGGCGCACGATAGTAGAAGTGTCTGGTAGCGAACAAGGACTAGTAAACGGGAGGGATGGAATATAGGGCAACATTGTAGACGGGAGCTGGACATAGGTGAAAGACTGATGCTGAATAGTAGATAACTATATTGAGAGATGAGGTTTTGACCAGAAATGACACGAGACCCACACACTCCTACCAGGTGGGAGAGAGTTAGGGAATGCAAATAGGGCAGAGGGAAAGGAGGGAAGAAAAGAAGAGAGGGGGGGGGGGGAGTAAGGGTTGGTCGGGAGGGGATAGGAGGGAAGGGAAGAAGGGGGGTAGGGGAATGCAACTCTCCGCAGTCACATGCATATATAGATTAAGAGGAGGGCGGGCGAGGCTGGGCGCCCGTACTCCACATGAATGAATAACACGCAACATAACAACAAGTCAGACTACTAAACAGAGATGGCCAAAGTAATCCGTTTTGTCTCTTGGAATGTAGGGGGCATAGCCACACCAGTGAAAAGATCAAAAATATTACAGGCCCTGCAGAGACATAAGGCCGATATAGCTTGTCTCCAGGAGACTCGGCTCTCGGAGGAAGAACATACAAAGTTGAAGCGATCATGGGTGGGGGAGGTTTTTTCAGCTCCAGCTGAAGGTAGAACACGGGGAGTAGCCATATTAATCCGGAAAGGTATCGCGGCAAAAGCAGAGCTAATTGCGGCGGACCTCCAGGGGAGATATGTCCTGGTACACTTGTGGCTCCAGGGCAGGGAGTTCCTGGCAGTCTCCTTGTATGGCCCCAACACTTACACACAAAACAAACACTGGGCCTTCAGGATTGAGAAAAATGTAGTCCTTTATTTATAATGAAGACCCAACACGGTCCGTGTTTCGGCGTACAAATGCCTGCATCAGGGGTCAAGGGACTCCTATAGGTCAGCAAAATGATTAGTTGACAAGGATGTGGAATAAACAATCAGGATATATTACCCGCTGTTTAAACAGCTCATTTGTAGGATGCCTTCAGTCGCGTAAACCGCCAAAAGTGAGCGCTCACTTTTGTACGCCGAAACATGGACCGTGTCGGGTCTTCAATATAAATAAAGGACTACATTTTTCTCAATCCTGAAGGCCCAGTGTTTGCTTTGCTTGTTTGTTTGGTTGCTTTTGTATGCTATATTCCCTCTTTTTTGTGACCCAACACTTACACGCCACATTTCTTTCAGACTATAGTAAAACAATGTGCCCCCTACCACTCACTGAAGTTGCTGGTGTGTGGTGACTTTAATTTAATAGCGGACCCCGAGATAGATACTACAAATCCCAGGGATGCACCGCAGGGAGGAAGTAAGAGAAAGGCCCTCCGGACGTTTATACGTACGATGAGCCTGGTTGATGCTTGGAGAACCCTGCACCCGGAAACAAAAGATTACACTCATCTATCTAGGGCACATGGTACAAGCTCAAGGATAGATTATATATTGATAGATAGACAGGCATTCCCTTGGGTTTGAAACACAGACATTGGGCCCACAGAAATATCGGATCATGCGATCGTGTGGCTGGAGATAGAGGTGCCAGAATATTATCAGCGGGCAGGCGGATGGAGATACCCGGGGTACCTATATAGGGATAAAGAATTTATAACCTATTTACATGCCAAATGGGAGGAATATGAGCGGTTTAATAAGCAGCCTGCAATAAACCCAAAACTATATTGGATGGCCTCTAAAGCGGTCATAAGAGGTCAAATAACACTAGGAATCTTTACAGAATTAATATTGAGAATGTATTGCATGCCACACGGCAACAACTGGTGGTTTGGCATAGTTTACCGCTTTCTTTCAGTGGAAGAATAAGTTTATATTGCTTGATTGTGTTTCCTCGCTGGTTATATGTGTTACGACATTTACCTCTTTGCCTACTGCAAAAAGATCTTTGGATACTTCAACGAGCGCTTGTCTATTTTTGTTGGGGTGGTAAAAAACCTCAAAGCCCATTAGAGAGATTATTGGGCTCATTTTCAAACGAGAAGGACGCCCATCTTTCAACATGAATCGGAAGATGGACGTCCTCCTCACAGAAATGTCCAAATCGGTATAATCGAAAGCTGATTTTGGACGTCCCCAAACGCACTCCGTCACAGGAACGGCCAGAGTTCAAGGAGGCATGTCAGAGGTAGTGAAGGCGGGACTTCGGTGTGCCTAACACTTGGACATCCTTGACCCATAATTTAAAAAAAAGAAGGACGTCCCTGACGATCACTTGGACGTTTTCACCCGTACCTGTTTTTCTTATGACTAAGGCACAAAAAGGTGCCCGAAATGACCACATGACTACCGGAGAGTTTACCCTAATGGACCAGCTTAATTCCACCAGATCACCTACGATACTCCTGCTAAGACGTCGACGCTTACTCTGACCCCAATGTTATACTCAATCCCTCATCTTCTTCCCTCCATCCTTTACCATTTCCCTCCCATTCTCCTTCCCTTTCACCTATCATATCCTTGTCTACCTTCCCTATTCTAGTTCATTACGTTCTTTTCACATGTCCTTTGTAATGCCTTTCATAATGTAAGTAGTTATGATCATCACAATTTATAATACTGTTCCCACATTTCCTTGTTTTTACTGTATTCTTTACCATGTAAGATGCTTTCTTTTACTATGCAAGCCGCACTGGACCTGCTGTATGTGGGAAAGAGCGGGGTACAAATGTAATAAATAAATAACATAGATAACAAAGCAATTAGACGATAAGGCAATTAGACAATAAACTAATTAGGCAATAGAACAATTAGACAAAGTAATTGGACAGGGTGATCAGACAAAGTAATCAGGCAAGGTAATCAGAAAAAGTAGACAGGCAAAGTAATTAGGAAATTAGGTAAAGAATTAGGGAATTCGATAAAGTAATTAGGGAATTAGATAGGGAATTAGATAGAGTAACAAATAGCAAAGAAATCAGGCAGTAGCAATTTGTTACGAGAGGGCGAGAGAGACCACCGTGATAAAGAGTCACTCGGTTGGCAATCTCACCCCCTCTAACCGTGCCTTATATACAGTGGATTGAGCATCACTTCCCCTCCCATCCAGTCTACAACTTGCAATGTCAGCTACTTTCTGTCTCACCCCATTGTTTACATAGAATGAAACACAGTATCTGAATGTTCTGGAACACAGAACAGGATATCTGAATGTTTACAAAACACAGCATCTTAAAATAAGTCTAAGGCTCTTTTACTGAAGACTTTCAGTCGCCATCTCGTACAGGAATTTGCCTAGGACCCGGGTCTTATCACTGTTCTGACTCAACCGTCTTCTCTCTCAAACTGTAAATATATTCTTTAAGTGTCCTTGTCCGAGCCGGCACAAATTCTGCCAGGGGAGGGGGAAGAGCACTCTTTGCTGGTACAGTATGACCTTGTATTTACAGCTCTCAGCAATAATACAGAGAACCCAGAAAAAATGCAGCTTTCAGGCAGTTTTAAGATTTAAGCCTTTAGCTTTGTAGGTCATAGGTCATGCCTGTCAGTGGTCAGGAAAGTGCAAATCAATTCATTCCCCTCTTGATGATTGAGAAATCATCACCTGTACAGATAATAATCAGCCGGGTGTTTACAGAGGTTAGTTTTCAGGGTGAAGCTATAAAAATTTAGGCTTTACGCCCTTCTGTTAATATTTATTGTTATAGTATTGAGAGACTTTTACTTCAGAGTTCTTGTTACCCCCTCCCCTTTTATCAGGTACGATGCTTTCCCTAGATTATTGTGGTTGGGGGAATGGGATGGGGGGAAAGGAGGGGGTGGGGGGAAACTATAGATAGAATTGGTTATATTTCTGAGTGGATTTGAAGGCTCCTCAGTCTTTGGACTTGGAGCAGACATATAAGAATCCTGCTAAAACTTGGATGACAGATTGTTCACATGAGCATACTATTAATGTTACTGGCTGATGCTTTGTTCTGTTTTATTGTTATATGTACTTCAATTCTTGTCATCAATAAAAATTATTTTCTCTAAATTTCATCTGCCATTTGGATGGCCAGTCTTCCAGTTTCCTAAGGTCTTCTTGCAATTTTTCACAGTTTGCATGTGTTTCAAAAACTTTGAATAGTTTTGAGTCATCTACAAATTCAATCATATCTTGTCTGCTGAGCCCTCCAAAACACACTCAAAACCCACTACCCCCAACAGTACACCACTACAATAGCCCTTATGGATGAAGGGGGAACTTATACGTGGGTACAGTGTGTTTCTGGTTTGTTTTGAAGAGCTCACGGTTTCCACCACAAACAAGTGTAACAGGTAAGAGGAGGTATGGGCCTGGGTCCACCTGTTTAGAATGCACTGCACCAACCTCTATACTACAGGGACCTACATGCTGCTCTAATGGACCTGGCTATAACATCTGAGGTTGTCATAGAAGCTGGTGAGTGGAGTGGAATGGGTAGACGTGAATTGTTTGTTTACTCTTTCCAGAAATACTAGGACTAGGGCGCATTGAATGAAGTTATAAAGTAGTAAATTTAAAACAAATTGGAGAAAATGTTTCTTCACTCAACGTGTAATTAAACTCTGGAATTCGTTGCCAGAGAATGTGGTAAAGGCGGTTCGCTTAGCAGGGTTTTAAAAATATTTGGATGGCTTCTTAAAGGAAAAGTCTCTAGACCATTATTAAAATGGACTTGGGGAAAATCCACTGCTTATTTCTGGGATAAGCAGCATAAAATGTATTGTACTTTTTTGGGACCTTGCCAGGTATTTGTGACCTGGATTGGCCAGTGTTGGAAACAGGATGCTGGGCTTGATGGACCTTTGGTCTGTCCCAGTATGGCAATACTTATGTAATCACCTCACTTGTAGTTCTGATTTCCACATCATTTATGTTGCAAATCATTTTTATTAACGCCATATTCTGCACTTATACAACAAGAGAGAATTAAAATTTTATTCCCATAGGAGGAGGAAGTGACGTCACAAAGCTAGATGGCTGCCTAAAAACTTAGCTCCTGCACTTCCCTACAATTCTGAACCATTATCTGTGACCATCTGCCACAATATTGGTGTTTTATCGCTCGAAAGAAGATAGACTCAGACACTGCCTGAAATAAGCAAAATGTCGGCGTCGCAGCATAAGGAGGGAGAGCGCCATTCTACTCGGCAGGCGGCAAAGGGCTCGCAGCGCCATGCATCTCCGGAGTTAATGCGGTCATCCGACTCTGACACGGTATCCTCACATGCGGAGCAGCGATGCTTGACCATTAAAAAGAAGAGCTCCTCCAAGGATCTAACAAAGTGTCTGGAGGCGATCAGAGAGGAAATCAAAACATCCAGGGTGGAGATCCTGGAGCACGTGGACGCCATAAGCCTTGATTTGCGTGAGCTGGGGAACCGCGTGGAGACTCTGGAGGAGCGGGCCGATGAACAGGCAGAAGCTAATAGGGCGATGGAGTCGCGTACCACTCAATTGTCTGAGCAGAATGAGGATCTACAATATAAATTGGAAGACCTCGAAAACAGAGGACGCAGACACAATTTGCGATTTCGGGGTGTCCCAGAGTCTGGTGGTGGAGAGGATGTCCCTACTATTGTGCACACAATGTGCGAAAAAATGATGGGCGAAAACTATGCTCCAGATGCGGTGGAGATAGACCAGGCGCACCACGCTCTTGGTAAGGCTATGGCTAATAAGCCCAGAGACATCATAGTACGCTTTACGTCATATACATTTAAGGAACGGGTCTGGCAGCGGGCCCGCCGGCTACCAACTCTGGAATATAATGCTGTTTTTCAAGATTTATCATTGTATACACTGACACAGAGAAGAGCTATGAGACCCGTGTTGGAAATCTTGACCAAAGAGAAGATTGCCTATCGTTGGAGCATTCCTTTCGCTGTCTGCTTTGAGTTAAATGGCAAACAGTTCCGGTTTTGTCGGGTTCCTGAAGCATGCAGAGTTTGCACGAGGTGGGTCTGACTCCCTCAGCGGTGTTGCCAGCGGAGATAGTGCCCTCCACGAGAGCCAGGCTTCAGAAATGGCAGCGAGTTGGGCAGAAGGCGCCGAAGCCAGGGACCTGACTTGGTTTGTGTATATGCTGACTCTGGTTGAATCGCAAAGTAAATGCATTGGGACTCGTTATTTGCTTAACAGACGGGCAGTGATCAGATAGTACTGTATACTGTTTGTGGTGGAGGGGTTATGGGTGAATGGTATAATGTGCATAAGATATGACAGGAGGGGGATGTGTAAAATGTGTGGGAGAGGGGTAGGGTGGTACATCGGGTTTGTGAGTTGTTTTCTCTGGAAATCCCATTCAGTGCTTTTGGCACGGTCTGGTGGGAATCAAAAGGGTAGGGGGATGTTCTGTAAGGGAAGGGAAGTGGGATGTACAACTGGGGGAAGGAAAGAGGATCGGGGGAGAGGTGGGGGGACACGGGTGGGGGAGGGGGTTCAGGTGCGAATTGGGCAGGGGCAGTGGGCGGGGCTACAGGGGTCAGAGACTGGGGAGAGGGTGGGACCTTCAGGCCAGGATGTTTAGTATGTTGGGTTATGTGGACAATGTTGAATATTGAAGATCAGTGCTACCAGTACCTAGAGTAAAGACTGCAGAGTTGAAGATATTATCTTATAATATCAAGGGTTTGAACATGCCTCAAAAGAGGCAGAAGCTATATAAAGAGCTACAGCAGCTGAAGCCACACATGGTACTTTTACAAGAGACACATTTTCACCGAAAACACGAAAGACTTCTCTCCTGCTCGGGCTACCCTGGGGTATACTGTGCCTCCTCTGAGGCGTAAAAAAAACAGGGTGGCAATAATGATTCATAGTACAGTAGGGGCAAAGGTAATGAAGGTTAAGAAAGACCCAGGCGGACGTTTATATTTTTGCATGTTCAAATAGATCAAGTAGATTTAACGATAGCATCTGTATACGGCCCCAATAGCGAATAGGTGGAGTTCTTTACCAAAGTGAAGAATTCCCTAACATCATTTGTACAGGGCTCCTTAATAATGGGGGGAGATTTTAATGCAGTAATGAATCCCAGTATAGATAGAACAGGAGCCACTAAAACAGAGGGGAAAAAAGAGGCTGTAGCATTGGAGTCATTGGCTTATTCCCTGGGAACAATAGATCTGTGGAGATTGACACATATGGCGGACAGAGATTACACATTTCATTCTCAAGTGCATGATTCATACTCGCACATTGACTATATATTAGTTGATGCTGCTTTGGTGGAAAGGGGACCCCAGGCTGGAATAGGTACCGTGACAATTTCTGATCATGCCCCAGTATGGGTTACCCTGCCAAATATAAGGTCAGAAATAAAGGATAAGAGATGGGCACTAAACACGAGCTTGCTGAAGGAGAAAGAGGTGGAAGAAGGATATAGAGCAATGCTGAAAGAGTACTTAGAGTTCAACCTGGATATGGGTCCTCCGTTGGCCACAGTCTGGGATGCAATGAAGGCGGTATCTAGGGGATACTTTTTACAAATTGCTAGTAAGCAAACACGGGTACGCAAGGCGCAAATAGCTAGATGCCTGGAGAGAATATGAATTCTGGAGGGTCAACATAAGATGAATAGATCTCCCCTGATTTGGCATCAGCTATGTGGCGAAAGGGCGATCTTGGACTCTATTCAGAACAGTTATGCCTGGGCAGGGATAGGTTAAGGGTAGGAACATACGAGTCTGCCAATAAGGTGGGGCGCCTTCTCGCGATCAAATTGAGGAGACAGAAAGTTGATCGTATGATAAAACAAGTGCGTGATAATGAGGGCTCAGTGCTGTGTAACTCAGCCCATATCTGCACATGCTTCAGAGAATTTTATCAAAATTTATATTCACAGGAGATAGCTCCCCCCTTGGAGTCCATTGATGCCTACTGGCTGATAGTGAACTGTCTACCTTGGTTCCTCATCACCAGGCAATGTTAGAAAAGCCCGTTACCCCGCAGGAGGTCCAAGAGGCCATTTGTAGCTTGCCTTCGTGTAAATCACCTGGATTGGATGGGCTTCCTAACAAGTTTTACAAGAAGTTTGCACCGGAGCTGGCGCCACTACTTGCCGATATGTTTAATCATGTGGGAGAGGGGGGGACCCTATCTCCATCCATGATGGAGGTGTGGATAGCGGTGCTGCCCAAACCCAATAAAGATCCGGACGAGTGTGGTTCGTACAGGCCTATATCGGTCCTGAATGCAGATGTCAAAATACTGGCAAAGGTGCTGGCGAACAGGCTGGGGCCGTTGATGCCGACAATCATACATCCCGATCAAGTCGGCTTTGTGGCATATTGCAAAGCCATGGACAATATTAGGTGCACAATAGATCTCATGTTCCTAGCGAAGAGAAATCAAAGGCCCTTGTGTCTTCTTAGTTTGGAGGCAGAAAAAGCTTTCGACAGGGTCCACTGGCCCTTTATGTATAAGGTTCTAGAGGTGATGGGGTTTGGAACACAATTCAGGAGATGGATTCAAGCATTTTATGAGTCCCCTCGGGCTTGCATTAGAATAAATGGGGGCAATTCGGAGATGTTTAGCTTGCATAAGGGAACTAGACAGGGCTGTCCGCTGTCCCCTTTATTATTTGCTATGGTTATGGAAAATTTCCTCACGAATCCAGATAGATCCGGGAATCTCAGGGGCACGAGTAGTGGATAGAACTCATAAAATGGCTCTCTTTGCGGATGATATTCTGTTATATATAACAAGCCCTGTGACTACTTTCTCCAGTCTTACACGCCTCATTGATGAATATTCCGCATTATCTGGGTTTAGGATAAACATGAAAAAGTCGGAAGCCTTAAACATTACGCTTCCAGCGGATATAGTTGATTCCCTGAAGGTGTCCTATCCATTTAGATGGGCTAAAAAACAAATTAAATTCTTGGGGTGAATATAACTTCTAATTTATCTGAGTTATTTGCGGCCAACTATAAGGGTTTAATTAGCAATATTAAGGCAGACTTGGAGAAGTGGGGGGACCACGAGGTTTCTTGGTTCGGTAGGATTGCCATTATTAAGACGAATGTGTTGCCACGTTTGTTATATTTATTCCAAGCGTAACCTGTAATGATGCTCAGACGAGTTCTTGCATCCATGCAGGATTCTATAATGCACTTCATCTGGGCCGGTAAGCGGCCGTGCTTGGCGCGTAAGTTTCTTTACCAAGATAGGAGAAAAGGAGGCCTTGGTGTCCCAAACCTCATGTGGTATTATAGGGCTGCACAGGGGAAAGCCGCCACTGAATGGTATCAAGATTACCCTGATAGGCAGTGGGTGCATCTGGAACAACACTCCTTGGGGTCAAGACCTCTAGGGACACTCATGTGGCTTCCTCTACCATTTCGAGCTCTAGAGGAGGGAATGTGTCCGTCCATTTGTGTCACTCTCCATTATTGGGACTGTTTATTTCCACAGGGAAAGTGTACACTCACACGTATGGCACCTATAGCATTTAATCCTCTGTTCTTGCCAGGGACAGACATAGGGGTGTTCACTAGGTGGTATATGCTTTCGTTTGAGCTCTAAAGAGCAGGGGTTATGTAGGAGATGGGGATGAGTTTGCATATCACCAATTAACTCATTTTCTCAAAACTAAGGCTGTTAGATTGGTAATAACAAGGGAACTGTTGGGTCTGGAGGAAATCTGTGAAAAATTTGCCTCATCCAGGGGTTTGATTAGTCGGTTGTATCGAGGTATTAGTGCCCAGGCTCCCAGTTATACTTTACATAGGAAGAGTTGGGAGGGGGAGCTTGGGTTGGTCTTGGAGGTGCCCGAGTGGGAGAGAATAGAATGTGCAGCAGCAGGAGTGTTCACTCATGTCCCATTTAAGGAAAATGTAGTGAAAGTTTTGTTTCGATGGTACCTCACTCCGGACCGTCTCCGGCGGATTTTTCCAGGTTCCGCGGGATTGTGCTGGAGGGGGTGTGGTCACAGGAGTACCATGGGGCATGTATGCTGGAGCTGTGTAAAAGTTCAAGCATTTTGGAAATCAGTCCATAGCAGGTTACAGAAGTGGGTGGGATGCCCGGTTCCTTGGTCACCAGAGTTTTTTCTTTTCTCAGCAAGACCTCCAGGTTTAAAGCAGCACCAACAGGGTTTGGTACATCTTGCTGTGGGGGTGGCCAGGGTGGTTATAGCTTCTCAGTGGAAACAGTGGGGAGTTCCATCAATTGCTAAATGGCGTACCAAACTGACCTACGTGTGCAAAATGGAGAGGCTGTTAGCTGAAAGAAAACATCAGATTTATTTTATTTTTGTTACATTTGTACCCCACGCTTTCCCATTCATGGCAGGCTCAATGTGGCAGGCAATGGAGGGTTAAGTGACTTGCCCAGAGTCACAAGGAGCTGCCTGTGCCAGGAATTGAACTCAGTTCCTCAGGACCACAGTCCACCACCCTAACCACTAGGCCACTTGATTTGGAAAAATTTTTCATAACCCTGTATCTAGAGTGGACCAAAGGATTATTGTGGGTGAGGTTTGTAAGGTAATGCACATAGGTGTTCTGGCGGGCAGGGTGGGTGGGGGAATAATAATAATATAAAAATGTTTACAAATTTTGAAGTTCGCTAAGGTTACCATATACCTGTCACAGCTATAGAGGGGGGATGTGCTGGGAATTCTTCTGTGCGATTGTATAAGTTCAGTATCAGTGCTTCACCCTTGCTGTAATGGAAGTAATTTTGTTCTGTTTAATTGTTTAATAAAGGCTTCATGCAAATAAAAAATAAAAAAAAAAGTTTATCCCCATAAACCTTCAACCCCCCTCCCATCCCACCCACAACTGCCCCAAATTCTACTGCTGGGATGAATATCAACAAATACACGTAGCTTTAAACAACCACTACAAGTTCACTAATCTTCCTCTCACTGCAGGAGTAAGGGTCTCCCAAAGAGGATGCCATCTTTGGCGAAATGGCAAGGCTTCAGCTGGGGTAGAAGAGCATACTGCACATCTCTCCAATCTCATCAGGGACAACATTTAAGTTCGCCAGCCTTGAATTGTCGGGGCATGCATAGTTAGCCTTTTTTGCTATTATGACAGTCCGCAGAATGAACTCTCGACATAGTAACATAGTAACATAGTAGATGACGGCAGAAAAAGACCTGCACGGTCCATCTAGTCTGCCCAACAAGATAAACTCATATGTGCTACTTCTTGTGTATACCTTACCTTGATTTGTATCTGCCATTTTCAGTACACAGACCGTAGAAGTCTTGCGCAGAACTAGCCCCATTTTCAGGACACAGACCATAGAAGTCTTGCCCAGAACTAGCCCCACCACCCAAACACCAGCCCCGCCTCCCAATCTCGGCTAAGCTTCTGAGGATCCATTCCTTCTGCACAGGATTCCTTATGTTTATCCCACGCATGCTTGAATTCCGTTACCGTTTTCAACTCCACCACCTCCCGCGGGAGGGCATTCCAAGTATCTAACACTCTCTCCGTGAAAAATACTTCCTGACATTTTTCTTGAGTCTGCCTCCCTTCACTCTCATATCATGTCCTCTCGTTCTACCGCCCTCCCATCTTTGTTTGCGGATTAATACCTTTCAAATATTTGAACGTCTGTATCATATCACCCCTGTTTCTCCTTTCCTCCAGGGTATACATGTTCAGGTCCGCAAGTCTCTCCTCATACGTCTTGTAACGTAAATCCCATACCATTCTCGTAGTTTTTCTTTGCACCGCTTCCATTTTTTTTACATCCTTAGTAAGGTACGGCCTCCAGAACTGAACACAATACTCCAGGTGGGGCCTCACCAACGACTTATACAGGGACATCAACACCTCTTTTCTTCTGCTGGTCACACATCTCTCTATACAGCCTAGCAACCTTCTGGCTATGGCCACCGCCTTGTCACACTGTTTCGTCGCCTTCAGATCCTCAGATACTATCACCCCAAGATCCCTCTCCCCGTCCGTAACTATCAGACTCTCCCCGCCTAACACATACTTCTCCCGTGGATTTCTACTCCCTAAGTGCATCACTTTGCATTTCTTCGCATTGAATTTTAATTGCCAAACCTTAGACCATTCTTCTAGTTTCCGCAGATCCTTTTTCATGTTTTCCACTCCCTCCCCCGTGTCCACTCTGTTACAAATCTTAGTATCGTCTGCAAAAAGGCAAACTTTACCTTCTAACCCTTTGGCAATGTCACTCACAAATATATTGAACAGGATCGGTCCCAGCACCGATCCCTGAGGCACTCCACTACTCACCTTCCCCTCCTCCGAGCGAATTCCATTCACCACCACACTCTGGTTTCTGTCCGTCAACCAGTTCCTAATCCAGTTCACCACTTCAGGTCCTATCTTCAGCCTGTCCAGTTTATTCAAGAGCCTCCTGTGGGGAACCGTGTCAAAAGCTTTGCTGAAATCTAAGTAGATTACGTCCATAGCACGTCCTTGATTCAATTCTCCTGTCACCCAGTCAAAGAATTCAATGAGATTCATTTGACACGATTTCCCTTTGGTAAAACCATGTTGTTTCGGATCTTGCAACTTATTGGCTTCCAGGAAATTCACTATCCTGTCCTTTAGCATCACTTCCATTACTTTTCCAATAACCGAAGTGAGGCTTACCGGCCTGTAGTTTCCAGCTTCTTCCCTATCACCACTTTTGTGAAGAGGGACCACCTCTGCTGTTCTCCAATCGCACGGAACCTCTCCCGTCTCCAAGGATTTATTAAACAACTCTTTAAGAGGACCAGTCAGAACCTCTCTGAGCTCCCTCAATATCCTGGGGTGGATCCCGTCCGGTCCCATGGCTTTGTCCACCTTTAGGTTTCCTAGTTGTTCATACACACTCTCTTCCATGAACAGTGCTAAATCCACTCCACTCTCACATGTACTTTTGTCAGTCCATCTTCTCCACCACATTTTGGACAGGCTCCTTCTGGCAATAAGCCCATGTGAAAGGCTTGTTGTGGAGATATAAACAGGCGTAAAGCAAACTTGTATTGCAGCTCCTAGTGAGATGTCATCTGGGATGCCATACGCAAGGATAATATGTGGGTTCGAAACAAGTCTGATGAAAGCAAAACACTTAAATCTGTACTCCACATTGCAGTGTACCTGGCAAAGTCCATTTCCTGAGTGGTGTCTCTTAAATGTCTGCGATGGAATGATAATGGCACTTTTTGTTACGCTCCAAAGGAGAAGGCGGTAGCCAGTTCCTCTTGTACATCCTCAGATAATGCCTCCCAAGACAAACCAGCTACATAATGCTTTAGTTGATAGTGATGGAAGAGGTCTGCAGGTGTCAAAGAATATTGTTCTTGCAAATCTTCAAAGGATTTTATATGACCTTTCTCTGAGATAGCATGCATTATATATATCAGTCCTTTCTGCTTCCATCTTTGAAATGCATTATACAAAGAGCCTGGAGGGAAGGCCGGATTGCCACAAATGGACAAATATGGAGTAGTTTTTGGATGGAAATGGTGGTGTCTACAGACCCATCACCAAACTGCTCTGGCTGTGGGAATTATGGAGGAGACACACAAAGGGGATCTCACAACCTCACCTGATGCATGCAGCTAATAACTGAAATGTATTCCCTGAGTCAATGGCAAGTTCCAGAGTGGTGGCTGAAAAATCCTACGTGTTTCAAAATCAATCTGTAATGTGCCTCATGCCACTCGCAATAGTTAGATGTCGCAAACTCAGCAGGCCTAGCCCACCATATTCCACAGGTATCTGCAGGGTGGCTAGCAACAACCTTGGTTTCTTTCCTTTCCATAAGAATCTTTGCAATAATGTTTTCAGCCTTCATCCCTGTGGCTGAGGTACAGTGGCAACATTTGAAAGAAATACAACCAGCGTGGTTTGATCAACATATTATACAGTGCAATATGACCTAATAATGAGAGAGGGTACCCCTGCCACATTTGCAACCTGGTACGGGTATCAGAAAACAGCTTAGTCACATTTATTTGGTACAGTTGTGATAGATCTCCAGCCCACATTAAAGGAAAGGATCCTTTCCACAATAACTCATCCCCTTTTATTACTGGGATAGCCTGGGACTTCTGAAGATTCAACTTGAAACCGGATAGGTTACCAAACTGCTCTATTATTTGCAAAAGTTCAGGGAGTGAGCTGGACGGCCTCCCAGTTATCTCCCAAAGGCAAGGGTCTTAACCCTCTCTTCCCCCGCCTCCACTCATGAAACCCTCCCCACCATCACTAGGGCACGCATCAAGGGATCCATTGACAGAATAAATAACAACGGAGAGAGAGGGCACCCCTGACGCGTGCCCCTGCACACCGGGAAAGAATCTGCCCTCACCCCGTTAAGGCAGCCTTAGGGTCTGCATATAGTGCCTGTATTGCTGAGTAGAACCAGCCACCAAATCCCATAAAGTGCAGTGTCCCAAACAAGTACTCCCATCTCACTCTGTCAAAGGCTTTTTCAGCATCCAGACTGATCATTAGGCCTGGCATGTTAGTGCTCTGGCAATGAGCCATGGCCACCAACAGGCGCCTGACATTAATAACTGCTTGACAGTGTTTGACAAAACCTGCCTGCTCTGCACCTACTAATCGTGGAAGTATTACTGCCAGTCTGTCCGCTAATATCGTAGCCAAAATTTTAAGATCTATGTTAAGGAGGGAGATAGGACAATAAGAGTCACCCTGATCCCTGGGTCTCCCAGGCTTCGGTATCAGCGAAATCAGAGCAACATTAGAATGAGACAGGAATTTCCGGTCGTCCACTACTTGATCGTAGAAAGCAGTAAGCAGCCCGAGAAAGGAGGGAGGCAGCATCTTATAAAACTCCCCTGGAATCCTGTCTGGGCCCAGAGCTGAGTGGCAAGCCAAGGATTTTATTACAGCTTGAAGTTCCTGGCCAGTTATAGGGGCGTTAAGGTCTTGCAATTCCTGTGGAGTTATTTTTGGGAGGCCTACCCGCTCCATGTATTTATGTAATGAGACCTGAGAGATGGAGGGGTCCGTCTCATAGAGTTTAGCAAAATGTTGAGTAAAAACTTGTGCTATTTCCTCACTTTTATTTCGGACACACCCATGACCATCCACAATAGCAGTTATAGTTCTTCAGGCCCCCCAGGACTTAACTAAATGGGCTAACAGAGCACCAGCTCTGTCTCCAAAGTGTTGCAAGTTGTATTTATGATAAAGTAGGGAACGTGTAGCATGCTCGTGCAGCAGGGAATTGAGCGTTATCTGTGTAATATGTAACTGCTCTCTAGTTTTAGCATTTGGCATGTGTATAAACTTCTTTTTCTCTTTCCACAATTTCAGCTCCAAGTTCAATATAGCCTTAGAGAGCCTTTTATTACAGGCGTGCACATACGCTATTATATCTCCTCTCAGTACTACCTTAGCTGTCATCCAAAATAACGTAGGACGTTCTAGGTGTTGCTCATTAAATTTCACAAAGTCCTCCCATTTTTGTTGAAGATACTTAAGAAAATCTGTATTCTGATGTAGATAAGCTGGAAATCGCCATCTTGCTCCCTTCTGATAATATTCTGGGGCCTCCAAATCTATCCAGACTATGGAATGATCTGAGATTTCTTCAGGGCCTATGCCTGCTGAAAGTATCCAGGGAAAAGCGACTCAGTCTTCCAGTATATAATCTATGTGAGAAAATGTACCATGAGCTCTAGATAAGTGTGTAAAATCCCTCTCACCTGGAAGGAGGGCTCGCCAGGCGTCTACTAAATTCAGCAAGCACATGAAGGAGATAAGTGCTCTAGATCTAGGTCCTCTTTGGGGGGCTACCCTGGGGGTTGAACAATCCAAGGCTGGCTCAGAGACCAAACTAAAATCTCCCAAAACCAACAGTTTTAGCGATATGTATGGGGAGCAAAGCTGAATCAAAGTTTGATAAAACAAAGGGTCATATTGATTAGGGCCATATAGGGCTAAAACTAGGAATTCTCTGTTTTGCAGCCAAAGATGTAATAAGACATACCTGCCCTGTGCATCTCTTGCTAGCAACTCTGCCTTGGCTGCGATCCCTTTTCTAATTAGAATAGCCACTCCTCTTTACGGCTTGCAGAGGAAGCCGAAAAAACCTCCCCCACCCAGGAGCACTTCAGCTTCTGATGCTCCTCCCCTGAAAGACGGGTCTCCAGGAGGTACACAATATCTGCTTTGTGCCGCTGCAAAGCTGACAAAATTTTAGCTCGTTTTACTGTGCTGATTATTCCTCCAACATTCAAAGAAACAAAGCGCGTAGATTTTACACTCATAGCTCACTCAAAAATTCTGGGAACATAATGCACCACTTTTTATAGTTTGGTCCTGAGCGCCCAGCCTCGCCCAGAACCATCCCCTGCTGCTTGGAAACCCCTACATAGAACCACAGCAAACTTGTTACCTCTGGAACTAACCTTTGCTCTGGGTAGAAAAACAAATGACCCTTACTACCTTCCAGCAGTTTTATCCCACTAATCAACAGCACAATCATCTAAAGCCCAAAACCACACCCCCCAACCAAATATCCCCCTTCCCCCCTCTCTTCCCCAACCATCCCTAACCCCTCTCAACCCTGAAAATTCTCGGCTTCGAGGAGCAGGAGACTGGAGATCTTAGTGTTATAGGCCCCACCCCCACCGACCCACCCCGATCACATATATCCACAGGGCTACTCGTTACAGCCCTAAGTGAACAAAAACTAGCAATATCACATAATATCATTATTTTAAACACATATAGCATCAGTCCATTGTAATATGAGCACCTTGAACCAGGGACAGAGGCATAGCCGTCTTCATGTGATCCCCCCTTGTATAAGCTGGTTATCCTTCACAAAAGTTTCAGCCCCTTGTATAATTCCAAAGGTCTGACAACTGCCCTGATAAAATGTTTTTAGCTGTGCTGGGTAAACAAGCATGAATCATTGTTGCGCATCCGCCAAGGCCTTGCAGAGTGGATGAAATAAGCGCCTGTGCTCCTGAAGCGCCATGGAATAATCTTGGAAGATTCTAATTGGTATTCCTTCAAAAAATAACTTGTTTCGCTTTTGTTTAAAACCCCGGAGGATTTCCATTTATGAATAAAGTTATGCACTTTAAGAATTACCACTCGCGGACGGGCTCCTTGGCCTTGCTTATGACTGAGCCTGTGTGTCCTCTCCAAACTCAAAGGACCCACGCTGTCAGATAGGGCAAACTCCGCTGCCAGCCATTGTTCCAATACTGTAGAAAGGTTTTGTTCCAGTATGCTTTCGGGCAGCCCAATAATGCGGAGATTCAATCTACGAGACCTATTTTCCAGGCATCCAGGTGTTGTGCTTGGTCTTTTACTTGCTTAATCAACGACTGCATTTGATTAGCCAGATTTCCTTCTGTGTCCTCCACCATCAACACTCGTTGTTCCAGCTCATCCGTCCGATGCATCGTATCCTCTATTGTTGCCGCTAAGTTGGTAAGCTGCTCTGAAAGATGCGTGAGCTATGGCTCCAATGCGGTCTTAACCACTTCAATTATTTGATGCAGCTGGGGCAGCATGAATAAGGATGATACCGCCGCCGGGCTGGATGCCATCTTGGATTTGCCAGCCCCACGGAGCCTCTCCGACTCTTTGTTGTTTTCCACAGCATCACTGCATCTGTTCGCAGCACAAACAGGTCCATATAGCCAGTGCGCCCTATTCTTTTAGTATCGTCTTCGCAAAAAGTCAGATGTGGTCGGATGAGGTCAAGCAGGAGGAAGGGCCCTAGAGAAGAGCTCTCGCACGTCTGCTGTCTTCAACTCATCACGTGATCTCCCCTCCAGATCACTGGCTCCCTATCCGTTTTCGCATCCTGTTCAAACTTCTTCTACTAACCTATAAATGTACTCACTCTGCTGCTCCCCAGTATCTCTCCACACTCGTCCTTCCCTACACCCCTTCCTGTGCACTCCGCTCCATGGATAAATCCTTCTTATCTGTTCCCTTCTCCACTACTGCCAACTCCAGACTTTGCGCCTTCTGTCTCACTGCACCCTACGCCTGGAATAAACTTCCGGAGTCCCTATGTCTTGCCCCATCCTTGGCCACCTTTAAATCTAGACTGAAAGCCCACCTCTTTAACATTGCTTTTGACTCGTAACCACTTGTAACCACTCGCCTCCACCTACCCTCCTCTCTTCCTTCCCGTTCACATTAATTGATTTGATTTGCTTACTTTATTTATTTTTTGTCTATTAGATTGTAAGCTCTTTGAGCAGGGACTGTCTTTCTTCTATGTTTGTGCAGCGCTGCGTACGCCTTGTAGCGCTATAGAAATGCTAAATAGTAGTAGTAGTAAATTGCACTGGTCCCAGTACAGATCCCTGCGACACTCCACTATTCACACTATTGACTCCATTTTAAAGATAGGTTTAGAGGGTGGATATATTACAGAAAAATAATTTGAATTTTTAACAGTAGATTTCCCATGTTTTTGCCTAAAGAATTCACCAGGTAGACCTATAGTTTCAGGGAACGAATCTGTATTAGAACTTTTATCAATTTTTTGGACAAGTTTTTGAGACCACTGGTACCTAAAATACCTTCTTAAGTAAAAGATTCAACAGATATTATCAACTTTCTTAGTCAATACAAGATAACTGGGAACTGTTTTCTAGTCACACTTGATGTGGACTCATTATACATGAACATCCCACAAGATGCTGCATTAGATATCATTAGAGATAGTCTTACTATGAATGAACACTTTAGGAGGATACCAATTGATTTTTTAGTCTCTTTAGCTGAGATAGTATTAAAACATAATTATTTCTGTTTTAATAATAGGTTTTATCTACAAGTTAAAGGCACAGCCATGGGCTGCACCATGGCTCAGTCAATTGCAAATCTGTATAAGACCAAATTTGAAAAAAAACATTTTTGACAGATCATCCATTTAAAAAACAATTCATCATCTGGAAAAGGTATATAGATGACGTTTTTATGATATGGTCAGGTAATGAGAAGGAACTAAATAGATTTTAGACCAATATACAAGACG
Source organism: Microcaecilia unicolor (assembly GCF_901765095.1). Lineage (NCBI taxonomy): Eukaryota > Metazoa > Chordata > Amphibia > Gymnophiona > Siphonopidae > Microcaecilia > Microcaecilia unicolor. Next base: position 139,852,183 of record NC_044041.1, on the reverse strand, counting down.
AGAATATTAAGTTTAAGATAGAATATAATAAATCCAGGATTCATTTTTGGATGTGCTTATATCCCAGTAAAATGGTAATTTTAACACAGATATATATAGAAAGCCCACTGATGTGAATAAGCTACTTCATTTTACCAGCCGTCATAGCAGACCTCTTAAAAATAACCTCCCATTCAGTCAATTTTTAAGAATCAAGAGAGTTTGCTCAGTCAAACATTTGTACAAGGAGAGAGCTTTAGATTAAAAAAAATTGTTTCAAATTAAGAGATTACCCAGACCATTGCACAGATAAGGGTTTTCAACGAGCAGGACAGTATACCAGAGAGGTTCTTTTAAAAAAAAGAGAGAGAAGAGATAGAGACAGGGTTGTTTGCACTTTAAAATTCAATCAGCTGTCTTATGATATTATGAAAAACCTGAAAAAATATTGGTGCCTAGTACAAACAAATGATGCGTTCATAAGTAAAGATATTTTAATTTCATACAAGAGGAGCAAGAATCTGAAAGATTTTTTAGTTTCATCTGATTTTAATAAACAAGAAATACAAGAAAGAATTTCTCCCCTTTGCCACTACCCATGTGGGAGATGTTCAGTTTGTCCAGTAAACCACAAAACAACATCTATCACCCAGTAAGAAAGAAACCATATGTTCTAAGACACTGTCAGTCCAGCTGTGTTATATATGCCTGCATTTGCCCGTGCAACCTTATATACATAGGTAAGATGAGGACACTAAATAAGAGAATTATAGATCACAAGAGTGCTGTCAAGAGAAGAATCTTAGAGAAACCTCCGGTGGAACATTCCATAATGCTGGGTCACACATTTGAAGATTACAGGTTTTGCGTGATTTGTAAATTGAAACTATCAAGGCAAGGTGGGGATGTGGATAAGATTCTTGTGAGAACAGAACAGAAGTTAATTTTTAGTTTCAATACAGTGCACCCACATGGTTTGGAATTGTTTGAATAAAGACTCTTTGGACCTTATAGTGTCTGCTTTGGTGTTTTTCTTCTCTGTTGCTGCAAGACACTGAGTGCCTCTTTTTTGATACAGGTAGATCTCTTACATCTTCTTCTGTAAAGACTGGAGCAAAGAATTCATTGTCTCTCCACCATGGCCTTGTGCTCCCTGAGTGCCCCTTTTGCTCCTTCATGATCTAACAGTCCCACAGATTTTCTCACAGGCTTTCTGCTTCTGATGTACCTGAAAATGTTGTTACTGTGAGGTGGTGTTCTCATCAATTCTCCCTGTCTAGGGTAAATGCCAAGGCAGAGGAGTTTGCATACTGGAGAAAAATATGTGACTGCGCAGATGGTGTCATTGAGAGCGTTTTGGTTCCTGGACCATGGGATGCTTTTCCAGTGGCTGCCGAGCAGAGATCGTGTCCATTTATCAAATAAGTGTTTTCAGCAGCAGACTGACTAACCTACTGAAGAGGGCTTTAAATTAGAATCATTGGGGGAGTCACGTGATGCTGTGAGAGGTGCCAGCCGGGTTTCTGGTGAGCTGCTCAGGGAGTTCTTCCTCCATTCACTTGAATCTGCACCCCAGGAGGATTAAATAGTGAACAGACTTACCAGTTTATAATGTGCAATTTTATTGACAGCTATTTGACCCGATCTGCTGACCCAATGGTGTCTAAACTCCCTAGATGGGAGAGGGACTGAGGTCATGCAGTAGAGGATAATATGGCAGACTCACCCCCTGGCCTCACAAATGTGGGGTTTGGTGGAGCTCATTCCAGACCTCACAGATGCTGGGTGAAAGTGCTAGATCTGCACTTTACATAATGCTGGGATTTCACATCTAACCTCGGAGTTGACCTACCAAACCAGTGAGGTGGAGTGTCACATCTCAGAGGCTGAAGACATCCTGCAGGCCCACATAGTGGACTTGCCATGCTGGAAGATCTGGCACAGGCCCGGCCCCAGCAGTAAAAAATTGAAACCTAGAGAACAGGACCCATAGGTTTGTGGACTTCCTTGAGTTCATCCTGGAGTCCTCCCTCAGCTCGACCCTTGAGATGTGGCTTCTGGCAGTGTTTCCCCAGCCGGAGGGGGGTGGAATCCTATCCATCTGGATCGGGCCCATTGGGAGAGCCCTGCGTGGGCTGGGGACATGCGGCTGCAAATGGTGCTGGCAAATTTCATCGATAATGCTCAAAAAGCACAAGTTCTCCAGCTTTACAGAAGTGACAGGAATGAAATCAGTTTTGAGGGCAAGCCTATTTTTCAGGACTACTCTATCACTCTGTCTGCAAAGCGGTGTGCGTTTACCCCAGTGTGCACAAAACTGGTGGAGTGGAAATTGTGGTTAATGCTACAATACCCAGCCATTTTGAAAATTCACTATGACAATAAATGGCAGCCTTACTTTGCACTGCAGCATGCACAAGAATCAATGGCTCAATACTTTGGACTCCACATGAAGCAGATCCTGAAAGGGTGGGAGGCTTTGTCCTCCAGAGCTGATATCAGTGGTGGTGGGCTCACCTGGGCTTGATGCTTTGTTCGGATTCAAGAGAGTGGGCTCATGGGTCCACCTGTTTTTTTTTTTTCTGCTCCAGACTGTTCATGACCTATCATGTTTATGAAGGGGTGTGAGGACTGTGTGCTATCAATTATCTGGATTTTATTTATTGCATTTGTATCCCACATTTTCCCACCTATTTGCAGGCTCAATGTGGCTTACAAAAAACCTGTTATGGCATCGCCATTCCAGGAGACAATACAGTTGGTGTTACAACAAGATCATGGATGATGATAAAACGATCAAAATAAAGTTATAGAGGATGATTATCAGAAAAGGGTGAGGTGGTGTGGTGTGAAGTGGTGTATTGTAATAGTTAAGCTATGGATTTTTATTGTAGGCTTTGTTGAAAGATGAGTTTTCAGAGATTTGCGAAAGTTGGTTATTTCATTAATCATTTTCAAGTCAGTTGGCAATGCATTCCATATCTGCATGCTCATGTAGGAGAAGCTAGTCGCATGTGTTAGTTTGTATTTTAGCCCTTTGCAGTTAGGGAAGTGCAGATTAAGGAATTTGCGAGCTGATCTTTTAGCATTTCTGGGAGATAGGTCCACAAGGTCTATCATGTAGCTTGAGGCATCTCCATGGATGATTTTGTGAACAATCGTGCAGATCTTGAACGCAATACGCTCTTTAAGTGGGAGCCAGTGAAGGCTTTCCCTTAGGGGTTTCGCGCTTTCATGTTTTGTTTTGCCAAATATGAGTCTGGCTGTGGTATTCTGGGCTGTTTGAAGTTTCTTAATGGTTTGTTCTTTGCAGCCAGCGTATAGTGGATGGGGGGGGGGGGGGGGGGGGCCTGTTAGCATCTGAGGTGACAAACAGTCTTTCTCCAAAGTGTGCGGGCTAGACATATTGTGTGGGAGTACGGGGGAGAGGGGATGAGGAAGGGATGGTAAGGTGGGTGGTAGGGGACAGGGTTTAAAAACATTACTTTCGTATTGTGCATGCTATCTGGATTGAGTGAATGTGTGGTTCTGTGAGTGTGAGGTTATCCTTTAGCTGGGGCTGGTTGAAATACTTTCTGATAGAGTGGGGACTATTCCTAGGGGGAGGCTGGACATCCCAGGGACTTGCTTATGTTGGATCTTATTTACCTATGCGTATTCCCCATTTTGGTGTGATGGCTAATCCTCTTGTACTGCACATCATGTCATGGAATGTGTCTGGGATCTCCTCTCCAATAAAATACTCCAAGATATTGACTCAGCTCAGACATAAGAATAGCTATACTGGATCAGACCAATGGTCCATCTAGCCCAGAATCCTGCTTCCAGCAGTGGACAATCCAGGTCACAAGTACCTGACAGAAACCCAAATGGCATCATAAAGCTTCCATCGCTTGTGCACAAGAGACTAAGCTTTCTGATGAGAAGCATGCTAAATTGCGCCAACAATGGATGGGAGAATGCTTCTATTCTTCATCTAGGTGCAAACGGGGGGGGGGGGGGGGGGGGATCGCACAGCAGTCCTTATTAAGAAAAGCCTGCCCTGTCAAACTAAGCTGGTGACTAAACATAGTGAAGGGCGATATGTGGTGCTGCATCTCAACTTTCAGGGACATAAGTTCTATCTCTGTGCTGTGTATGGCCCTAATAATTATGAGGCTCAATTTTTCCAATGGTTGGCGAACCTGGTCCTCCAATATTCTGATGCACCCTGGATCATGGTCGGGGATTTCAACCAAGTGTTTCAACCAAGTGGACAGGGTGGTGGGTGGTGGCAAAAGGGGTTGCCTCATCAATGTAAGGTTCTAGATCTCTTGAACTATTGGCACCTCTCTAAAGTCCACCGCACATGGTTGCAGATAGATTATATTTTGCTTTCTCAGGCTTGGTTCTATAGGGTACAGGAAGTGGAGATAGGCTCTATGGAAGTCCCTAGAACCTGGGGGAAGGCTGATAGCAGGGGCGTAGCCAGACAACAGATTTTGGGTGGGCCTAGGCAAGAAATGGGTGGGCACCAAGTGTTCTCCCTCCCCCAACCACCACCCAAAAAATATCTCAGCTGGTGGGAAAACGCTTCTTTCCATCTTGGCAGTCTGCAGCAGGCATGAGCTGAAAATTGAGCATGTGCATGTGCTGGTATCATGGAGAGTAGAGTTTTCATTACCATCAGGGAGAAGTCTTCAGCTGGCAGAGCTTGGGATCCCCACCAGCTACCGCTAAACATGTGCTACTGTTGGGTGGGCCTGAGCCCTAAGTGGGTGGGCCCCAGCCCACCCAGGCCCACCTGTGGCTACGCCACTGGCTGATAGTCATTCAAAAATGCATGGTTTGGAATAAGGTGTCTTTCAAAAATATCACCAAAACAGTAAAGATAGGGTATCCCAATTGTGAGGTTGCAAAAGAGACCATAGCAGATCAGGTAATCTTAAGTAAAAATCAGACAAAAGATTGAAAATTAATACTGTCAACTAATGAGCAAGATGTAAATAAGAACATCAAACAGCCTGAAATGTCTAAATAAAAATGCCAGAAGCCTAAGAAATGAGATGGGAGAGTTAGAATATATTGCACTAAAAGAAAAATTAGATGTAATAGGCATCTCTGAGACCTGGTGGAAGGAGGATAACCAGTGGGACACTGTCATACCAGGATACAAATTATATCGTAGTGATAGGGTGGATCAAATTGGTGGAGGGGTAGCTTTGTATGTTAAGGAGGGCCTTGAATCAAATAGATTGAAAATTCTACAGGAAACAAAACACATCTTGAAATTCCATGTGTAAAGGGGAAAAGGATAGTGATAGTATTATTCTACCCTCCACCTGGCCAGGATGAACAGACAGATGTAGAAATGTTATCAGAAACTAGGGAGGCTAACAAACTGAGCAACACAATAACAATGGGTGATTTCAATTACCCCGATATTGACTGGGTAAATGTAACATCAGAGCAAGCTAGGGAGGTAAAATTCTTTGACAAAATCAAGGATTGCTTTATGGAGCAGTCGGTACAGGATCAAACAAGAGAAGGAAAAATTCTAGACCTAAGTGGATTGCATGATCTGGTGTGGGAGGTAATGGGGCTGCTTGATAACAGTGATCATAATATGATCAGATTTGATATCTGCTTTGGAGTAATTTTTTTTTTTTTGTTACATTTGTATGCTGCACTTTCCCACTCATGGCTTACATGGGACAATGGAGGGTTAAGTGACTTGCCCTGTGCCTGAAGTGGGAATTGAACTCAGTTCCTCAGGACCAAAGTCCACCACCCTCACCACTAGGCCACCCCTCCCTCCACTCCACTCCACTCCACTGCACTCCTAGTTACATACAGGAAATCGAATGCATTAATGTTTAACTTTCAAAAAGGAGACTATGATAAAATGAGAAAAACGGTGAAAAACAAACTTAGAGGAACAGCTGCAAAGGTCAAAAATTTACATCAGGCTTGGATGCTGTTCAAAAATACCATCCTGGAAGCCCAGGTGAAATATATTCCGTTTATTAAAAAAGGAGGAAGGAAGACCAAATGACAGCCAGCATGGTTAAAAAGTGAAGTGGAGAATGTAATGGCGCAATTTGACAAATTAAAGAGTAGCAAATCTCTTGGACCGGATTGTATTCATCCCCAAGTGCTGATATAATTGAAAATGAACTTTCAGAACTGTTGTTAGCAATATGTAATTTATCTTTAAAATCAATGCATGGTTTTGGAAGATGGAGGGTGGCCCAATGTAATGCCCAATTTTTTAAAAAGGTTCCAGAGGTGATCCAGGAAATTATAGATCTGTGAGCCTGGACGTCGGTGCCAGGGCAAATGGTAGAGACTGTTATAAAGAACAAAATTATGAGCATATTCAAAAGCAATGGATATAATGAGACAAAGCCAACATGAATTTAGTGAAGAGAATCTTGCTCACCAATCTATAAAATTTCTTTGAAGGGGTGAACGAACATGTGGATAAATGTGAGCCGGTCGATATTGTGTATCTGGATTTTCAAAGGCGTTTGACAAAGTACCTCATGAAAGACTCCAGAGGAAATTGGAGAGTCATGGGATAGGAGGTAATGGTTCTTTTGTGTATTACAAGTGGTTAAAAGGTGAAAACAGAGTCCTCCCAGGTAGTCCGAAATTGAGGGTCTTGGAGAGCTGTTATCCGACGAGTACATAGTACAATCATTAAAAACCTGAGCAAGGTCCTGGGGGCGATGGAACCGAGTCCCATCTACAGCCAAAAGGGAGGAACAGGACCAGGCAACTCTTGTCAACAATTTGCTTAATTTATTCTCATAGCAATGAAATTGAAATCTACGAGGAAAAAAACCCATTTTTTTTGTTTGTTCATGAATGAGTGAGCTGTCTGCGAAGCTATGCACTCGTCGGATAACAGCTCTCCAGGTCCCTCAATTTTGGACTACCTGAAGGATTCTGGCCTTCCCTGTCTTTTCCCTGTGGCGCAACAACAACTTGGGGTGCCACTCCTTGTCCTGGAGATTCAGAGGGTGTTTACAACATTATCTTCTGGTACCACCCCAGGCCTAAATGTTTTTTTCTATGGAATATTGCAAGATTTTATCTATTCAGTTGTGTGGTCACTTGGTGTCTTAGTATGACTTGATAGTAGATTGGAGGGTTTTCTCCCCACATACCAATGAAATTTGAGCACTAGATAATGCCCTTAAGAAAACACCAGAAAATCACATACAAGTGATGAATAGGAGGAACTGTGTAATAAGCATAGAACCCTCATACCTACTTGTTATTTTCTCCAGGAGCATATACACACGACTTCCAAATGGGGCATAGAACCCAACAGTGACTGGCGTGGGGATGTGGCAGAGTGCCTTAGAAAGGCAAGCACAGTAAATGTCATCCTCGGTCTGTTTTCCTAGAAATAAGTCATCGATTCTCTTGTCATTCCACTGGTAGGCAAAGAGATGTTGTTGTCATTGTTCATATTCAAATGGTTATAATTCCAAGCATTGTCACATTTTAAAACAAATGTTACTTTAAATTATTACACTGTACATTAGAGTGACTCCAGACTTGGTTTTACTTCCCCCCACCCAACTACTGCATTCTTGTAGATGTAGTTCTTGCTTTTCTTAGAAAGTTCAGAGCTACATGTAGCCCTGCAGCTCCAGTGTTATTTTTTAGTTTTTTTTAATTTATCAGTGCTTTTTCCCTCCAGGCCCACCCAGCCACCCACCCAACATCCTTCGCTGCTGTTGCTGCCTTTTCCTGCGGCTCCGGGTACGGCCATCCGGGAGGCAGCGTTCATCATTGCCTACCCGCTGTGAAATAATTCTTCTTCACCCCAGGCTCAGCTGCATCGGTTTTTCACCCGTCGTGCAACGCTGCCATTCTCACAGGCAGCTCTGCTCCCCCTTGCCGCGTCCATCCGGCCCTCTCTATGCTCTTCCTGTTTATGTAGGGTCAGATGGACGTGGCAGGGGGGAGCGGAGCTGCCTGTGAGAATGGCAGCGTTGCGCGATGGGTGAAAAACCGATGCAGCAGAGCCTGGGGAGAAGAAGAATTATTTCACAATGGGTAGGCAATGCTGAACGCTGCCTCCCAAACGGCCGTACCCGGAGCCGCGGGGAAAAGGCAGGCGACAGCAGCGAAGGAAGGTTGGGTGGGCGGGCCTGGAGGAAAGTGGCTGAAAGCTGCTAGACATGATGGGAGGGAGAGGAGGAAGGGGCTGGAGATCTGCTGGGACAAGGGAGGAAGAGGAAGAAGGACTGGAGGGAAGGGACAGAGCTGCTGGACAAGGGAGGAAGAGGAGGAGTGGACTGGATGGAAGAGAGAGAGCTGCTGGACATGGGAGGGGGAGGAGGAAGGGACTGGCGATCTGCTGGACAAGGGAGGAAGAGGAAGAAGGGACTGGAGGGAAGGGACAGAGCTGCTGGACAAGGGAGGAAGAGGAGGAGTGGACTGGATGGAAGAGAGAGAGCTGCTGGACATGGGAGGGGGAGGAGGAAGGGACTGGCGATCTGCTGGACAAGGGGAGGAAGAGGAAGAAGGGACTGGAGGGAAGGGAAAGAGCTGCTGGACATGGGAGGAAGAGGGGACTGGATGGAAGGGAGAGAGCTGCTGGATGTGGGAGGAAGAGGAGGAGGGGATCTGGATGGAAGGGAGAGAGCTACTGGACGTGGGAGAAAGAGGGGAAGGAGAACTGGAGGGAAGGAAGAGAACTGCTGGTACAGCACAAAGAGGGAGGGAAGGGAAACAGAGATACCAGACCAAGGAGATGAAGGAAAAGGGAACAAATACTAACCTACAGCAAAGGAAAAGGAGGGCGGGCAGGCAGGCAGGGAATCAAGCAACCAAACCAGATGCTGGAAAGGGGAGGGAATGAGAGGGAGAGAAGCTGGATGGGGTAGGATCAGAGAGGGTAGAGATATAATGGCACTGGGGACAAAGAGAGGGGAGAAGCTGGACAGAGAAATATAGGGACACAGAGTAAGGGAGATACTAAACATGGAGGAAGATTGAGGTACAGAGATGGAAGAAGATGGATAGTGGGCATGGAGAGAGAGTAGAAATATCAAATGGACATGAGACCTTGGTGAGTGAGTTAAGAGAAGACAGAAGGATGTAGAAACCAGAGCCTGGGACCAACATGACTTGGAAAAATAAAATGAGCAGACAACAAAAGGTAGAAAAAAAGAATTTTATTTTTCTATTTTGTGATTAGAATATGTCAGATTTGAAATGTACATCCTGCCAGAGCTGGTGTTAGAATATGGCTGGGGCCCAAGGCAGATATTTAGGAAGGGACCCCAAAGCTTACTAACAGGCTGCACCTTCTTCAGCTTCCAACTGGCCTGGGGTTCTCTCTGGCTAGGGGGCCAAACCCAGTTGCCCTAGTTGTACCTCCCCTCTCTTGCATGTGCTATCATATTTTGCACAGTATAGGAGAAAATGCATCTCTTTGTATTTCTCTGTTCTGTGCTAAATGCAAGGTCTGGCCTCTTGGGATTTTGATTTAATTTGTTTATGGTTTGTGGTCACTTATTCTGTATTTGGCATTTGTGTTCTGTGTGTGTGACCAAAGTATTCTGTTAGCATCAATTTTCTATGTAGTATTCTATAGTACTTTGGCTTGTTCAGTTTTCTTCACAGTTGTATTGATATTTTATGGCCCCACTGTAATATTTAGGCAGTGCTTTTTTTTATAGGAAAAAAGGTGCCGGTACTCACTGTGGGCGGTCACCACATATGACTCCACCCCTATTATAGCCACGCCCACGTTAGCCACACCCCTTATTCCAGACATAGCGCATATAAATAGACATCAGTGAAAATATTATACTAGTATAGGAGAAAAAAATAATGTGATTTTTTTTTCATTATAAATAATTTCTGTAAGCTGTTACAGCTCCAGTATACCCAGTGCAAAATAAGACAGCAGATGTAAATTCTCAAATTGGACATATTCCAGACACTAAAATGAAAATAAATTATTTTTTTTCTACCTTTGTTGTCTATTGACTTTCTTCTTCTGATCATGCTGACCCAGTATCTGATTCTGCTGCTATCTGTCCACTTAACTCCATTTCCAGGGCTTCCTTTCCATTTATTTCTTTACTTCCCTCCTTTCTTCTTCATTTCTTGCTCTATATCCATAAGTAAAAGCTGGGTCCTCCGCAGACTTGACTGTCCAGTGGATCCAGCTTCTGCCTATTTTCTCCATCCATGTGTAGTTTTGCTCCTCTCTTCCTTTTCCCTCATCTCATCTACTTCCTCTCTCTTCCCTCCTCTCCATCCATGCCCAGCATTTCTTCTCTCTCCTCCATCCACCCATGTCTAGCAGCCCTCCTCTCCCCTGCCCTCCCCTCCATCCACCTATGTCCAGCAACCCTCCTCTCTTGCCTGCCCTACATCCACCCATGTCCAGCATTTCTTCTCTCTCCCTTCCCTCTCCTCCATCCACCCATGTCCAGCAACCCTCCCTCCTGCCCTTCCCTCCATCCACCCATGTCCAGCAACCCTCCTGTCCTTCCTGCCCTCCCCTGCCATCCACCTATGTCCAGAAACCCCCTCCCCTGCCATGCACCCATGTCCAGCAACCCTCCTGTCCTGCCTGCCCTCCCCTGCCATCCACCTATGTCCAGAAACCCCCTCCCCTGCCATGCACCCATGTCCAGCAACCCTCCTGTCCTGCCTGCCCTCCCCTGCCATCCACCTATGCCCAGAAACCCCCTCCCCTGCCATCCACCCATGTCCAGCGACCCTCCTGTCCTCCCTGCCCTCCCCTGCCATCCACCTATGTCCAGAAACCCCCTCCTTTCCATCCACCCATGTCCAGCAACCCTCCTGTCCTCCCTGCCCTCCCCTGCCATCCCCCTATGTCCAGAAACCCCCCTCCCCTGCCATCCACCCATGTCCAGCGACCCTCCTGTCCTCCCTGCCCTCCCATGCCATCCACCTGTCCAGAAACCCCCTCCCCTCCATCCACCCATGTCGTGACCCTCCTGTCCCCCCTGCCCTCCCCTGCCATCCATCTATGTCCAGAAACGCCCCTCCCCTCCATCCACCCATGTCCAGCAACCCTCCTGTCCCCCCTGCCCTCCCTGCCATCCACCCATGTCCAGCGACCCTCCTGTCCTCCCTGCCCTCCCCTGCCATCCACCTATGTCCAGAAACCCCCTCCCCTCCATCCACCCATGTCCAGTGACCCTCCTGTCCCCCCTGTCCTCCCATGCCCTCCACCTATGTCCAGAAACCCCCCTCCCCTGCCATTCACCCATGTCCAGCGACCCTCCTGTCCCCCCTGCCATCCACCTATGTCCAGCAACCCCCATCCCCCCTGCCCTCCACCCATGTCCAGCGACTCTCCTCGTTCCCCTGCTTCCCCTCCCTCCAGCCACCTGAGCCCCCCTCCCATCTAAGCCCCCCCTCCCCGACCCAGTCCCCACCTGCTGCCAGACGACCCTCTTCTGCCACCCGACCCGGCCGGCACCTGACCCAGCATTTTAAAAAAAACTACGAAGCGGCGGAGCGGTGCCTCGGGTCTGAGTAAAAGAAGAAAAAATTGCTTCGTCGGCCGGCCTTCCTTCACTGTGTCCCGCCCTCTGATGTAACTTTCGCAAGGGCGGGACACAGTGAGGGAAGGTCGGCCGACGAAGCGATTTTTCTTCTTTTACTCAGACACGAGGCACCGCACCGCCGCTTGTAGATTTTTAAAAAATGCTGGGTCAGGTGCCGGCCGGGTCAAGTGGCAGAAGGGTCAACTGGCGGCGTGGAGGGACTCCATGCTAGCTCGGGGGAGGGAGGAGAGCCGGCTCCAGCACAACTTCGGATCTAAAAAAAAGGTGCCGGTACGCCGTATCGGCGCGTACCGGCACAAAAAAAGCACTGTATTTAGGGCACATTTGGGGGAAGCATATATATGTTGGTGGACCGTGGCTCAGTGGAGGATGAAGAGTGCACCCTCTTATTTCCCCTAGCTCTCAATGTGGCCTACAGCAACTGAGGCCAGCACTGCTACGCCCATTGAAGTTATTGGGAGTGGGGTAGGTGTGCGGTAGGAGTAGGTGCGTGGGCAGGGCATATCAGGTGGCAGGTGTTTCTCTAGTGCCCATCCATCCAACCTATTGGCCCACCCAAACCTGGTCCTGAAGGCATCCTAGCCAGTCAGGTTTTCAGGAAGCCCACAATGAATATTCATGAGAAAGTTTTACATATACTGCCTCCACTGCATGCAAATCTATCTCACAAATATTCATTGTGGATATACTGAAAACCTGACTGGCTAGGATGCCTCCAGGACCAGGTTTGGGAACCACTGGTGTTGTGGCTGTATACCTTGCCTAGAAGAAGTCAGGCCAGTTTTTAGAACTTAGTTTAAGGCAAGCTGGCAAGTACAAAACCACCAAGAGATTGTGCCAGTCTTTTCTGTAGAAAGTCTATTTGCCTAAAAAGAGGTGGAGTCTGAAAACACTAATTTGCATAAACCCGTGAAACTAAGCAATGTCTGTTCTTGTGTACCTTTGCCAGAAGAGTACGTGATATAGATTGACAAAGGTGTTGGTGATTCTCCAAGTAAGAGCAGTATTTGCTGGTGAAAGAAGCCATTTGAGTGATGGAGAGACTTTCACCCCGTGGTCAGTGTCTGGAAAACAAGGGCTACTGATGCTGAATAAACATCTCTGGGTTCTTTTGTTAGATGCAAGGGCCCTATCCTTGGTTCTGAGGAGCTGACAACTAGCCCTATTCCTTTGAATCAAGGGAAGTATTGAGGGCCAGGGGCTTTGTTACAATATACATTTCCTTGTCAGTTGCAGCAGATGAATCCAGGAATTAGTGGGTTAAGTCTGCCTACCAGCAGGTGGAAATGGAGATAAACAAACTAAAGGCAGTGATGCTAGACAACCAGCTCCTTCCTCAGTCAGTATGTCTCTATCTCAGCAGGTGGTGGACGGCTTTTTCTTCAGCTACTGGGGCCAAAGTCTCTGAAGGTACTCCTGGGCCGGTGGCCAGTTTGAGCCGGGGGTGGCGGACTGGTGGTGTCCCCTTTGGCAGCATACGCATTTGATGGGTCCCTGCTGCACCTCAAATTCCCCCTGAACAGGCTTTTGCTGTTCCTTTCCTTCCCTGTTTTTTTCTGCCTCCTCACTAAAAAAAAAAAAAGAAGAGAACCATAGAATTTATTTAAAAGAGAAACACAGAAGCACAGGGAAGTGTGTTTTTGCTGAGAGCAGGTTTGTGTTACTGCTGTCCAAGTTCTGTTTTCTGTTGCCTGCTTGTCTGAGCCTGCCTCGAAGTGAAGTCGGAGAGTTTTTTTTCTTCAGATCAGCTGTCAGTTCCCGTGCTTTTCCAGTCTGGGGTAAGTCCTGCTGGGTTCCTGTTCGGTGACGGGCGATGGCAGCGGAGGCGGTAAAACGCTGTTCCAGATGCGGCGGTGGGCCTTTGCAGTACAGGGTGTGCTGATTTTGCGGGACTCAACAGAGCAGTGGCCACCCACGAAAGCGTGCTTTCCCACCCAGAGCCTGGCGATTCTCGCACCATTTTGTGATCGGTCGCAGAGCTGGCTCCGGTAGCGGTTTTGGGCAAAGCTTCTCCACTGCTAAGGGAGTCGGGGGGGGGGGGGGTTGTCAGGCACTGTGGGTGCAGGTGCCATGGCTGCGACCTCCTCCGTTGCAGGGGAGGAGTTTTCGCCAGAGTTTATTTTACTACCGAGGAAGATTTGGGTGGGATACCGGTGTTGGAAATGGTATTTCAAGCGGACGAGTTGGAGAAACTTACTGACTTCACAGTAACCCTGATGACTTCACGGTAAACCTGGAGGACGCAATGGGGGCAGTTCAGCAAACTGAAGAGTAGCAAATCTCCTGGACCGGATGGTATTCATCCTAGATTACTAATAGAACTGAAAAATGAGCTTGCGGAGCTACTGTTAGTGATATGCAATTTATCCTTAAAATCGAGCGTGGTACTGGAAGATTGGAGGGTGGCCAATGTAACGCCCATTTTTAAAAAAGGTTCCAGGGGAGATCCGGGAAATTATAGACCGGTGAGTCTGATGTCAGTGCTGGGGAAAATGGTACAGGCTATTATCAAAAACAAAATTACAGAGCACATCCAAGGACATGGATTACTGAGACCAAGTCAGCATGGCTTTTGTGTGGGGAAATCTTGCCGGACCAATTTACTTCAATTCTTTGAAGGAGTAAACAAACATGGGACAAAGGGGAGCTGGTTGATATTGTGTATCTGGATTTTCAAAAGGCGGTTGACAAGGTACCTCATGAAAGGCTACAGAGGAAATTGGAGGGTCATGGGGTAGGAGGAAATGTCCTATTGTGGATTAAAAACTGGTTGAAGGATAGGAAACAGAGAGTGGGGTTAAATGGGCAGTATTCACAATAGAGAAGGGTAGTTAGTGGGGTTCCTCAGGGGTCTGTGCTAGGACCATTGCTTTTTAATATAATTATAAATGATTTAGAGATGGGAGTAACTAGCAAGGTAATTAAAATTGCTGATGACACAAAGTTATTCAAAGTCGTTAACTCGCGACAGGATTGTGAAAAATTACAGAAGGACTTTACAAGACTGGGAGACTGGGTGGCTGAATGGCAGATGACGTTTAATGTGAGCAAGTGCAAGGTGATGCATGTGAGAAATAAGAACCCAAATTATAGCTACCTCACGCAAGGTTCCACGTTAGGAGTTATGGACCAAGAAAGGGATCTGGGTGTCCTTGTCGATAATACACTGAAACCTTCTGCTCAGTGTGCTGCTGCGGTTAGGAGCGTGAATAGATTGTTGGGTATTATTAGGAAAGGTATGGAAAACAGGTGTGAGGATGTTATAATACCGTTATATTGCTCCATGGTGCGACCGCACCTTGAGTATTGTGTTCAATTCTGGTCGCTGCATCTCAAGAAAGATATAGCAGAATTGGAAAAGGTGCAGCGAAGGGTGACTAAAATGATAGCGGGGATGGGACAACTTCCCTATGAAGAAAGACTAAGGAGGCTAGGGCTTTTCAGCTTGGAGAAGAGAGAGCTGAGGGGAGACATGATAGAGGTATATAAAATAATAAGTGGAGTGGAACAGGTGGATGTGAAGCATCTGTTCACGCTTTCCAAAAATACTAGGACTAGGGGCATGCGATGAAACTACAGTGTAGTAAATTTAAAACAAATCAGAGAAAACTTTTCTTCACCCAATGCATAATTAAACTCTGGAATTCATTGCCGGAGAATGTGGTGAAGGCGGTTAGCTTGGCAGAGTTTAAAAAGGGGTTAGACGGTTTCCTAAAGGACAAGTCCATAAACCACTACTAAACGGACTTGGGAAAAATCCACAATTCCAGGAATAACATGTATAGAATGTTTGTACGTTTGGGAAGCTTGCCAGGTGCCCTTGGCCTGGATTGGCCGCTGTCGGGGACATGATGCTGGGCTCGATGGACCCTTGGTCTTTTCCCAGTGTGGCATTACTTATGTACTTATGTACTCCATCAGGCGTTTTTGTTGAAAAGGGCCTTGCCCTCCTCTCATGCAGCTGCGACAGCTTTGGCCTTTGATTCTCTCAGGGGGTCTGGGGGTAACCAAGAGATTTTGGGGTTTTCCCCAGAGGATTTCTCCTCCCTTAAAAAGCCTAGGCTTTCTTTGGGGTCTGAGGAGGGGTCCTGCATACGGTCGCCTGCAGCTTCCTCCATGGTGGCTCTCTCGGAGCAGACGGGGGTAGAGGATGGTGTCTTCACTGACCAACCAGAGGACTCTTCCGCCGTGAGGATTTTCCATAAGGAGGAGTTGCCTTCCTTTATCTCTCAGGCGCTGGAAGCCCTGAATATAGAGGACCCTGAGGTTGCGGCTTCTCAGGCGGTCAACCCCAAGATGGCTAGTACCAGACGATCTTCTAAGGCCTTTCCGGTTCATGAAGCTATTGAAGAGTTGATTTTGGCCCAGTGGGCGGATCCAGATGGGGAGGGACTGAAAGTAGCCAGGGCTATGGCCAGGCTGTATCCAGTTTCAGCGGACCGTTTAGAACAGTTTGCTCTACCTAGGGTAGATGCCCTGGTGACGGCGGACACTAAGAAGACTACTCTTCCAGTGGAAGGTGGTGTGGCACTTAAGGATATGCAAGACAGATGGCTAGAGGTGGCCGCTTTGACACTTCAAACTTCTGTTTGTAGTTCTTATGGGGCTAGAGATTGTCTCAGTTGGCTACATTCTGTCATGGATTCGATTTCGGAGTCTGATATGCCGGGAACTCCTCAGATGCCGCTGATAGATATTGGGCTGGCGTACTTGGCGGATGCCTTGTATGATTTGGTCCGTGCTTCGGCCAAACTCATGGCCTTGACCGTTTCCTCTCTGCGTCTTCTGTGGGTCCATCATTGGGCTGCAGATATGGCCTCTAAGCAACGGCTCATTAAATTGCCTTTCCGAGGGAAATTGCTTTTTGGGGAAGACCTAGAAAAGATTGTTAAAGATTTGGGGGATTCCAAATCTCAGCATCTTCCGGAGGATAGACCCAAGTCTACTTCCAGGCAGGGAGCCTCAAAGTCACGTTACAGAGAGACGCGACGTTATCGCCAGGGGCGGTCCAACGCAGCCTTTCAGTGTCCTCGTTTTGGGCAGCATTCTTCCTTTCGCAATGAGAAGCATCCGGCTGGACCCCCCTCTCATCAGGGGGCTCCTTCTCGGGCCTCCCAATGATGGGGCGCAGGTTCACTCGGGAGGAGAGCAGATCGGTGGTTGGCTTTCTCTGTTTCTTCCAGAGTGGGCCAGAATTACTTCGGACCAGTGGGTCCTCGATGTGGTGCAAGAAGGTTACAAGCTAGAATTCTTCTCTCCTGTCACAGACTTTTTTCTGGAGTCCCGCTGTGTATCGCAGGCCAAGAGGACAGCGGTTCTGCAGTGTTTGCGAGACCTGCTAAGGATAGGGGCTATCGTGCCTGTTCCTCCTCTCGAAAGGCGCACAGGTCGGTACTCCATCTTCTTTGTGGTTCCAAAGAAGGGAGGGGCTTTTCGGCCTATTCTCGATCACAGAAAAGTAAACCAGTTTTTGCGGGTTCGTCACTTCCACATGGAGACATTAAGGGCAGTTATTGCTGCTGTTCAACCAGGTGAGTTTTTGACAGCTCTCGATTTAAGGGAAGCTTACCTGCACATTCCCATTTGGTAGCCCCATCAGAGATTTCTCAGATTTCGGTGCTGGGTCAGCACTTCAGTTTCAGGCCCTTCCTTTCGGAATGGCCACTGCCCCACGCACTTTTTCCAAGGTCATGGTGGTGTTGGCGGCGTTCCTGCGGAAGGAGGGGATTCGAGTGCATCCATATCTCCACGACTGGCTGATTCAGGCGACGACAGCAGAGGAGAGTCGAGTGGTCACTGACTGTGTGATTGCGGTGTTGCAATCCTTAGGTTGGGTGGTCAATATGGACAAGAGTCATCTGATTCCTACTCAGAGTCTGGAGTATCTTGGAGTGCAATTTGATATGAAGCGGGGGAAGGTGTTTCTCCCCAAGGGGCGAAGGATCAAATTGCTTTCTCAGGTGTGGACCTTCTTGAGTTGTCACGCTGCACGAGTGTGGGACTATATTCAGCTCCTCAGTTCCATGACGGCGACCTTAGAGGTCATTCCATGGGCAAGGGCTCACATGCGGCCTCTTCAGAATTTCGAATTTCTTTTTGAGCAGATGGTCACCGATGTTGCTGGATTATCAACGACACCTTCCTTGGTCGAGCCGGGCCAGGGACAGTCTTGCGTGGTGGCTCCAGTCAGCCAATTTGCAGAAGGGTGTGTCTCTGGCGTCTCCCAATTGGGTGGTAGTCATGACGGATTCC
This sequence comes from Microcaecilia unicolor, assembly GCF_901765095.1. Lineage (NCBI taxonomy): Eukaryota > Metazoa > Chordata > Amphibia > Gymnophiona > Siphonopidae > Microcaecilia > Microcaecilia unicolor. The sequence goes on along the minus strand of NC_044041.1, from coordinate 139,834,397 downwards.
AGCCTTGCGGGCTGGGGAGCCCATTGTCTTCATCAAGTAGCCCAAGGATCGTGGACCCCTCTCGAAGAGACTTGGATGATAAATCGTCTGGAGTTGCGAGCAGTCATGAATGCGCTGCGGAGTTTTCAGGACCTTCTGCAGGGGCAGGGGGTTCGTGTATTCTCAGACAACACCACGATGGTGGCCTACATCAATTGGCAGGGGGGGCACTCACAGTCTTCCCTTGGCAGTGGAAGCGTCTCGTCTTCTAGTATGGGCGGAGGCACAAGGTCAGAGTCTGTCGGCAGCGCACATTGCGGGTCAAGACAATGTTCAAGCGGATTTTCTCAGCCGGACTCTTTTGGATGCAGCGGAATGAACGCTGTCGGACTCAGCTTTTCGGCTGATCTGTCAACATTGGGGAAGACCAGTAATGGATCTCACAGCCATGGCTTGCAATGCCAAAGTTCCTCAGTTCTTCAGCCGCAAACGGCAGCCAGGATCCACAGGATTGGACGCTCTTCTCCAGCCATGGCCGGAACAACAGCTACTGTATGTTTTTCCTCCGTGGCCTCTGATAGGGAGAGTTGTTTGCCGAATAGGGCGGCATCGAGGGCCAGTCGTTCTAGTGGCCCCAGACTGGCCTCGATGGCCGTGGTATGCGGATCTCATTCGAGCACTCTTAGAGCCACCATTGTGACTTCCGGTGACTCCCAATCTGCTGCATCAAGGGCCAGTTCAGATGGAAAATCCCTCCCGCTTTGGTCTTACGGCCTGGCTATTGAGAGGCGGCAGCTGAGAAAGAAGGGATTTTCAGGACCAGTCATTGCCACTCTTTTGGGGGCACGGAAGCAGTCTACTTCAGTAACGTACGTGCGAGTGTGGAAAGCTTTCTTGGCGTGGTGTGCTTTGTGTGCTGAATCGCCGGTTATTCTGGAGTTCCTTCAGGATGGTCTTCAAAAGGGATTGGCATATAATTCCCTTCAAGTGCAGGTGGCCGCGCTAGCTTGTTTTAGGGGCAAACTGGATGGTTCCTCTTTAGCAGCTCACTCTGATGTGGTCCGTTTCCTATACGGGGCTCTTCGGCTTCAGCCTCCTCTGTGGCAGCTGTGCCCAGCATGGCATTTGAATGTGGTACTGCGAGCCCTCCAGGCCTTACCGTTTGAGCCGTTGAATAAGGTTTCTGAGAAGGATCTAACACTCAATTATTCTCATTCACAGAGTATATTGTCAAAATTTCAAGAGCTAGACTCAAAATTCAATTATTGGATAAGGGTTTACTATTGTTGGAGCCACCAGAACAGCCCTTAAGGATAGACATAGTCTCCATCATAAACTGAATTCCTAAAAAAAATGTTGAGAAGAAATAACCTTTGATTTCTTAATTTTCCTATATTTCATTTACTTTCTACTGAGATTTTTACTTAGAAATTTTCAATGAAATATTACAGCTCCCTAACTCTCATGTGATTGCTCTTTTAAAATGTTTCTATGTGCCTAAATCTTCCACAGAAAAATTGAAATCTGAAGGAAAAGCGGGAGGTTTAGTTGCTATGGTAAGCTTTGATTTATCTGCTTTTCTAGAGGATCCCAAGATGTTAATCCTAATCAGTCTACATTGCGTGTTCTTTTTTCCTCAAAGAAATACAAATTGATGGTTTTGAAAGTATACTTTAAGTATAAGGAGGCTTTGTACTATGGTCAGTGAATACAGGTGTTGCCTGACATGGCTTGCTATACACAATCTTGAAGGAATTTCTTGCTTTAAAAGCATGAACTTTGGAGTTGGGTGGTGGCACCCTTTTAAAATATATCCTTAAGAATATAAGAATAGCCATACTAAGTCAGACCAATGGTCCATCTAGCCTAGTATCCTGTATCCTTGTCAATGTTTGGCAAGTAATATGTATTCTATCATCTTTTGCAATTAGACTAGTTTTTCTTAGGTATGAACAAAAAGTAAGGAAGTTGTTCATCTTTTTTAATTTTATTTTGTTTTTTCAAGATATACTGTTGGTGAAGATGTATTGTCACTGATTAAAATGATGATTCTGTTGATATGGATCCTTCATATTTCTTTACATTTTTTTTCTTCTTTGGTGTTGGAATGGAGGTGGTAGAAGAGCACCCACCCATTAATATCTAAGCTGCATTTGCTCCCTATTAATGAGCGATGTCAATTTAAATTATTGGTCTTGATGTTTAAAGTGTTCTATACTCAGAAAACAGTTTATTAGGGCTGCACGTTAAATTGCAGTTAACTCTGCGATTATTGCATTAATTATCTTGATTTTAAACATTTATCACGGGATTGGTAGCATAGACTGTTGCTACTATTTGGGTTTCTGCCAGATACTTGTGACCTGTTTTGGCTACTGTTGGAAACAGGATACTGGGCTGGATGGACCATTGGTCTGACTCAGCATGACTATTCTTATGTTCTTATGTTCTTATGTTCTTATGTTCTTTAGGGAAGAGAAGGGGGATGGGATTTGATATACCACTTCCACCCATGGAGGTAAAAGCATACCATTTCCAGACTGTTTACCATCTGTGCTTGAGCTTGTACCACTATTGCTGCTGGAACTGTTTGCTACATTCATTCTACCTCACTATTCTTTCAAGGCGCCTGTGGAAGCTTAGTGGTGCGGCATTATGCCCCATCCACTTTTGCTGATATCTATATCCGATACCCATAGAGGTGAAAGCGCACCAATTCCAAAGACTTTTTACCATCTGCGCCTGAGTGTGTACCACTATTGTTGCTGGAACTGTTTACTATATTCATTCTATCTCACTATTCTTTCAAGGTACCTGGAGAAGTTTTGTGGTGCAGCATTAAGCCCTGCCCTCTTTTGCTGATGAAATCTGTACCTGACATCCATGGATATAAAAGCAAGCCAGTTCCTGGGGTGCGCCACCTGAGCTGTGCCACCAAAGGGACATGCCTAAGGGGCATATCATGCCCCTTAGTGTACTTCTTGGGCAACTTGTGGGTAATTGGAATTTTCTCTTGGCATTCTTATGGGTTTAGATTTTTAGCTGTTATTGGTGATCAGGATTTTTTGCTGATGTTGTTTTGAGGGTAACTGAACTGGCTGTCAGTTGATGTTTAGGAGTGGTAGTTATATTTTATGGAGTATTTGTGTTATGAAATAAGCATGGTGTTATATTTTACATTGCTGCTTTGAGGACTTGCTATGCTGTGGGGGGGTGGGGTGGGGAATTGATTATGTTTTAGGTAACACTATGGCTGAATGACTATTTAATAGAGATTATCAAAATATCTGGTTTAGAGGATCTGCTAATCTAAATAATCTCATTGATTGTTCTTCATTAATGCAAAATCAGACTCCCAGTCTTATTCAGGGTAGACAATATGATAAGATCTTGAGGAGTAATACCCTGTCTAGTAATACTAATTGTAAGAACCTGATATATATAAAGCGGTTAACTGGCAAACTTAGTTCATTTATACCAGTTCCTTGTTTATATGTAAATGCAAGATCTGCAGTCAGCAAAGCCTTTATTATTAGAGATATGATTATGGAATCCAATCTGGGCTTGGTGTTTTTAACAGATTCTGAGATTGAAGTTCATGTGTCCTGCAGGGTATAAAGGGGAAGGGGAAAATGGGACTTGATATACCGCCTTTCTGAGGTTTTTGCAACTACATTCAAAGCTGCTTACATATATTGCATGTCCCCAGACAGGGTACACATGGCAGAGGGCTTGCTGTATAAGACTTCTTCTCTGTTAAATTATTGGATAAACTTTCTATGCCCTCTTCAGAGATTCTACATTTCTGGGAATATTAAGTTGTGTTGTTATGTATTACCCCCAGGTAAATAGCAGGGTAGCAAGGACAACATTCAGGAGTTTATAACTAAATTCATTATGGAGTATCAGTCTACACTGGTAGTAGGAGATGTGAATTTACACCTTGAAGGTAGTGCAGATATTAAGGCAGTGGAGATTTTAGATTTTCTTGAGGACATACAAAGTTCACATGACATAATACATAAGATATTCTCGCTATGGCTTGCTTCAAATTGTAACTTTTGTTTTAATATTTGCACTCCATTACCTTGGACAGACTATTTTTATTGGATTTTACAATCTTTTGGTGTGATCTGAAATCTAAAAATCATGAGACTAAAGTGTGAAAATGAGAGGAAAAATTGACCCTCTCTTGTTTTGGGTAAGATTAGATAGACTGTTGAAAGTTTCTTTTATTCAAGACTTGTTTTTAAATTGGCGCTCGAAGGGGTCCTTTTACTAAGGTGCTTGCTAGAAGAGGACTTGTTTCGGGTACAGACAGGACAGGTAGAGATGAAATGTAAGCTATTTTGAGCCATGTGTGGCCACCAGTAGTACTGAGAGATCAAATGAAAAGTCTTGCAGAATCCGGGGTGCCCAGTAAAAGTCGAGGAGTGGCCCCATCTGAGAACCTTTTTCCTGGACCGAGGTGGCACAGAGGTCTTTGTAGCAGCCGGAGAAACCAGGGTAGTGGAGGCAATACAGGCAGGATTTAGCAAGGGATAGGATTCCTTGGGGGAATTAAAGGCCCTGGATAAAGCATCAGCTAGGGTATTCTTTTCGGGAGGTCGAAATAGTAAACGGAAGTTAAAACGGGCAAAAAACAGAGGCCAATGCGCCTGCCGCGAGTTCAGTATCTTAACATCCTGAAGGTATAGAATGTTCTTGTGATCTGTGATTACTGTGATGGGATGCACAGCCCCTTCCAGAAGACAACGCCATTCTTGGAGAACCAATTTAAGGGCCAACAACTTCCGGTCCCGAATCATGTAGTTACGTTCTGCTGGAGAAATTTCTTGGGGAAAAAAAACAGGGGTGACGCTTGTCAGATTCAGAGGCTTGAGATAAAAGGGCCCCAGCCCCCAGAGATGAGGTGTCCACTTTCAAAATGAATGGTTTGTTGATATCGGGGCTTCATAGCACAGGGGCAGACAAAAAAGCTTGCTTTAAAGTGGCAAAGGCGTCCTGGGCCTCAGGTGTCCAGTTCTTTACATCGGCGCCCTTCCTGGTCAAGGCAGTGAGAGGGGCTGTGATGATGGTGGATGAACTGCCGGTAGTAGTTAGCAAAACCCAAGAAACGTTGCAAGGCCTGGAGACCCTGTGGCATAGGCCAATCTCGGATGGCTCGGAACTTAGTGGGGTCCATCTTGAGGCTCTCAGGAGAGATGATATAACCCAAAAATGGGATGGACTGTTGGTGAAATGAGCATTTTTCTAATTTAGCAAAAAGGCGGTGGTCCCGGCGGTGCAGAAGGACTGTACACACATGATGGGGGATGACCGAAGAGGAAAGGAGATCTTGGAAATTCTTGAAATACTGCAGGCGCATTACAAAGGCCAAAAGGCATGACCAGATACTCAAAATGTCCTTCATGGGTATTGAATGCGGTCTTCCATTCGTCCCCGTGACGAATTTGGACCAGATTGTATGCTCTGCGGAGATCCAACTCGGTAAAGATAGACGCCCCTGAAGACAGTCAAAAAGCTCCGGCATAAGGGGAAGCAGATACCGATTCTTAATGATTATTTCATTGAGACCCCGGTAGTCAATGCAGGGTTGTAATGAGCCATCCTTCTTGGTAACAAAAAAGAAATCTGCCCCCGCTGGGGATGAGGATGGCCAGATGAAGCCCTTCCAGAGGTTTTCTTGAACATAATCTGACATGGCCTTAGATTCCTCCCGGGAGAGTGTGTAAAGCCGACTCCGAGGAGGTGTCTTGCCTGGAAGTAGTTCAATGGGGCAGTGAAAGGGACGATGAGGAGGAAGGGAGTTGGCCTCTTGTGCATTTAAGACATCTTGGAAATCCCGATATTCCATGGGCAGAGAAGCATCACAGGGGAACAAGAGCCCTGGGCAGGCAGTAATAGTCCTGGGAGGAGGAACCACCATGGTAAGACAAGTAGAAAAACATTGGGAACCCAATATCACTAGAAGTCCAGTTGATGCTGGGTGTGTGTTGTCGCAACCAGGGTAGGCCCAGAATAACAGGATGGATGGCCCAGGGGAGGACCAGGAGCTGAATTTCTTCCTTGTGCAATACTCCGACTTGCATCTGCAAAGGTGGAGAAATGTGGGTAATGGAATAGGGGAGAGTTAGTCCCTGAATGGAGGTTACTTGGAGCATAGGTCTGCAAGGTCTCAATGGGTCTCCTAGTTGGACCAGAAGGCTGGCATCAACAAAGTTTCCTCCTGCTCCAGAATCAATTAGGGCCATGGTGTTGATGCAAAATTCCTTCCAGCGCAGGGTGATAGGGACAGAGATTAGGTTATCCGGAAGAGGAGAAAATCGACCCAGGGCCACCCCTTTCAGTGATCCTGGGTCTATGCATATCCCGGCTTATTTGGGCAGTGTCTCAAAAAGTGGACAGCCTGCCCACAATAGAGGCAGAGTTGATTATCCTAACGATGAGCCCTTTCCTTCTCAGAGAGGCGATGACGCCCGATTACCATCGGCTCTTCGGAAATTCCAGAGGCGGAGCTAGCAGCTCCCTTGGGAGAAGAGGGTCGCGACATCTGAGGAGATGGCCTCTGTGACCTTCACTGAACAGAACGCTCTTGTGTCCTCTCTTGGAACCATACATCTATACGGACGCAGAGGGTTATCAATGCATACAGGGTAGTTGGAAGTTCTCTGCCAGCCAATTCATCTTTGATCCTATCAGTTAATCCTTGCCAAAATATGACCGTGAGAGCCTCTTGGTCCCATCTTACCTCAGAGGCTAAGGTTCGGAAGCGTATGGCATAAGAACCCACAGAACAACTGCCCTGTTGAATCCGTAGGAGCTCTCCGGCTTCAGAGGAAGGACACCCAGGAACATCGAAAACCAACCTGAAACAGTGAAGAAATTCCCCAAGGTAAGTGAGCAAAGGATTGTGTTGCTCCCAGAGAAGGGAGGCCCAAGCCAGGGCTAGTCCGGAAAGCAAGGAGATGTTATATGTGATTTTGAGTTTATCTGAGGAAACGGCTGCGGGTAGCATCTCAAATAACATAAGGTATTGGTTGAGGAACCCCCGACAAGCATAAGGGAGATTGGACAGCTGGGAACAGATGTCCTGAAGGACTCCAGACAGACAATTCAGCTGGGCCTGTTGTTGCTGGAGCACCTGGGCTAAGTCAGACAGATCGGGTTTGTCCGGTGAACTCATGGCTTTGGCTTACTGTCAGGCTCATTAGTCCTTATACCAAGTAGAGTGCCGCTGAGTCCGGTGAAGCGGGCCTAGTTCTGCTTGGCGGCCGGGCAACCCCGGGCTTCACCGGCGATGACCGCTGTTCCCCAGAGGTTGAGCCCCCAGGTGCAGGTGGCCGGCAGGACTTACGAGGAGCGGCTGGAAGAGGGGTGCCAAAAGAATGTGCCAAGCAGGCAGCAGACACAGAGAAGACCAGGTACAGGCCTCGTCGAACAAGCAGGCAGCAGGCAAGAGTAGTCCAGGTACAGGCAGCGTCTAACAGGCAGGCAGCAGGCAACAGGCAGAGAGTAGTCCAGGTACAGGCAGGGGACCGGTAGCCAAGAAACAGAGCAAGAACTAACAACACACAAAAAGGTAGTGCTTACCAAAGTAGAAGCTGAAGCAAAGGTGCGGAGGAGAGCTTCACAGAAATAGTGCTGGCATCTGATATCATGATGAACCAGCTGGGAAGGAAAGCTGCCATAGGGCAGTGAAAGCAAGAGGTTCAGGCCAGCTGCCAAGGAGGAAAGCCTCCAAGGAAACTGGGGAAGGACGAAGGCAGAGAGGGCTGGATGAGAGGTGAATCGGACCCCCCCCCCACGCGGAGAAGACCAATCCCAGGGAAGGGAGGCGGAACCCAACTAGCGTGCACCAACCCCAGCGGACCAGCAAGGCAGGACCAGTCAGGGTGCACCAATCCCAGTGAGGCAGTGAGGCGGAACCCAACCGGTGTGCACAGGAGAGAGGAGCGCCGAAGAAAGGAGGGTGACGTGTTGCCACACGATGGCAATGGCCAGCAGGAAGCACCATGCCACCGGAGGGAGTGTCAGCCAGCTACGATGGCGGGAAGTCCCGCTCCGCCCGAGGACACCGATGCCGACGAGGTGAGGGGCATGGCAGCGGTAAACCCATTTTAGCATGTGTTGGGTGCGCATAGATGATTAGTAAAAGGGCCCCTAAGGTTGTTAATCTATTGGAAGATATAGCGCAGCTTAAGACTAAATTTAAAATTGCCTGTAAATCTGAGAAATGGTTTGATACAATCCCGCTTTAAAGCTAATAATTGGGTAGGAAGAGTGAAAGGGCCTGGAGGAAATCTGCTACTCCTGAACATAAACAGAATTGGCGCTCAAAGGTCTTTCTGTATAAACAATTAATAATTAAAAAGAAAAAATAATTTTATTCTAATTTCATAAGGACCAATATTTTAAATACACATAAAGGGCCTTATTCTATATAGGTTATGCTCTTAAATTTATGCTCCTAAATTTAAGCTCTTAAATTTATGATCATAATTTATGCTCCTAAATGTATGCTAAATCATTGATCATAAAAGGCCCTACATTAGGAGCATAGATTATGCTTGTCATTTAGGAGCATAAATTTAGGAGCATAACCTTTATAGAATAAGGCCCAAATTGTTCAATCTAGTGGACAATCTTTTAAATACCACCTATTGTTAACAACTGAAGGTGGTGTCCCCTCTGCTGATATAGTGGCTTACTATTTTAGGGAGAAGGTGGCAACCATACATGGGCAGTTGGATTTAAATGTTACTGGAGATTGTGTTGAATGATATTTTGATGGATCGTTTATGGAACTGTTTTCTACCTATGACAACAGCAGAAGTTAATTTTTTTTTGTTACATTTGTACCCTGCGCTTTCCCACTCATGGCAGGCTCAATGGGCTTACATGGGGCAATGGAGGGTTGAGTGACTTGCCCAGAGTCACAAGGAGCTGCCTGTGCCTGAAGTGGGACTTGAACTCAGGTCCTCAGTTCCCCAGGACCAAAGTTCACCACCCTAACCACTAGGCCGCAACCATACATAGGCAGTTGGATTTAAATGGAGATTGTGTTGAATGATATTTTGATGGATCGTTTATGGAACTGTTTTGTACCTATGACAACAGCAGAAGTTAAATTGATCGAAACCTTACACTAGAAGACCATGCGAAAAATACAACAAAGAAAATGTTCTACGCCATGTGGAAACTTAAAAGAATCAAACCCTACTTCCCAAGAGACACATTTCGCAGCCTAGTACAGTCATGGGGCAATGGAGGGTTGAGTGACTTGCCCAGAGTCACAAGGAGCTGCCTGTGCTTGAAGTGGGACTTGAACTCAGGTCCTCAGTTCCCCAGGACCAAAGTTCACCACCCTAACCACTAGGCCGCAACCATACATAGGCAGTTGGATTTAAATGGAGATTGTGTTGAATGATATTTTGATGGATCGTTTATGGAACTGTTTTGTACCTATGACAACAGCAGAAGTTAAATTGATCGAAACCTTACACTAGAAGACCATGCGAAAAATACAACAAAGAAAATGTTCTACGCCATGTGGAAACTTAAAAGAATCAAACCCTACTTCCCAAGAGACACATTTCGCAGCCTAGTACAGTCAATGGTGTTAAGCCACCTAGACTACTGTAACGCAATATACGCGGGTTGTAAAGAACAAGTCATTAAGAAGCTTCAGACAGCCCAAAATACAGCAGCCAGACTTATATTCGGGAAAGCAAAATACGAAAGCGCCAAACCGCTAAGAGAGAAACTACACTGGCTTCCACTAAAGGAACGAATTGCGTTCAAAGTATGCACCATGGTCCATAAAATTATACATGGAGAAGCTCCGGCCTACATGTCAGACCTCATAGACCTACCTGCTAGGAATGCTAAAAGATCAGCACATACATTCCTCAACCTGCATTACCCCAACTGCAAAGGATTAAAATATAAGTCCACCTACGCAACCAGCTTCTCCTACATTTGCACACAGCTATGGAACGCACTCCCGAAGACCATAAAGACAACGCAAGATCTAACCATCTTTCGTAAACTACTGAAAACGGACCTATTCAAAAAAGCATACAACAATCATCCTAACTTCTAAACAACAACAACAACGAAGAATAAGACCGAAACGACATAACCACTGCCCAACACTATTACTTTCACCATAATACCATCATCTGAGCAACTACATAAAGCCGACACCTACACAAGACCACAATGTATTCTTCTACCACATACATATGCACTTGATTGCAAAAACACGTGTTAACAAGTACACAAGCACACAATGCATTCTTCTACCATGTATATACGCACTTGATTGCAAAATCATGTGCATATCTAAAGTCCGGAAATGGCAATCGCCATAACGACAAATGTAAGCCACATTGAGCCTGCAAATGGGTGGGAAAATGTGGGATACAAATGCTGCAAATATAAATATGATAACAATCTAAATGCAGTTTGAAACTGTGTCCAGTATATCTAATGAACTCTGGGGGTCTTTACAAAGGCACACTAGTGGTATTAGCACACGCTAAAAATTAGTGTGTGCTAAACGCTAAGACACCCATAGGAATATAATGTGCACTAAAAACGCTAGCACGCTTTTGTAAAAGGGGATCTCTATGAATGATACTTTTTTTTATCAGCATTAACTCTTGGTTAAATAAGGGCTTGATAAATGGTCAATTTCCAGCTCAATGAGGAGCGATTGCACTGACATCAATCCCAAAAACCCTAGTAGGAAATTGCAGACGGTTAGTAATTATCATCCAGTTGCGTCAATACCATTATTTGTAAAGATCATGGAAGGGTATGTTTCTAAAATGCTGGATACATATTTGCATTAATCTCAGTCCAGATTTCGTACAAGTTACACTCTCTTTCCTCCTACTTCATCTTGCTCTTTCTGTACGTGTGTTTTACTACTTTTCTATCATATTTTGTAGTTCCATTCCTTTTTCATAAATTTGTTTTCTCCGAGGACAAGCAGGCTGCTTGTTCTCACGACTGGGTTGTTGTCCGCGACAAAATCTCTGAAGCAAAACAAAAAACTCTCTTGAACGCTCCGGCGTGCAGGCAGAGCGCACTGCGCATGTGCGAATGGCTTCCTGCCCACGGCACAAGGTGTTTAGCTGTGTTCCTTTTGGCCCAGGAGACTTTTTACGACATTACCGCTTCCTTGTTTTTCTTTTTCTTCTCGTTTTTTGTTTCCACAAAATTAAAAAAAAAAAAAAAAGTTTATTTTCTCTTTATTTTCTTTAGTTTTTCTCACTAAAGTTTAAAGTTTCCTTCCTTTTTCGCCGCAGCCGGCTCTTAGGCTACTCGGCCAGGTTTTGCTTTCCTTTTTGGTGCCTTTTTAATTGGCACAATCGTGTTCTTCAATTTCGCAGACGCCGTCTTTCCGTCCATGTCATTGAGGACACCCAGCGGCTTCAAGCGTTGTACTCGGTGCAACCGGACTATCTCTGGTACTGACCCCCACACGTGGTGTTTCCAGTGCCTTGGGCCCGATCATCTGTCAGCTGCTTGTAAGCTGTGTCCTTTAATGAAAAAATGGACCCAAGTGTCTCGGGAGGCTCATCGAGACAAACTTTTTGCAGATCGGTCCGGTCCTTCGACATCAGTACCGAGGTCAGCGCCGTCGACATCAAGGGAAGCATCGACTTCGAGAGTGCAGTTAATGGCTGCCAAATGACCATATCACGCTGGGAGCAGCGAGGCATCGAGTGGGTCTCCACCTGTCTCGAGGCCTACTGCTATGCAGGCTCCCTGGGATCGACCTTCGTCGGATCCGGACCCAAGGAGGCGTGAGGATTCCACGTCCTCTTCGGTACCAAGGAGTCTCGATGATGGGCGTTGAGCGAAGGCTAAGAAGCACCGTCATCGATCTCCTTCCATGCGCTGTACCGAGAGCTCCGGGGAGCCGAGGGATTCACACCCAAGAAGCATTGGCGCTGAGAGGACCGCTCACCCTCTATACAGGAGGTGCCGATGCATCGGTCTTCTGGCAGCCTGGTACCAGCTCTTGAGCCCCCTCAGATTCTGCCACCAACTCCTGCACCGGCCCCCCAGCCTTTTCCGATGGAAGCTCTCGATGAGCGCATTAGGGCCCTTCTTCCAGAGCTTCTGGAGAGATTGCTGCGCCAGTCTACTTCGGTGCCAGCTTGCGCCTTCTGCACCGACTGTTGAAGCGACATCTGGTCCTTCGCCTGTGGTGAGGTCCCCATCCTTGGTGCCGCTTGCGGCATCGTTGACGGCTGCCACCCGGGTTGACTCTCCTTTGACATCGGCGGAGGAAGCTTCGCCACAGTCCAGGCAGGGGTCAACTTCTCAACATCCCCCTCGAGGTCGTTGTTCCTCGAATTCGAGACAGGCTCTGGTTCGGGCTGCTCTTAGAAAGCTTTTGTCTGATACCGATGATGAGCACTCGTGGGAGGAAGAGGAAGATCCCAGATACTTTTCTGAAGAAGAGTCATATGGGGTTCCCTCTGATCCTACTCCGCCCATTGAAAGAAGGATGTCTCCACCTGAGAGTCTTTCTTTTTCCTCCTTTGTTCGGGAAATGTCTAAGGATATTCCCTTCCCTATGGAGGTTGTGGATGAGCCCAGGGCCGAGATGCTCGAGGTCTTGGATTATCCTTCTCCACCTACAGAGGTAGCAACGGCTCCCTTGCATAACACACTCAGGGAATGTGAAACTGGTCATTCCCTCTCTCTAATCCATTGGTCTCCAGAAAAGCTGAGTCCCAGTACAGAGTGCATGGAGAGCCAGTAATGGTGAATTCTCAACTACCTCACGATTCCATGGTGGTGGATTCTGCTCTCAGGAGAGCCAAGAGTACTAGGGACTATGCCTTGGCGCCCCCAGGCAGAGAGTCTATGACCTTGGATTCTTTTAGGAGAAAGACGTATCAGGCCGCTATGCTTGCAGCCAAGATTCAAACATACCAGCTCTACACGAGCATCCACTTGCGGAACTCGGTGAGGCAACTGTCCAGTTTGGTCAAAGCACTTCCTCCGGAGCTCTCCAAACCTTTTCACCAGGTGGTCAGGCAGCAGAAGGCGTGTCGAAAATTCCTGGCCATGTGTACTTAAGACACTTTTAATGTGTCATGCCGAATAGCTGCTCAAGGTATAGTGATGCGCAGACTCTCATGGCTGCGCGTCTCTGACCTGGATCATAAGACCCAGCAGCGAATGTCAGATATTCCTTGCCGGGGGGGAATACCTTTTTGGCGAACAAGTAGAGGATATGGTTGATCAGATCAAGAAGCACCATGATGCTATGGATTCTCTCTCCCGCTGGGCGTCTTCTGCTACCACCTCCTCATCTAGGAGGTTTTTTGGAGGGAAGAGGAATGCTCCCTATTCCTATAATAGGCGTAGGTACACTCCTGCTTCTCGGCAGCCTGTCCAGGCTCAGTCCCAGCGCGCTCGTTCCCATCAACGGCGTGCGCCTAAGGCCCCTACGGCTCCTCAGCAAAAGCAAGGGACGGGCTTTTGACTGGCTCCAGTGCCGCATAGCCTCAGAAAAAGTGTCCGTGCCGGACAACTTGCTGGTCGGAGGGAGGTTGATATTTTTTCACCAAAGGTGGCCTCTCATAACCTCTGATTGGTGGGTTCTTCAAATAGTCCAGTCAAGATACACCCTCAATCTGGAATCCAAACCTCCGAATTGCCCACCGGGAGTTCATTCTTACAGTTCCCAGCACAAGCAGGTACTTGCAGAGGAACTCTCCGCCCTTCTAAAGGTCAGTGCGGTCAAACCCGTTCCACCAGGGGAAGAAGGGCTGGGATTCTATTCCAGGTACTTCCTTGTGCAAAAGAAAACAGGGGGGAAGCGTCCCATCCTAGACCTAAGGGCCCTGAACAAATTCCTAGTCCGAGAAAAGTTCAGGTTGGTTTCCCTCGGCACCCTTCTTCCCATGATTCAGGAAAACGATTGGCTATGCTCTCTGGACTTAAAGGACGCCTATACCCACATCTTGATACTCCCAGCTCACAGGAAGGATCTTCGATTTCGGTTGGGAAGTCAGCATTTTCAGTACTGTGTACTGCCCTTTGGTCTCACGTCTGCGCCCAGGGTTTTCACAAAGTGCCTGGCAGTTGTCGCAGCATCGCTACACAGACTGGGAATGCATGTGTTCCCTTATCTCGACAATTGGCTGGTGAAGAGCACCTCGGAGGCAGGTGCTCTACAGTCCATGCGGATGACTATTTGAGTGCTAGAACTTCTGGGGTTCGTGATCAATTATCCCAAGTCCCATTTTGTCCCGGTTCAAAAATTGGAGTTCATTGGAGCTCTGTTGGACACACGGTCGTCTCGAGCTTACCTTTCCCAGGCAAGGGCAGACAATCTCCTGGCCCTAGTGTCCATGACTCAAGCATCTCAACAGATCACAGCTCGGCAAATGTTGAGACTCTTAGGATACATGGCTTCCACAGTTCATGTAACTCCCATGGCACGCCTAAATATGAGATCAGCTCAATGGACTCCAGGCCACAGGGGATCTAGAGGATGTGATCCATCTCTCCACCGACTTTTGCAGTTCCCTTCAGTGGTGGACCATTTGCTCCAATTTGACCTTGGGACGTCCATTCCAAATTCCTCAGCCACAAAAAGTGCTGATGACGGATGCATCCCTCCTGGGTTGGGGAGCTCATGTAGATGGATTTCACACTCAAGAAGCTTGGTCCTTTCAGGACAAGGGTCTTCAGATCAACCTCCTGGAATTACAAGTGATCTGGAACACTCTAAATGCTTTCAGAGACCGGCTGTCCAACCACATCATATTGATTCAGACAGACAATCAGGTTGCTATGTATTACACCAACAAGCAGGAGGGCACCGGATCTCGTCCTCTGTGTCAGGAAGCCATTTGGATGTGGCTTTGGGCATGCCGTCACGGCATGTTTCTCCAAGCCACTTATCTGGCAGGCGTAAACAATAGTCTGGCCGACAGGTTGAGCAGGGTCATGCAACCTCACGAGTGGTCGCTCAACATGGGCGTTGTCCACAAGATCTTCCGAGCGTGGGGCACCCCCTCGGTGGATCTTTTTGCCACTCAGATCAATCACAAAGTCCCTCAGTTCTGTTCCATACTTCAGGCCCACGACAGACTAGCGTCAGATGCCCTTCTCCTACACTGGGGGACAGGCCTTCTGTATGCGTATCCTCCCATACCTCTAGTAGGGAAGACTTTGCTGAAACTCAAGCAAGACCGCGGAACAATGATCCTGGTTGCTCCCTTCTGGCCTCGTCAGATCTGGTTTCCTCTTCTTCTGGAGTTGTCCTCTGAAGAACCGTGGATTGGAGTGTTTTCCAACCCTCATCTCCCAGAACGAGGGGTCACTTCTACATCCCAACCTCCAGTCTCTGGCTCTCACGACCTGGATGTTGAGAGCTTAGAAGTTGCTTCCTTGGGTCTTTCAGAGGGTGTCTCCCGAGTCTTGCTTGCTTCCAGAAAAGATTCCATGAAAAAATGTTATTCTTTCAAATGGAGGAGGTTTGCCATCTGGTGTGACAGCAAGGCCCTAGATCCTTTTTCTTGTCCTACACGGACCCTGCTTGAATACCTTCTACACTTATCAGAGCCTGGTCTCAAGACCAACTCCGTAAGTGTTCATCTTAGTGCAATTAGTGCTTATCATCAATGTGTAGAGGGTAAGCCAGTCTCTGGACAGCCTTTAGTTGTTCGCTTTATGAGAGGTTTGCTTTTGTCAAAGCCCCCTGTCAAACCTCCACCAGTGTCATGGGATCTCAATGTCATTCTCACCCAGCTGATAAAAGCTCCTTTTGAGCCACTGAATTCCTGCCATCTGAAGTACTTGACCTGGAACGTCATTTTCTTGGTGACTGTTACTTCAGCTCGTAGAGTCAGTGAGCTCCAAGCCTTGGTAGTGCATGCACCTTATATCAAGTTTCATCATAACAGAGTAGTCCTCTGCACTCACCCTAAGTTCTTGCCGAAGGTGGTGTCGGAGTTCCATCTGAACCAGTCAATTCTCTTGCCAACATTTTTTCCCCGTCCTCATACCCGCCCTGGTAAAGACAAGTTGCACACCTTGGACTGTAAGAGAGCATTGGTCTTTTACATGGAGCGGACAAAGCCCTACAGACAGTCCGCCCAATTGTTTGTTTCTTTCAATCCCAACAGGAGGGGAGTCGCCATCGGAAAACGCACCATCTCCAATTGGCTAGCAGCTTGCATTTCCTTCACTTATGCCCAAGCTGGGCTGTCTTTAGAGGGCCTTGTCAAGGCTGCATCAGTGGCTCACTTAAAGTCAGCCTCGATTGAGGAGATTTGCAAGGCTGCAACGTGGTCAACAGTCTACACATTCACATCTCACTACTGCCTTCAGCAGGATACCCGACGCGACAGTTGGTTTGGGCAGTCGGTGCTGCAGAATCTGTTTGGGGTTTAGAATCCAACTCCTAGGCCGATTTTTGTTCTGTTCCAGGCTGCACTCTCACTTAGTTGTGCTTTTTTTTAGGTCAATCTCTGTTATGTCCTAGCCGCTGCGAGGCCCAATTGACCAATGTTCATTGTTTTGAGTGAGACTGGCTGCTAGGGATACCCCAATCATGAGAACAAGCAGCCTGCTTGTCCTCGGAGAAAGTGAAGATACATACCTGTAGCAGGTATTCTCTGAGGACAGCAGGCTGATTGTTCTCACAAACCCACTCACCTCCCCTTTGGAGTTGTTCTAATTCTCTGGTTGCTTTTTTATTAAACTGACGATGTCACGCTTGTGCTGCGGGCGGGAAGTCGTTCGCGTATGTGCGGTGCGTTCTGCCCGCACGCCGGAGCGTTCTAGAGAGTCTTTTGTTTTGCTGGTCTCCTGGGCCGTCGCAGAGGACAACCCAATCGTGATAACAATCAGCCTTCAGTTGGAGGAGGGAGGTGGCCTCCTTCCTCTTCCATCAGCGCCCCTGGGCACCGCAATCTTCACTTTATATCATTGTATACCGCTGAGTATTGCTAGTCAGTCATGGCAGTATAGCAAATCTAAATAAACTATAAAGCTTTATTAAGTTGAGGTCAGAATGCAATTGTTGTCCAATTTGATTTGTCTGCTGTCTTTGACCTAGTTGATCATAATAATCTGCTGATTAGGTTGAGCGCTATAGGAATATGTGAAAATGTATTAAATTGTTTCAGCATGTTTTTTTTTTATTTTATTTGTACCCCACACTTTCCCACTCATGGCAGGCTCAATGTGGCTTAGGTACTTATTTGTACCTGGGGCATTGGAGGGTTAAGTGACTTGCCCAGAGTCACAGGGAGCTGCCTGTGCCTACAGTGGGAATTGAACCCAGTTCCCCAGGACCAAAATCCACCACTCTAACCACTAGGCCACTCCTCCACTATAAAGCTATCAAGTATAAAAAGCTGATAAACTCTCGGCTGGTTGGACTCCTGGTTGTGGGGTACTGCAGGGCACCCCGCTGTCTCTATCATTGTTTAATGTGTTGACTCAACCTCCAGGCACAGTGTTTGAAAAATTTAAGATACCATTTTTTATTTATGCTGATAACATCGCAATATTGCTTCCTATGTCCAGAGATTGGACTAATACATTGAATGGTATTACAAGTTGTGTACAAGTAATCAAGTAACCTTAGCTCACTGACTTAAAATGAACCGAGAGAAAACAAAGTTTTTGTGGCTGGGTCCATTCAATTTGTTCTAATTTCCTCTGCATTTTCTTATTGGGGCAAACACTTTCACCTTTGAATTCTATTCCAGAGTTTTGGGGGTGGAAGTGGACAGTTTATTAACTTTCTCTAGTCATGTAAAATCATTAATTAGAAAGTCATTTCACACTTTGAGAAAATTGAGGATGATTCATAGTTATATGGAACCAGTAAAGTTTTTATTATTGGTTCAAGCATTAATCCTCTCCAGACTGCATTATTGTAATATTATCTTTAATGGTTGCAGCTTGTTCAAAACACGGCAGCACGATTGATGTTTTTCAGTCTGCAGGTTTGAGTCAGCTACCATCTGTTGGTGGTTACACTGGCTCCCTGTGGAGGCCAGGGCATAGTTCAAATTATACACTATCATTTTTAAAATCATTTATGGCACTGCACCACTATATCTATGTGAGTTTGGTCTCGTTTTTACATAACAGTTCCTCAGCAAACAGAAAAATTCATAATCATCTGCTTTTATGCTTTTCCTCGGTCAGATCAATTAAATTAAGAAAACTATTTGATTCCACTCTTTATTATCAAGTGGCACCACTGTGGAACTTGTTACCTCTGGAGATCCGGTTGCTTACTAATTATGACATTTTTCGAAAGGCTTAAAACTTTTTTATTTAAAAAGAGCTGTCATGTTGTTTGTACTATTTAAGAACTATTGGTGATGTTTGACAAGAATTTTTATTGATAATGTTTTCTTTTTTTATTTTACTATGCAGAGATCAGTTATTATTTTCCTTTACAGATTGGAGTACTGTTTCCATCGTTCTTGAATGTAACTCACAATGAACTAATCTTGGTACTTGTAGACTAGAAAACATCTAGCGGCCCTTCCCCACCCCTCTACCTTCAGTTGGAGGAGGGAGGTGGCCTCCTTCCTCTTCCATCAGCGCCCCTGGGCACCGCAATTTTCGAGGCGGTACCGATGGAAGAGGAGGGAGGCCACCTCCCTCCTCCAACTGAAGGTAGGGGCCACCAGGGTTATCTGAGGGATACTTGGGAGGGGTTAGGGGGTCTGGAGACCCCCCCCCCCCCAGTTCTCCAGCTCTCCCTAATTTGTGTCAGGGAGGGTCAGAGGGACCAGAGGTCTGCTGGACCTCCAGCTCCTGTTTCGCTTGGCTCAGGGTGAGGGTAGTTTGGGGTCTGGTTTTCCTATGGTCCTCCAGCCCCTTTGTTTGACAAGTCTGGGCTTTTGACAGCCCAGATCTGTCAAACAAGTGCGGGAGGATTGCGCCTGAGCACCGCTCTTCTACCCCTTGATCAGAGAGAATTGCATACTTAAATTTGCATGCAGTTATCTCTGATCATAGGGGCGGTAAAGCCCCTTGCTATTCCAACGCTATTTTTAGAGCACTGTTTGGAACAGCATAGGGCTTTTGATCATCTGTCCATCAGTAAAATAAGGGAATTAATCTGTGAGATAAACCACTGTATGTCCAGTAGTGGACTAAAATACAAGCTTATACACGCGACCTCCTTCTCCTACATGAGTACGCAGCTGTGGAATGCACTACCAGCTGATCTGAAAACAATCGACGAAATATCCAACTTTCGTAAATCCCTGAAGACGTATCTCTTCAATAAAACCTACAAAGAGGACCCATAGCTTAACTATTCCACCTCACCAATCCACCCCAATCTACCTTCTTAGTACTTCTTTCCATCCTCAATCTGTTTGCATCAACAATTGTATCTGACACCCTGGAATGGTAATGCCATAACAGACCTGTAAGCCACATTGAGCCTGCAAAATAAATAAATAAATAAACATGTATAACATAACATAACATAACAAAGTGGTTTACATATTATATACAGGTACTTATTTTGTAACTGAGGCAATGGAGGGTTAAGTAACTTGCCCAGAGTCACAAGGAGCTGCACTGGGAAATTAATTAATTAATTAATTTATAAATAAATACATCAAATCAAATCAAATCAAATATCTGTGGCCTAATGGTTAGGGTGATGGACTTTGGGCCTGGGGGGAACTGAGTTCAATTCCCACTTCAGGTACAGGCAGCTCCTTGTGACTCTGGGCAAGTCACTTAACCCTCCATTGCCCCATGTAAGCTGCATTGAGCCTGCCATGAGTGGGAAAACAAAATGCAGGGTACAAATGTAACAAAAAAAAATTTGAAATGTAGCCCTAATGACTTTATAAAGACTTTTTTTTAATGCATATATGCAAGTTTACGTGCATAAAATATTGCTCATAAAATTATCCCCTTATAAAAGTACATGTGTTAGGGAATTCTATATATGGCATCTAGTGTTACGTGTTATTTCCACATAACATTTTGGTGCGGAAAAGTGTTATAATGGAAACAAGGCACCAAAATGGCCCAAAAATGGCAGATCAGTTGGCACAACTATTCTTACACATCCTGTTATAGAATAGTGCCTAAGTTTTTCTGCCTGGATCTGAAAAGGAAGCTTAACAATGAGAGGAATATGGGTGGGTCAGGGACATTCTCTTAAAATGTGCGCAGTGTTATAGAATTCAGGAGATCCACACCCAACTTGTGTGCTGGGGTTTATACCTGGTTTCAGTTGGTGTAAATGCTCATGCTCAAGTTTAGCATGGATTCCAGCGCTACGTGCTCTAAGCATCCTTTATAGAATATCATTCAAAGCAGATTTTTTTTGGCACCATATACTAAATTCAGCCCATGATGACAAGACCACTCAGATGTTTAGCTGGCTGGGCATAGGCATGTTCAATGGCAGATTTTGGGTGAAGTTATGATTTATATTTGTTCTTTATGTTTGTGCATAGATATGTGAACATTTACGTCTGCTTCTGAGCAGGTTTAAGTGTCTATGGCTTCATTTTAGCCTTACCTTCTGTAGTTTTTATGCAGCAATTTTATAAATACACATAGGTGCCCATCAGGCTCATTTTCAAAAGAGAAAAATGTCCAAAAAGTGACATAAGTGTGCACTAACCATTAAGCCACTCCTCCTCTGTTTTGGACATCTTGCATTTGGATGTCTTTTGTTTGAAAATTGACCAAAAAAAAGGATGTCCAAATCACGAGAAGTCCATAGCATTTTCAAACACAAAAGTTAGACGTCTATCTTTTTCGAAAATGACCTTCTTTCCTGTTCGGAATTTGGACGTTTTTATAAAACATCCAAAATCTGATTTAGACGTTCTATCGAAAATGCCCCTCCATGTCTCTCTATAAATAAGGCTTAAAATTAGGTTTCTACAGGCCAAAAATTTTAATTTTGTTTAGTTCGGCATGTTTACCGAATTTTTGTTTCATTTGGAGGTTTAAATGGTTTTTTTTGTTCATTTTGGGGGCGATATCATCAATAGTGTATTGTTCAGTTATTGCACAATAGTACACACTACTCAAATAATGTGTAGTATTGCTCAATAGCAAGCCCTATTGAAAAAAGGGGTGCCTATTGATAAATAGTGTGCTTTATTGAACAATAATGCACACTGTTCCTGAGTAGTAGACTGTAGTATTGATGATGTAGTAACCTCCCCCCCCCCCCCCTCCCAATTTTCATATTTTTCCTGTTGGCAATTCTTATGTCATTTCAAATGAATAGGCTCCTATTTACCCTCTCAACCTAGGCAACTTGTTATAAAATTACTCTCAGAGTGTCTGAAAATATAAGAAAATATAAGTTCTTGGGCTGCTGATGATGTATAACCTCTTTTGAATATTGACCTGAACCAACCTTTTGTCCCATACGGTATCAGCTTGAAAGGCAGGGACCAAGGATGGTTTATTCTCCCATCTCCAACCCAAAATATGTTCCACTGCCCCTACTGAATGTGTTTATATTAGGTCATGGGTGATTAGTCTGTGCCATGTCATATGACATTCTTTAGAAGATATTGGGAATTTTTCTCTTGATTTTCTTTCCTACTCTTATCTATAGCTTAAAAACGCAAAGGGATTTGCCATTCTTGGCATTTTCTTTTTTTTTCTGGTTACCTGTATGGGGCATTCTGGTTTCAGATCACTTGCAGACTCAGCAATGGCCTCAGTCTTCTAAATTTGAAATCTTGCTGGGTGGTCTACTGCTCCAAGTCTAGGTAGAAAACCTAAGAAGATAAAGACTGCTTATTGCTTACCTTATGGAAACAATGAACTCAGGTCATAGGAACTGAAAACCATCACATTCCTTTCTATCTGTACTGCATTCTGTTTAACAAAGTACTGATTTGAAACCCCCTATTCTTGAAGGCTCCTTGTGCTTTTTTGGCTAATATATGCATTTACTTCATTCTCTTTTAGGAAGCATGTGAAAGAAAACAATCTATGGAGTGAGTACCATAGTCATTTTTGGGAGGGTCAGGAAGGAATATTTATTTATGGGTATATTTGTTATACTGTGACATCATGAAAGATATTGACGTAGTTTACAAAATTAGCTTAATAAACAAAACATAAACTACAAAAGACAACATTGCAACACAAGAAGGAGGGGAAGGAATACAACAACATAGTAAAGCCTAAACAACAAATCCAAAACAGATAATTTACGGAAAACTCAAGGAATCAAAATCTACAACAGTCCTTGGAGAAAAAGAAACTCAGGAAACAGAATCAAAAGCCTGTGTATAAAGCCAGGTTTTTAGTGCTGTCTTAAACTTAGGTAGAGAATCAATAGGCTGTAGGTGTGTAGAGGTGCCCCGGTATATCACCTTTTGTATAACTGACGCCTGAACCACACTTTGACTAGGCCAAGAACCAACTGTCATGGTTGCCTGACTGTTCCCTGCATTTCTAAACTGACTTTCAGCTCAAGGACATGCTGGCATTCCAAAGAGCATCTGCACTTCATCTTTGGGTGCGAAGCGGGTAACAAGACAGATTTACACCGACACAAGTATGAGATAACACTTGTGGGCCTCCTTGGTAGGTGCGGACACTAGCAGGGAGGGTGTCTGAACCAACTATGGACCCCATTGTTCATCAGGCCTGCATTTCATCTGCTGGACAAGAGGAATGCGACAGTGGACAGAAATCTGGTATCAGACTTGGTGAACAAAGAGAAGAGTTTTGGTGTAGAATCAGAGCAGACACACAGCTGATAGCTCTGGTGAGAGAAACTTTCTCTCTGTGCCTTCTAAGTACTGAGCCTCTCTGCACAAACAGCATTACAGAGAAATGTAAGTTGATAATTCTTGCTTCTAACCTTGTGTGGTTGCCTGGCCAGGATGAACAGATGGATGTAGAAATGTTATCGGAAATTAAGGAGACTAACAAACTGGGCAATACGATACTAATGGGTGATTTCAAATACTCCGATATTAACTGGGTAAATGTAACATCAAGGCATGCCAGGGAGGTAAAATTCCTTGATGAAATCAAGGACTGCTTTATGGAGCATCTGGTACAGGAGCCGACGAGTGAAGGAAAACTTCTAGACCTAGTCCTTAGTGAAGTGCATGATATGGTGCGGGAGGTAATGGTGTTGGGGCCACTTGATAACATTAGCTTTGGGTTAAGTATACACAGGAAATCCAATACATTAACTTTCAAAAAGGAGACTATGATAAAATGAGAAGAACGGTGAAAGAAAATCTTTAAGGAGCGGCTGCGAGGGTCCAGATTTTACATCAGGCATGGATACTGTTGAAAAGTACCATCCTGGAAGCCCCAGCCAAATATATTCCATATATTAAAAAAGGAGGAAGGAAGACTAACTGAGGTGAAGTGAGGTGAAGAAAGCTGTTAGAGCTAAATGAAAATCCTTCAAAAAATGGAAAAGGGAACTGACTGAAAATAATAAGAAACAGCATAAAGAATGTCGTCAATTGCAAAGCATTTGGAAGGCAAAGAAGGGCTTTGGAGGCAAAAACACTTGCCTGCTTATAATCGAAAGACAAAAACGCCTATATTATGACCTAAATCGGGAGATAGACGTTTATCTCACAAAAACGAGTAAATCAATATAATGTAAACCAATGTTTCAGTGCGTCCGTGTCGCTCGTACGTTCACGTAAAAACGTCCAAATAAGAGGCGTGTCGGGGGCGTGTTAGGGGCGGTGATACGACGTGGACGTGTACAACGTATAACGAATAGCGAAATGGCTCTGGTTGAGCGGGAAGATGGGCGTAATATGATGGACCCGAAATAAAAGCGACCAGAGCAAGGGGGAAATCGTCTTTAGACCCATTAGCGATTGTGCGTAGTTGGAGAATGGCGACATCGTTGGTGGAAGAGCTGAATTGGTGGTTGCAGAGAGAAAGCCGAGCGTGTTGAGTACCTGTTACGTTCATCTGTGTGCCCTGCCTCTTTTGTGTCTTACCCTTTGACCTTTCCTTACTCCTACTCCTTTGCTCCATCGCCCCCTTCCCCTCCCCCTATCCCTCCCCATTCACTCTTCCCACGTGTATACTCTATTCCCTGACCTTCGTTTGTCTCTGTGTTCCTGTACTGTTTGGCGAGTGAGTGGCCAGAGGGCATGGTGGCTGGAAGTGACAGATCTGTGTGTGTTGGTGTTTGACTACTAGTCCTAATACTTGCACTGGTGATGGGGATATGGATGCACTTAATGCACTTGTGGCATGCATGCTACACGAAGAGGCCACCCACCGCAGGAGGTATTCACGGCCCCGAGTGTTTAGGGCCCGCACCACCTTCCTACAACTCACTGACCAGCAGTGTCTAACAAGGTTCAGGTTTGATAGGGCCACCATTCTTCAGCTGTGTGAGCAGCTGAAACCCCTCCTTCAGCCCCAGACACGTAGGAATAACCCCATCACTGCCCACCTCAAAATCACTTCCTCTCTCTCTGTCCTGGCCACTGGGAGTTTTCAATTCGTATTAGCTGCTAACACAGGCCTCACCCAGGCTTCTATTTCACACTGTCTCACCCAGTTCCTGGATGCCTTTATAACTCACACCTCACACTACATCACTTTCCCCACCACCCTCCAGGCCCTGCACAACAACATGGCCGCCTTCTATGCTCTTGCTAGATTCCCCTCGGTCATCGGTGTGATAGACTGCACACACGTAGCCACCTACAGAAATAGGAAGGCATTTCATTCTATGAACATGCAAGTTGTATGTGATGCCCAGGGGGAGATATTAGACGTGTGTGCCAGGTACCCTGGCTCCACCCACGATGCCTACATCCTACAGCACTCGGGCATCTTCCGCAGGTTCGAGCGAGGGGAGTTCATTGGTGGATGGCTACTAGGTAAGTGCAACATGCATGTACCCATACTATACCTCCTCCACTGGGCAACCCTCCGCCCTGGCTTCCTCCACCTCACTCCACAACCCACTATCCAAATCCCCCCGCCCCCCCCCCCCCTGTACTGCTCCAAGCAATACACACTCATCTATCTCATTCTGCTTTTCTCCAAAGGTGACCGAGGCTACCCGCAGAGGACATGGCTCATGACCCCCCTGATCCACCCACAACCAGGGGCAGAAGAAACCTACAACAGGAGACATCGCAGCACCCGGGGGATCATTGAGCGCACCTTTGGTTTGTTGAAAAACCGGTTCCGCTGTCTGGACCGGTCTGGAGGAGAGCTGCTCTACAGTCCAGAAAAGGTGGCCAAGATCTTTGTGGCGTGCTGCATGTTACACAATTTGGCCCAGCGCAGAGGACAGCCTCTCCCAGAGGAGCCACAGCCACCACCAGAAGAGGCCCGAGATGAGCTGGAAGAGGAGCCCCCTCCACCCCCCAGCCCACAGAGCAGAGCTCAATGCCTACCAGCTTGGCGTAAGAGCAAGACAAAGACTCATTGAAACAAGTTTTAGGTGAAAGTAAGTGTACATTTATTTATTTACATTAAGTGCATGTGTTACTGTGTTCAACCCCACCACCACCACCACCACCATCCCCCTCCCACACCCACCCCCCTCCCACCAACCCTCACCCTACAGCATGTCCCATCACTTTCCCCTTCCCTTCCCCCGTCCCCTCCTACCCCTCCCACGCCCTTCCTTTGCAGCTGGTGCTGCACGGGAAGTCTGTTCACCCTCTTCTGAGGTGCTGCTCCCAGTGTCCTCCTCCGTATCCCCACAGCAGCCTGCGGCTTCGGCTGCGCCGTGGAAGTCCGGCCACCTTGTTGGTTCTAGTCTGGCCACAGGACCCAGAATGGGAGCAGATTTGGTGGGTGCTGCAGGAGTGGGTGCGGAGGCGGACGATCGCAACGCCCACCTCTTAGCTGGTGGTTGGTGGTCAGTGGAGGAGGAAGTTGATGGCAGGTCCTGCTCCAGCAGCATGGGGGCTGGAGTAGGTGCTGTGACCTGAGGGCGCAGGTGTTGGATGCTCTGCTCCAGCCGTTTGAGTTGCTGGAGCACCTCCTGGTGGCCTTTGCGTTGCGCCTGGAGGAGTTCCTGGTGGGCTTGCTGCTGTGCCTCCAGTGCTTGGCGCTGCAGCTCTAGTTTCTGCTGCCGGTACTCCTCCAAGCGCACGTTGTGGCGTAGTAATTCTGTGGCCAGCCGCAGGAGTTGCCTCCTTTGGCTGGATGGCCTCTGGGGAGGAGCTGGCCCCCTATATGCATCCTCCTCCTCCTCACCAAAGTCATCCGGTGCTGGAGGTGCGGCCTCTGCTGGTGGTGCTGGTGGAGGATGTGCCTGTACTGCAGGTTCTGCTGCTGCAGGTGGTGGAGGCAGAGGCTGGACAGCTGGTGCAGGTGGTGGAGGCTGGACTGCTGGTGCTGCAGGGGGTGGAGGCAGAGGCTGGACTGCTGGTGCTGCAGGCTGTGGAGGTTGAGGCTGGACTGCTGGTGTAGGGCGTTGGCCTTGCAGGCCACTAGGGCCAGCCTCCTCTGAGACATCACCTGTATAGCACAAGAGTGAGGAATAGTGTTGGTGCAAATAACCCACTTTTGTCTTTCAGCATTCATATACATTGGCATGTCCCCCAACCTGATGACCCAGCAAAGAGATGGTGAGGAGGAATGGAATTGACACGGGTGCGAAAGAGAGAGCCCCACAGGCAGCTGGGTAGAGGTGGTGGACGATCAGCCAAGAGAAGGACACCACTCACAACGTTGTGGACAAGCTGTTTGTTGTATAATTGTTAAATTGAACAACATTTCAGCATGTGTTGTGTTACTACTGACTTGGTAGACTGCATAGAACTGCTTTATGACCCCCATTACAGGCTCCTTCAGTTGAATGCATGTGGCCCACACTCAGTAGAGCACAGAGGTCACAGAAGGAACTAGGCACAGTTTGTTGATGGGAAAATAGGAGGGAGTAGTAGGGAAGGAAGGCCCCCAAAGTTGTGCCACAGTAGTAACCTACACACACCCATAGGAGCCAACTGTAAAGTATTATTGGGGGTGCTAAGCCCAGTGCACAAAACTCCTCCCTGCACAGCTACATGATCTTTCCTCAATATTGGGGGTGCTCACACACCCACAGCACCCACCCAGTCTGCTCCTATAACACACATGAACACTACCACTACTCAAATAGAGCTTACAATTAAATTAAGATGCGCACACAGGACAAGTAAGAGGAAACCCAATGACAACGGTAGGGATAGGGAGTAAGGGTACAGAGCTAGTGAGTAGGGGTTACCAGGTCACAACAGCATCATAAAGGTGGCCTGTTAATGTACATAAAGACAGCCAGAGACACTCTCCCCCACCTCCCTCCTCCTGCCCCCCACTCCTCACCTCCCTCCCCCTGGCCCCAACTTCTATAACACAAGTGTACTGCAGCACAACAGATATCCCAACTGCATAATGAAAAACCTACCTGAGTCCTCAGCCTGGGCCGAGGTGTCGAGGGAGCCAATCCCGTGGATGCCCTCCTGGGGTAGGAGGGAGTGAACCATCAGCTCCATGGGGGTGAGGTTGGCTGTGTCATGTCCTGGGGGATTGGCCCCCACCTTCCTCCTGACATCCCTCCTCAGCTTCCGCCACTTTCTCTTGCAATCCTCCACGTCTCTCCCAGAATGGTACACAGCATTCAGGCTGTCCTGTACTGCCTCCCATTCCCGCTGCTTCGTGGTTGCAGCCAGCCTCTGCCCTGTGGGAACAAACAGACTCCGGTGCCGCTGTTGTATCTCCTGCACCAGGAGCTCCACCTCACCTTCGGAAAAATTACCCTTTCGGGTTGGGGGCAGATGCGGCGGCATTGTACCAATGGGGTTTTCGAAAATACGGAGTGGGCGTTTATATAGTCGCCAAGAACGCCCATTGAGACGGGGGAATAGGCGTTTCTGATATGGGCGTTTGTTTTTCAATTATACACATAATTCCTAAGCGTGCCCAGCTGAGATAGCGATTAGGAGCACATGATTTCGATTATGAGTAGATAAGTATGGGCGTCTCCACCTGCCTTCCCTTTCTTCATTGCCATTTAACCTGCCATTTCCTGCACTGGGACCTTGCCGGTTGTTCGTAATAATCATTTACAGGGTTTTACCCTCACTTATAATAAGGTTTGTGTTTAGCAATGTATGCTTGGGTACACCTGTGTATTTAGGGGGGGGGGGATTATTGCTGGCCCTCAGCCACCACGCCTTCTGTTTCCTCTCTTCCACATCCCCTGATGCTCCCTTCCTTTCTCCCATTCACTCTGCCTGGTTGTAGCAGGCAGTCTGTGGGGGCGACGAATTTGCTACACTCGCCCCTCGGTAAGGGTCATTTCAATCAGGGAGATGTGCAGCTAATGTTCCAGAAGATAAAAGGCGCACTACACAGTCTTGAAACAGACGTTCATGGTAAGCTCTCATTTGTCTGCCACCTCTTCTCTTTGTGCTCATAGTCAAGGAGTGTGGATTCACTGTATGTAGTCTGGAGTCAGATCTTAGGTAGCTCTCTTTTCACCAGGTTCCTGTGCACTGTACTGTGGGGTTGGCAGGTCCTCAGTGGTGTGGGCCAGCTGTTGGAACTGCTGTATTGGTTCCCGGTAGGTTCCATCTTCCTTGTTTATGTGGTGTACCCCAGTCCCCATTTATGAAGTGGCCACCCATTCTCAAGGATGGATGTGTTTAGGACATAATGGAACACCTTCCTAAATTCCTCCATAGGTAGTAGGGAACATGAACATTTTTTTTAATCGGTAGCCTGGAAAAAATGCTCAAGGTGGCTACAGGTACTGCCACTGAGGCCTTAAGACGTGGTGGTGAGGGAGAGGGTTGTGTGTACAGGTCCCAACCCAAAGTACCTGCAGGTGGCTACAGCCTGGTGGCTGCTGTGGCCTAGTGGTTAGAGCACCAGCCTTATAATCATAAGGTTGCTGGTTCAAATCCCACCTAAGGCAAGTCACTTTAGGGACAAACTTTGACACAAACCCAGAATACCTGCATGTAATACACCTTCATCTACTACTGGAGAAAGTGTGATCACAGCTGCAAATAATGAGCACCATTTTTATTTGTGCCCTTCTCTAACACAAGTATTACATTGCAACTGTGCTTCTGCACTTCTGCTTCTGTGTTCTGTTTGTGGGCTTTTGCCTTTGGCTTTAGTGTTCTGTCTGTGGGCTTTTGCCTCCTACTTTAGTGTGTCTGTTTGTGGGCTTTTGCCTACTGCCTTCGTGTGTTGGTTTGTGGGCTTCTGCCTTAGTGTTCTGTCTGTTTGTGGGCTTTCTGTTTTATTTCCCTGTATGTTGGTGGCTGCATGGTGTTCAGCCTTCTGGTGTGTTCTGGTATTAGGTAGTATTTATAGCCCAGCTTTGGGTTTAGCCTTGTCTGTCTATTTTGTGTTCTTGTTTCCCTCTGCCTTTCCCTCCAGTCCTTGTTTGTGCAAGTCCTGTTACCTGGGGAGGTTCCCCAGTTCTGTGTCCTGATTCCTGGCCCTGTTAGTCAAGATTGCTCTTGAGTCCTTTCCCCTGTGTGTGTTCCTGGATCCGGTAAGTCCTGCCGGCCGCCTGCACCTGGGGCTCAACCCCTGGGGAATGGTGGTCAAGTGTAGGTAAAGTCTGTTCCAGTCCTGTATCCCTGCCTCCTTATCTATGTCTGTAGTTCCCTGCCGTGTTGGTGTGTTGCCTAGTACTGATTGGGGATTTTGCACCTACCAAGGAGGCCCACAAGTGTTATCTCATACTTGTGTCGGTGTAAATCTGTCTTGTTACCCGCTTCGCACCCAAAGATGAAGTGCAGATGCTCTTTCGAATGCCAGCATGTCCTTGAGCTGAAAGTCAGTTTAGAAATGCAGGGAACAGTCAGGCAACCATGACAGTTGGTTCTTGGCCTAGTCAAAGTGTGGTTCAGGCGTCAGTTATACAAAAGGTGATATACCGGGGCACCTCTACACACCTACAGCCTATTGATTCTCTACCTAAGTTTAAGACAGCACTAAAAACCTGGCTTTATACACAGGCTTTTGATTCTGTTTCCTGAGTTTCTTTTTCTCCAAGGTCTGTTGTAGATTTTGATTCCTTGAGTTTTCCGTAAATTATCTGTTTTGGATTTGTTGTTTAGGCTTTACTATGTTGTTGTATTCCTTCCCCTCCTTCTTGTGTTGCAATGTTGTCTTTTGTAGTTTATGTTTTGTTTATTAAGCTAATTTTGTAAACTACGTCAATATCTTTCATGATGTGCTAAATGCACTTGGGAAAAATCCACAGTTTCGGGAATAACTTGTATAAAATGTTTGTACATTTCGGTAGCTTGCCAGGTGCCCTTGACCTGAATTGGCCGCTGTCGGGGACAGGATGCTGGGCTCGATGGACCTTTGGTCTTTTCCCAGTATGGCATTACTTATGTACAAAGTTCCTTGGGTTACTATGCAACTTTGTAAGTCTAAGTACTTTGAAAATATGCCTTCACAATCAATTCAATTCAATTTAGGTCTTACATACCGCTAATATCTCCTGTTTAGGGTTCAGTGCAGTTTACGTCATCCGTGGGACAGAGTTAATACAATATTATAAGAACATAGAGGTGAGTATAAAATTATAAATGGGACACTGAGGTGGTTGCAGTCTTATTGGTAAGGTGCAATGTTGTATAGCACTACAGAGTATGATTGTGGTGGATATAACATTTGACAGTTCTATAGTCCATCATGGGTCTGAAGAGTGGTGATTGTTATATATCAGACTTTGGGAAGAGGAAGGTTTTTAGCCTCTTATGGAAGTTGTGGCAGTTAAACTCTGATCTAATAGCCAAAGGGAGTGAGTTCCATAATGCGATCCCTGATACCAGGAGGAGCAAGTTGAAGATCTTCTGAAATCGGATGCCCTTGTAGAAAATAGAAGAAGGAACTGACTGAAAATAACAAGAAACAGCATAAGGAATGTCAAGTCAAATGCAAAGCACTGATAAGGAAGGCAAAGAGGGACTTTAAAAAAAAGATTGCTTTAGAGGCAAAAACACATAGTAAGAATTTTTTTAGGTATATTAAAAGCAAGAAGCTGGCAAAACAATCGGTTGGACCGCTAGATGATCAAGGGGTAAAAGGGGCAATCAAGGAAGACAAAGCCATAAAGAAGAGATTAAATGAATTCTTTGCTTTCACCGAAGAAGATTTGGGAGTGATACCAGTGCAAGAAATGGTATTCGAAGCTGACGAGTTGGAGAAACTGAATGAAATCTCTATAAACCTAGAGGATGTAATGGGACAATTTTGACAAATTGAAGAGTAGCAAATCTCCTGGACTGGATGGTATTCATCCCAGAGTACTGACTGAATTGAAAAATGAATTGACGGAACTATTGTTAGTAATATGTAAATTATCTTTAAAATCGAGTATGGAACCTTAAGATTGGAGGGTAGCCCATGTAACGCCGATATTTAATAAAGTTTCCAGAGGTGATCCAGGAAATTATAGACAGGTGAGCCTGACGTCGGTGCCGGGCAAAATGGTAGAGACTATTATAAAGAACAAAATTACGTGGAGGGGCATAATCTAACAGAAACGCCTATCTCCATGGGCGTTTATCTCTGAGAACGGGTCCGTGAAGGGGCGGACCCAAGCGTATTTTCGAAAAAATTAGACGTCCATGTTTTATTCAACTAAGTGTGAGCTGGGCGTTTTTGTTTTTCAGCGATAATGGACAATGAAATCGCCCAGCTCAAAAACGAATAAATCCAAGGCATTTGTTCGTGGGAGGGGCCAGGAGTCGTAGTGCACTGGTCCCCCTAACATGCCAGGACACCAACCAGGCACCCTAGGGGGCACTTTTACAAAAACAGAACAAAAGGTAAAAGAGCTCCCAGGTGCATAGAACCCTTCCCTTGTGTGTAGAGCCCCCCAAATCCCCCTCAAAACCCACTGCCCACAAGTCTACACCATTACTATAGCCCTAAGGAGTGAAGGGGGGCACCTACATGTGGGTACAGTGGGTTTGGGGGGGGTTGGACGACTAATAAGCATTAAGCAGCACAATTGTAACAGGTAGGGGGGGATGGGCCTGGGTCCACCTGCCTGAAGTCCACTGCACCCCCTAACAACTGCTCCAGTGACCTGCATACTGCTGTCAGGGAGCTGGGTATGACATTTGAGGGTGAAAATGAAAATGTGTGAAACATCATTTTTTTGTGGTGGGAGGGGGTTAGTGACCACTGGGGGAGTCAGGGGAGGTCATCCCCGATTCCCTCCAGTGGTCATCTGGTCATTTAGGGCACTTTTTGGGGCCTTATTCGTGAAAAAACAGGGTCCAGGAAAAGTGTCCTAAATTCTAGGTAAAAACGCATACTTTCTTCCCATTATCGGTGAAATGCGCCCATCTTTGTTCGGCAGATAACCACGCCCCAGTTCCGCCTTCGCCACACCTCTGACACGCCCCCATAAACTTTGCCCGCATCCGCGACGGAGTGCAGTTGAAAACGCCCAAAAATCGGCTTTCGATTATACCACTTTATTCGGTTTTGTGAGATAAACGTCCATCTCCCGATTTAGGTCGGAACTTGGGCGTTTTTCTCGTTCGATTATAAGCTGGAGAGCGTATTAAAAAACATGGCTTGATGAGACAAAGCCAGCATCTATTTAGTGAATAGATTGCTTCACCAATCTATTACATTTCTTTGAAGGAGTGAACAAACATGTGGATAAAGGCAAGCAGGTTGATATTGTGTATCTGGTTTTTCAAAAGGCATTTGACAAAGTACCTCATGAAAGACTCCAGAGGAAATTGGAGAGTCATGGGATAGAAGGTAGTGTCCTATTGTGGATTAAAAACTGGTTAAAGCATAGAAAACAGAGAGTAGGGTTAAACGGTCAGTATTCTCAATGGAGAAGGGTAGATAGTGGGGTTCCTCAGGGGTCTGTGCTGGGACCACTGCTTTTTAACATATTTATAAATGATCTAGAGATGGGAGTAACTAGTGAGGTAATTAAATTTGCTGATGACACAAAGTTATTCAAAGTTGTTAAATCGCGGGAGGATTGTGAAAAATTACAAGAGGACCTTACGAGACTGGGAGACTGGGCATCTAAATGGCAGATGACGTTTAATTTGAGCAAGTGCAAAGTGATGTATGTGGTAAAGAGGAACCCGAACTATAGCTACGTCATGCAAGGTTCCATGTTAGAAGTCACCGACCAAGAAAGGGATCTCGGTGTCATTGTTGATAATATGTTGAAATGTCCTGCTCAGTTTGCTGCAGTGGCTAAGAAAGCAAATAGAATGTTAGGTATTAGAAAAGAATGGAAAACAAAAGTGAGGATGTTATAATGCCTTTGTATTGGTCCATGGTGCGACCACACCTCAAATATTGTGTTCAATTTTGGTCACTGCATCTCAAAAAAGATATAGTGAAATTAGAAAAGGTACAGAGAAAGGTGATGAAAATGATAAAGGGGATGGGACGACTTCCCTATGAGGGCGTCTAGGGCTCTTCAGCTTGGAGAAGAGACGGATGAGGGGAAATATGATAGAGGTCTATAAAATAATGAGTGGAGTGAAATGGGTAGACGTGAATCGTTTGTTTACTCTTTCCAAAAATACTAGGGCTAGGGGGCATGCGATGAAGCTACAAAGTAGTAAATTTAATACAAATCGGAGAAAATGTTTCTTCACTCAACGTGTAATTAAACTCTGGAATTCGTTGCCAGAGAATGTGGTAAAGGCGGTTAGCTTAGCAGGGTTTAAAAAGGGTCTGCCCGTCTTCCTAAAGAAAAAGTCCATAGAACATTATTAAATTGACTTGGGAAAATCCACTGCCTATTTCTGGGATAAGCATCATAAAATGTATTGAGCTTTTCTGGGATCTTGCCAGTTATTTGTGACCTGGATTGACCACTGTTGGAAACAGGATACTGGGCTTGATGGACCTTTGGTCTGTCCCTGTGTGGCAATACTTATGTACTTATGTAATAAGGGGGCTAAGATCAATTGTTCTTTCAGTCTATTGTTTGAACGATACAGAGAGATGAGATGTTGATCAGCAGTTCGGAGGTATTGTTAATATCGTTCTTAATCATCTCCAACTTTTTTTTAGAGGTCTCAATGAGGAGGATTATGAGATCTAAAGAACACTTAGTAAGCACTGCACACCACCTGTACAAAAAGATTCTATCATCCTTAAAGAGCTGAGTCTCCTTTTGGAACCTTAGTCCCCTTGGGATGCGCTGCACTCTACAGTACTGAATATAAGTAGCATATTTTTTATTATCTGTTTAGCCTTAATTTTATATATACTTTTAGTCTGGGTTTTTCAGCCCTCCTGATGTCTACATTGTAGTTTCAATTATTGATGTTTTACGTAGGATAGTAGTCTTCGGTCATTTGATTTTTTGTTTTTTTGAATACAGACATATCATTTTGAGTTTCATGTTGCACATAAAGGTTATCAATAGAAATCAAACAAAATAAAACATGGAAAAGAAAATAAGATGGTACCTTTTTTATTGGACATAACTTAATACATTTCTTGATTAACTTTCGAAGGTTGCCCTTCTTCGTCAGATCGGAAATAAACAAATGTGGTAGCAGATAGTATATATAAGAGAAACATCAAAGCATTACTTTGACAGTCTGACAGAGTGGGAGGGTGGGGGTATGCATGGGGACATCAAAGCATTTCATTGATATTCTAACAGGATGGTGTGGGAAGGATGCTGGCAACAGTGATGTCATCACATCATGTATGGTGTGCTGTTTAAGTACTGCAGATGGTTACATTGCGCAAGTGTTTTTCTTCACTTTGATTAATATTCGGATGCCTATTTGAGTCTCACCAAAAAGGAGCACTTCATATTCTACATCACTTTTATGTGGACAGACGCTAGGGCGTGGCACAGTGTTTTATAGACACTTGCAGTCGTCAACTTACACAGTTGCTGTCTTCTCTACGCCTGCCTAATTTATCTGAAGTAGCCGTGTTACCAAGGGGTGTGAGGATGGAGGAATTAATAAAACAGGTAGTATGGCACTTACAGCAAATACATACATTCTGAGTTAAGATCAGTAACAGTGCACAATGGCCACTGTGCACATATGTGAGGACTCATAAATGGTACAATCACCTTTGGTACATGCACATTCCAAAGTAGCAGCTGCTTGTTGAACATTGTGGAGATGAAAATGCAGCTTAGGGAAAACTGTAAGGGAACGCAGGGATTTATGCTGTAAAGGGGAGTTTCAAAAATGCTTCTGTCCCACCTTAGGCCTTGTGAATTAAACCCAAAGAGGTGGGATAATAAAGCAGATGCCTTTAATCCCTAGGCTACCACAAAGTATAGTTGATTGTTTCCCACACCTGAATACCAGACTCTCACTGAAACATTACAAAGCTCTACATGTGGAACTATGGTAGCATTGTGTGGAAAGCTTAAAACAGTGGGTACCATGGTGGGGCTAGACAAGCTCATCAGTTCTGATGGCAGCACAGCTTCATGTTGTGGTTCTGGGTTACAGACTATAGTGTGCAGAGCTGAATGTCTTACATAGGTACTGTGTTGTGATCATGAGATGGAGTTTGGAAACATTCTGGCTCCGGACCCAGATGACCTCACTTATTCCCAAATGCCAGAAAAATGGAGCCTCATCGATCCTGCACAGTCAATGCCAACTGAAAGCCATGTCTTTTTCACAAACACAGATACACCCTAATCCACTATAGAATAAGTAATCATAAACTTCCTATTTAGACAAAAATTAAACTGAACCCCCGATGCCAGACTCTGCATACAATGCAACACCACAGAAACAGAAAATGTCCCCTAGTACTGTGCAAAATATAAAGACAGCAGATGTGGGAAGACCCGACGACGTCGAGGAGATTTTTACTAGCAGGGCAGACGCGAGGCGCTGCCTGCCACTCTGGTGCTTCGAAAAAAATTTTTAAAGGCAGGACAGGGTGGGAGCAGCGGGAGCGGAGCACCCCCCCCACACCCGCTGACACCCAGGGCGGACCGTCCCCACCACCCCGCCCTTGCTACGCCACTGCATGTGGTACACAGCATCCTGACATATGTGTGTACATAATGTCATTCTTGTGTGCCCACAAATGCTATTGAAGGATCCACAGTGTGTCAGGCCTCTCAAGGGGAAACAGGATTTGTGAGCCCTTGGGCCACTGCCGTAGAGCGACAGTGGCAGGCAAAATCCCCAATCAGTACTAGGCAACACACCAACACGGCAGGGAACTACAGACATAGATAAGGAGGCAGGGATACAGGACTGGAACAGACTTTACCTACACTTGACCACCATTCCCCAGGGGTTGAGCCCCAGGTGCAGGCGGCCAGCAGGACTTACCGGATCCAGGAACACACACAGGGGAAAGGACTCAAGAGCAATCTTGACTAACAGGGCCAGGAATCAGGACACAGAACTGGGGAACCTCCCCAGGTAACAGGACTTGCACAAACAAGGACTGGAGGGAAAGGCAGAGGGAAACAAGAACACAAAATAGACAGACAAGGCTAAACCCAAAGCTGGGCTATAAATACTACCTAATACCAGAACACACCAGAAGGCTGAACACCATGCAGCCACCAACATACAGGGAAATAAAACAGAAAGCCCACAAACAGACAGAACACTAAGGCAGAAGCCCACAAACCAACACACGAAGGCAGTAGGCAAAAGCCCACAAACAGACACACTAAAGTAGGAGGCAAAAGCCCACAGACAGAACACTAAAGCCAAAGGCAAAAGCCCACAAACAGAACACAGAAGCAGAAGTGCAGAAGCACACCAACTGGCCTATAGCGATGCAAAGGCCAAGCCTGAAAGTTCCCAGGTGCTTAATAAAGGCACTACAGGTGAGGTCATCAGCAGGGTGGGGCTCAGCAACACAAGAGCAGAGCACAGCCTGGCTGGAACAGGATCCCAGAATGGATTAGACTGGACTGGAACGGATTTCAGGATTTCCACCCAGGCTTCAGGATTTACACGTTGACTTAGCTTGACTGGAGGAACCCCAAAGCAAGTCCAACAGGAAATATAGTCACAATCGTGATACAGTGCTAAGTGTTTTCTTTGCCTGAATGGGCCAAGGTATGGGCGCTGTGGCTCTCTGCTGTTGTGTTGCCTCAAGTGCAAAGGTGAAGGTGGGTGTACATCACATATATCCTGTAATTATTTGTTGCGTGACCCTCACTCATGTTATGCTACTACTGTGTTGCACTTATGAGATGTAAGGTAGATGTTTAGGCTGCTAGACACTAGTCTCTAACATGCAAGGGAGTGTGTCTTGTGTGACATTTGGGAGTGTTTGGTTTAAAAATCCTTGGAGTCACCATCGACCGCCACCTAACTCTCAAGACTCATGCGAACAACACAACAAAAAAAATGTTCTACTCCATGTGGAAACTGAAAAGAATTAGACCATTCTTTCCAAGATCTGTCTTCCGCAGTCTAGTGCAATCTCTCGTACTCAGTCACCTGGACTATTGCAACTCATTATACACAGGATGCAAGGAACACATACTGAAGAAACTTCAAACAGCCCAGAATACAGCAGCCAGACTCATCTTCGGAAAACCAAAATACGAAAGTGCAAAACCCTTACGGGAGAAACTACACTGGCTACCACTCAAGGAACGCATCACTTTCAAAGTATGCACCTTAGTCCACAAAATCATTCACGGTGAAGCCCCTGCATACATGTCCGAACTAATTGACCTGCCACCCAGAAACGCTAAAAGATCGTCTCGAACCTTCCTCAATCTCCATTTCCCTAAGTGCAAAGGCATAAAATACAAAGTACTGCACGGATCGACTTTCACAAACATGAGCACACAATTCTGGAATACACTACCACGCAGCCTGAAAACGACCTACGAACTGACCGACTTCCGCAAACTACTAAAGACTTATCTCTTCGAGAAAATCTACGGCAAGGATCAAAACACATGAAGCCCATACAATCTCATAGACACGCGCCAATACACTCTCTGAAATCTCTTCTCCTGCGCTCTCATCACTCCTAAACCCTACCCATAGATAAAATTGTCAGACCTCCCTGTTCCCTCGATACTGCTCTGTCCCCCTCTCAACTCACCACTGTTATATTCCACTGTTCCATCCCCTAATAATATCCTGCATTTACTCTGTCTTATATAACTCTTCACATTGTAACCCATTATTGTACTGCAACCGATTGTACTTCCATTATTTACAATGTATTGTAAGCCACACTGAGCCCGCAAATAAGGTGGGGAAAATGTGGGATACAAATGCAAATAAATAAAATAAATAAATAAATAAATAGATCACACTATGGAGGGGGTCCCTCTGATTGTGGTGAACTTGAATTCTTTTCTGTCTTGTCATACGTTACAGTGGCTAATGGTGCTGTTTGGACAAAGACAGTATTGGCACTTCCCATACCAAGGATGTTAGATAGGCATGGTGAAAGATCAGCTCCACAAAGGTAAGTATGATGTGTGGCAAAATGTGTGATAACGGAACAATGCTTAATATGAGGTCTCTCAACTGTGGTGTAGAATTTAAGCAGGCTGTGGAGGTATCTTAACTGTTAATGAAGTGAGGTGTACCATGTAGTTGAGAACTCAGGAGAAGTCCTCGGATGTCTTCTGGATTTGTAAAGACTAATGAACAGGTGCAAGTGGTGATTTTCTGTGCTTACAAAATGCATGCGTCGTTGTGGTTTTTGCTTGCAGAAATGATGCCACAATTATGTATAGCTGGGCCACAGTTTAGGACAGGGCAGCTGGTGTGGAATAACTGACAGGTACATGTAAGGTATAAGGAGATTAGCATTTGTGGCCCAAAAATGGGTTTGGCAGACCTAATTGTCCTACTCTATTGTTGAGACCTCTGTGTCAGTCTTGATAGAGCTGTCTCCTAGGGCAGTGTTTCCCAAGTGCAGTAGGCCTTGTTTTATGCCCACCTACCATCAGTATGCCTGACCCAAACACATGGCTTATGTGCATGGTCAGCAACTACATCTGATGGCTATTTTATCAGTGGCTCCAGAAAAGTGAATGCCTAGGTGTGTCTGCAAGCCAGGGTCCAGGCAGCACCCCCCTCCCCTACTGCTGGGGAAAATCAATGTTACTCTATATGGAAAGTTGCTGCTGTTCCCTTGGATGGCTATTGGTGAAGGTCTGGACAAGAGGACAGATATTGATGTTAAACAGCAGTGGCAAACTCCAGAAATAATCATTAACCTAAACCTTACATTCAGTGTAGATAACCATGCTAAGGAACTACCTGTGGAATGTGCTATTACAATGTGCCGACAAAAGGGGTACCTCTTTGACCTATGTGTGGTACCCCAGCTACTACTGCCCACATCAAGGAGCCACAAGACATTCACCCAATGAGTATTCTGATAAAATGTTTCTGTCACCTCAACCTATGGACAGGAGAGCCCTAGAATACTGCTATTGCTGTCCTGGTTACCAATTAATACCTAATTAAGTGGAAGGCACACACTGTGTATGACTGAATTCTAAATATGTTCTCTCTGCACACTGCAAACTTGGTTGTACCAAACTCTCACATGTATTGCACATGTCTCCTATGAGTACATTCCAACAGACAGAATAATGCATCAAGTTAGCAACACAACATTCATCACATCTCTATGCACATCTTGCATTCTGCTGGCACAGTACTTCGCTGACAAAGGCTGCAGGGAATTTCAATAACCTCTTCCTACCCTTCACAGAGGGCTACTGCCAGTGGTGTGTCTCATCCAGCGGCACTTCAGCTGAAACACGGTGCCATGTCGGGTCCTTCAAGGAATAAAAGTTATATTTCATCCAGTCATCCCTCTGTGGTTTTTCTAGAAGAGCTTTGCTGGCTACACTATTTTCCTTTTCCTTGGGTCTATACACATATCACTCTTCAATTGTTGTCAGACCTGTTCATATTTAACATTTAAACCCTTAGAGGTCAGTATTGAAGGTGATTTAAATCAGGGGTGTAGCTAGGTGGGGCCACGGGGGCATGGGCCCCACAGATTTAGCCCTGGCCCCCTCTACTTTTGACCCCCTCCACCGCCAACCCTCCCCCACCACTCTCGACCCCCTCCCGCCACCCCCGCCGCCACTGACCCTCCCCCGTCGCCGCCAGGTACCTTTGCTGGCAGGGGTTCCCAACCCCCGCAGCCGAAGTCCTCGTCAGCGCCAGTCTCAGGCACATTCGCTGATTTGTTTCTGTGAGTCTTGACTCCTGATGTCCACCTCGGATTCTGGACCCCCCTCCCGCCGAGTTCTGGCTACGCCCCTGATTTAAATCACTTGTGCAGGGCTATCTGAGGATATTCAGCGGCATTTAACCAGATAGTGCCACTGAATAACCTCCCTAACATCCTATTCTAAAGCCAACTAGTTTGTAGACATTCTGGGGGCAGAGTGGGCACTTATGCAGTTAAGTACTGATATTCAGCTTTTAACTGCCTAAGTTAACCAAATGGGGCTACATAAATCACAGTCCTTTATCCAGTGTAGTTAATGTGGTTAAATGCTGAATGCCACACTTAAGCGGATATATGCTAGCTGATCACACATAACCGAATATTTCTTGGCCTAACACTGACTACCTTGGAATAATACCGCTGCTGGCTGAATATTTATCCCTTAATGTTTATGTATTTATGTTTATTTTCATTTGATATACCACCTTTCAGGGCCTGCCGGTCAAAGTGGTTTATATTAAAAATAAAAGAGAAAAGAATGCCAATTAACTGACAAGTGGCTAAAGGAGAGATAGTCGCCATAGTCTTTTCCACTTAGTGTTAAAAGCTTTGTACCACAGCATTAACAGATAGAATCTAACAAGCACTGCAGGATCTAGTTTAGTCTTCCCACCCCTAGGACAACTCTTCAATTATAGTCAGTTATTGTAATTAGGGTAACAAGCAAGGAGTGCTCTTACAGAGTTTTAAATACATTTCATTACCATCTAAGAAGGAAACACTAAATAAATCATACAATATACTATCCTGCTTATAATCGAAATAGAAAAACGCCTATATTGTGACCCAAATCGGGAGATAGATGTTTATCTCACAAAAACGAATAAAGCGGTATAATCGAAAGCCGAATTTGGACGTTTTCAAGTGCACTCCGTCGCGGATGCGGACAAAGTTGATGGGGGCGTGTCAAAGGCGTGGTGAAGGCGGAACTGGGGCGTGGTTATCTGCCGATCAGAGATGGGCGCCTTTCGCCGATAATGGAAAAAAAATATGCGTTTTTAGCGAGAATTTAGGCCACTTTTCCTGGACCCTGTTTTTCCATGAATAAGGCCCCAAAAAGTGCCCTAAATGACCAGATGGCCACTGGAGGGAATCGGGGATGACCTCCCCTGACTCCCCCAGTGGTCACAAACCCCCTCCCACCACAAAATATGCCGTTTCACAACTTTTTATTTTCACCTCAAATGTCATACCCACCTCCCTGGCAGCAGTATGCAGGTCACTGGAGCAGTTATTAGGGGGTGCAGTGGACTTCAGGCAGGTGGACTCAGGCCCATCCCCCCCCCACCTGTTACACTTGTGCTGGTAAATGGGAGCCCTCCAAACAGCCCCCCCCAAACCCACTGTACCCACATGTAGGTGCCCCCCTTCA
This sequence comes from Microcaecilia unicolor, assembly GCF_901765095.1. Lineage (NCBI taxonomy): Eukaryota > Metazoa > Chordata > Amphibia > Gymnophiona > Siphonopidae > Microcaecilia > Microcaecilia unicolor. Next base: position 139,792,801 of record NC_044041.1, on the reverse strand, counting down.
CCCCTTAGGGCTATAGTAATGGTGTAGACTTGTGGGCACTGGGTTTTGAGGGGGATTTGGGGGGCTCAACACACAAGGGAAGGGTGCTATGCACCTGGGAGCTGTTTTACCTTTTTTTTTTTTTTTTGTAAGAGTGCCCCCTAGGGTGCCCGGTTGGTGTCCTTGCATGTGAGGGGGACCAGTGCACTACGAATCCTGGCCCCTCCCACGAATAAATGTCTTGGAGTTATTCGTTTTTGAGCTGGGCGCTTTCGGTTTCCATTATCGCTGAAAAACAAAACCGCCCAGCTCAAAAAAAGATAAAGGTCCATGTTTTTCGAAAATACGGTTCGGTCCGCCCCTTCACGGACCCGTTCTCGGAGATAAACGCCCATGGTGATAGACGTTTCCATTCGATTATGCCCCTTCACATAAACTAAAAGACACTTTTATATTAGGCTAATATCCTTAATACTGTAGCAAATTTTAAATGATTGAAAAACTCAAAAACACTAAGATGGAGTCAGCAGTCTAGCAGCGAGAGGGGTGCTATCCAGTCTTTTGCGTTGAGTGTCGCATGTATGATTATCTCCCAGTTGGTGAGATGTCAGATGTGTGTGCCTGATGCAAAGAGCTCTTAGCTCTTAGAGAACGTGTCCGTTCTCTTGAGGCTAGAGTAGCAGACTTGGTGGAGCTGAGGGAGACAGAGAGGTACATAGAGGGATGTTGTAGAGAAGTCCCACCTCCAGTCTGGTAGCCCTTGTGCTACCTTGGAGGAGGGAGGTCTCCTAGAAGGAGAGCATCACCCTGGTGAAGTAGGAAGTACTCCTGTAGCCAGGACCTGCCCACCAGGGGATGTACTATCCTCTCGCACCGAGGATATGTCTCCAAGTGCTGCCCGGGAGGGAAAGGTTAGGACAGCCGTTGTAGTTGGTGATTCGATCATTAGGCATAAAGATAGCTGGGTGGCTGGTGGACGTGAGGATCGCCTGGTGACTTGCCTGCCTGGTGCGAAGGTGGTGGACCTCACGCGTCACCTAGGTAGGATTTTAGATAGTGCTGGGGAGGAGTCGGCTGTCTTGGTACATGTGGGTACCAATGACATAGGAAAATGTGGGAGAGGTTCTGGAAGCCAAATTTAGGCTCTTAGGTAGAAAGCTCAAATCCAGATCTTCTAGGGTAGCATTTTCTGAAATGCTACCTGTTCCACGCGCAGGGCCAAAGAGACAGGCAGAGCTCCCGAGTCTCAATGCGTGGATGAGACGATGGTGCAGGGAGGAGGGTTTTAGATTTGTTAGGAACTGGGCAACATTCTGGGGAAGGGGGAGCCTATATCGAAAGAATGGGCTCCACCTTAACCAGGGAGGGACCAGGCTGCTGGCATCGGCATTTAAAAAGGAGATAGAGTAGCTTTTAAACTAGAAATGGGGGGAAGGCTGACAGTTGCTCAAAAGTGCATGGTTCGGGATAAAGTATCTTGCAAGGATACCTCACAAACAGAGAAGATAGGGTTTCTGGATAGCAGTGGCGTACCTAGGGTAGTTGACACCCGGGGCCGGTCATTTTTAACCCCCCCCCCCCCCAAATCCAGTACTAGGCATACCGAGAATACAAAACACTCAGGACCTATAGAGCAATTCTACCATACCATAAGCAGTCATTTCTACGAGTCACACAAGGAAAAGGAAAGCATCTTAAACACTACAGTGAGCACTAGAACATCAATTCACCTATTGTAAAACGAAAACAGACAGATTAGTACAGATCGTCGATCCTGCACAGTCAATGCCAACCGAAAGCCATGTCTTTTTCACAAACACAGATACACCCTAATCCACTATAGAATAAGTAATCATAAACTTTCTATTTAGACAAAAATTAAACTGAACCCCCGATGCCAGACTCTGCATACAATGCAACACCACAGAAACAGAAAATGTCCCCTAGTACTGTGCTAAATATAAAGACAGCAGATGTAAATTTGAAAAAACTAACAAATACCAATCACCACTTTACAAATTAACAAATAGAAATAAAACAAATACAGAAAATAAAATAATACCATTTTACTGGACTAATACATTTAGCTTCCAGAGGCCAAAATCTCCTTCCTCAGGTCAGTACAGTATAGTGCTGTTACAGTATCTTATCCTGACCTGAGGAAGAGGGTTTTGTTCTCTGAAAGTTAAGTCAAAATGTATTAAAATTAGTCCAATAAAAAGATTACCTTATTTACATGTTCTATTTATAAACAACACAGCTACAATACTATATCCTAAAGCAAAATAATAAAAATATATATTTACAGTTTGTTGTCTCTGGTTTCTACTTTCCTCATCTTCTTTTCACTGTCTTCCTTCCATCCAGGATCTGTCTTTGCTCTCTCTCTGCCATCCAGTGTCTGCCCTCTCTAATGTCCCTTCCATCCACTGTCTGCCCTCTCTCTCTGCCCCTTCCATCCACTGTCTGCCCTCTCTCTCCCTTCCATCCACCATTTGCCCCAGTCTGCCCTCTTTCTCTCTCCCCCTTCCACCCACCATCTGACCTTTCTCTCTGCCCCTTCAATCCGTCTGCCCTCCCTCTCCCATCCATCCAGGGTCTGCCCTCCCTCATGCTCCCCACTTCCTTCCAGGGTCTGTTGTCCCCTCTCTCTCTGCCCCCCCTTTTCAGCCCCCAGTTCCACCTGCCCCTAGTTCCAGCCCCAGCCCACATCTCCCACCGGCCCCCCTTTTCAGCCCCACTATCCCACCAGTCCCCAGCCCTTTTCTCCCATCAGTCCTGAGCTTCAGCCCCCAGCCACTTCTCCCTGTCCCCTTTTCAGCCCCTAGTTTCAACCACAGCCCTTTTCTCTCACCAGTCCTGAGCTTCAGCCCCAGCCAGTTCTCCCTGTCCCCTTTAAAGCCCACAGTTTCAGCCCCTGCCCTGTTTCAGCCCACAGTTCTAGCACTAGCCCCCTTATCCCAAATACCCTCCTTTTCAGCCCCCAGTTCCAGCCCCCTTCATCCACCACATGCTTTGCAACCCCCTTTTCAGCCCCAGACCCATTCTCCCACCTGCCCCAGGCATGGACCCATTCTCCTTCCTGCCCCCGTCGGACCCCAGTTCCAGCTTCAGACCCCTTCTCCCCTCTGAGCACCCCCACCCCTCCCCAATCCCCTTCTCCCCTGTGAGCACCCCTCTCAGCTCCCCCACCCCTCCCCAGTTCCCTTGTCCCCTCTGTGAACCCCTCTGAGCTCCCCCACCCCTCCCCAGTTCCCTTCTCCCTTTTGCGAACCCCTCTGAGCTCCCCCCACCCCTCCCCAGTTCCCTTCTCCCTTCTGCGAACCCCTCTGAGCTCCCCCACCCCTCCCCAGTTCCCTTCAACCCTCTGCGAACCCCTCTGAGCTCCCCCACCCCTCCCCAGTTCCCTTCTCCCTTCTGCGAACCCCTCTGAGCTCCCCCCACCCCTCCCCAGTTCCCTTCTCCCTTCTACGAACCCCTCTGAGCTCCCCCACCCCTCCCCAATTCCCTTCTGCGAATCCCTCTGAGCTCCCCCACCCCTCCCCAATTCTCTTCTCCCTTCTGCGAACCCCTCTGAGCTCCCCCACCCCTCCCCAGTTCCCTTCAACCCTCTGCGAACCCCTCTGAGCTCCTCCACCCCTCCCCAGTTCCCTTCTCCCCTCTGCGAACCCCTCTGAGCTCCCCCACCCCTCCCCAGTTCCCTTCTCCCCTCTGTGAACCCTTCTGAGCTCCCCCACCCCTCCCCAGTTCCCTTCTCCCTTCTGCGAACCCCTCTGAGCTCCCCCACCCCTCCCCAAATTCCCTTCTCCCCTCTGCGAACCCCTCTGAGCTCCCCCCCTCCCCAGTTCCCTTCTCCCTTCTGCAAACCCCTCTGAGCTCCCCCACCCCTCCCCAATTCCCTTCTCCCATCTGAGCCCCCCACCTCCTTCTCCCATCTGAGCCCCCCCCCCCTCCGTGGAGAGCGACAGAGCCCTCTTCTCCTGCCACCATCCTGCGTTTTTTTTTAAATCCATGCAGCGACGCAGGCAGCGCCTCGTGTCTGCCCTGCTGTGTGCTGTCAAAAAAGAAAATCGCTTCGCCGGCGTCGGGCCTTCTCTCGCTATGTCCCGCCCACTTTTGAGGTAACTTCCTATTTCCTCGAGGGCGGGACATAGCGAGAGAAGGCCTGATGCCGGCGAAGCAATTTTCTTTTTTGACAGCACACAGCAGGGCAGACACGAGGCGCTGCCTGCGTCGCTCGCTGAATGGATTAAAAAAAACGCAGGGTGGTGGCAGGAGACGACGGAGCACCCCCCCACTCGCCGACACCTGGGGCGGACCGCCCCCACCGCCCCCCCCTTGGTACGCCACTGCTGGATAGTGAGGTTGCACAACAGACCATGGTAGGCCAGTGCCCTTAAATATAACCAAAGATCAGACAAAAGATGGCAAATCATTAGTGTCAAGTACTACTACTACTACTACTTGACATTTCTAGAGCGCTACTAGGGTTACTAAGCATCATGCAAATTGGAACAACAAACATACTCTGAAATGTCTATATGCAAATGCTAGGAGTCTAAGAAATAAGATGGGAGAGTTGGAATATATTGCACTAAATTAAAAATTGGATATAATAGGCACTACTGAGACCTGGTGGAAGGAGGTTAACCAGTGGGACACTGTCATACCGGGGTACAAAGTATATTGTAGTGATAGGGTGGACCGGACTGGTGGAGGGGTAGCATTGTACATTAACGATAGCCTTGACTCAGATAGATTACAAATTCAGCAGGACACAAATCATACCTTTGAATCATTATGGGTTGAAATTCCATGTATAAAAGGGAAAAGGACGGTGATAGGAGTGTACTACCGTCCGCCTCACCAGGATGAGCAGGTAGACGCAGAAATGATAAAAGAAATCAGAGACGCAAACAAAATGGGTAATGTGATAATAATGGGTGACTTCAATTATCCAAATATAGACTGGATAAATGAAACATCGGGACATGCTAGAGAGGTACAATTCCTTGATGAAATCAAGGACAGCTTTATGGAGCAGCTGGTGCAGGAGCCGACGAGAGAAGGAAAAATTCTAGACTTGGTCCTTAGTGGAGCGCATGATCTGGTGAGGGACATTATGGTACTGTCACGTTTTCAAGGCAGGAACTAGGTTTGTGAGCCCTTGGGCCACTGCCGAGGAGCGGCAGTGGCAGGCAAAACCACCCCACACAGGGATAAGACAGAACTCTGACAGGGACCGCTAGACTTCACCTGCACTTGACCACCGTTCCTCAGGAGTTGAGCCCCTGGGTGCAGGTGGCCGGCAGGACTTACTGGACAGGGCAGGAACTGGATACCCACTAGGCAGGAAGGGGACAGGCCAAAAGGTTCAGGAACTGAAAGCTGCAGAGCAGCCACTAAAACAGGGAACAAATACTGACAGACAAGAGACAAGACTGAAAGCTGCCAGGGCAGCCACTAAAACAGGGAACAAATATGGACAGGCAAGAGACAAGACTGAAAGCTGCCAGGCAGCCACTAAACAAGAAACACAGGTAACCAAGAACTAGACAGAGAAATAAAAACAAGAAACAAGACTGGGAACAAGCAATACAGTACAAGATAAACTACACAAAGACTATACTAGAAACAGACAAGAATCTCAGACAATAAACTGGACTAGGCAGAAGTGCACAGCGCACACCAGCATACCAGGGACCTTAGGCGATGCAAAGGCAAACACAGAAGTTTCTAGGTGATTAATAAAGCCCATCAGCACCTGAGGCTCAGCTGCAGCAATCTCAAGGCAACTACGGGTGCTGTTTAGGCACAAACAAGAAAGACAAGTCTGGCAGCCTGGAGGATCCAGACCAGACTGAGCTGAAGCCTGGAACGGGTAGGGACAGTAAGACAGTGTATGGCAACCACCGGTTCTGGCCACCAGAGGGCGAGGGGAGCACAAACCAAGAAGCAGGCAGAAAGCATACTGAAACATAGAGAGGCTCAACATACACAGGTGCAGCACAGTGGAAGCAGCCAGCACACAGAGACAGAGACAGAGCTAACACAGGAAGAGCAGACAAAAGCCAGCTTAGAAGCTGACCGCCAGAAATAAGGTAAGCCTGAGAGGGGTCACGACCACAGACATGACAGGTACTGGGGCCGCTTGATAACAGTGATCATAATGTGATCAGTTTTGATATCAACCTTGAAGTAACTATACAAAGGAAGTCAAATACATTAGCGTTTAACTTTAAAAAAGGAGACTATGATAAAATGAGAAGAACGGTGCAAAAAAAACTTAGGGGGGCAACTGAGAGGGTAAAAACTGTACAACAGGCATGGACGCTGTTCAAAAATACCATCCTGGAGGCCCAGGCCAAACATATTCCACGAATTAGAAAAGAAGGACGGAAATCCAAAAGACAGCCGGCGTGGTTGAAAAGTGAGGTGAAGGAAGCTATTAGGGCTAAAAGAAATACCTTCAGAAAATGGAAGAAGGAACCATCTGAAAATAACAAGAAGTAGCATAAGCAAATGCAAGGCGCAGATAAAGAAGGCCAAGAGGGATTACGAAAAAAAAGATAGCATTAGAGGCAAAAAAACATAGCAAAAATTTTTTCAGTATATTAAAAGCAGGAAGCCGGCAAAAGAATCGGTTGGGCCGTTGGATGACCGAGGGGTAAAAGGGGCGATCAAGGAAGATAAAGACGTAGCGGACACATTGAATGAATTCTTTGCTTCGGTCTTCACCGAGGAAGATTTGGGTGGGATACCGGTGTCGGAAATGGTATTTCAAGTGGACGAGTCGGAGAAACTTACTGACTTCACGGTAAACCTGGAGGACGTAATGGGGCAGTTCAGCTACCTGAAGAGTAGCAAATCTCCTGGACCGGATGGTATTCATCCTAGAGTACTGATATAACTGAAAAATTAGCTTGCGGAGCTACTGTTAGTGATATGCAATTTATCCTTAAAATCGAGCGTGGTACCGGAAGATTGGAGGGTGGCCAATGTAACGCCGATTTTTTAAAAAGGTTCCAGGGGAGATCCGGGGAATTATAGACTGGTGAGTCTGACGTTGGTGCCGGGGAAAATGGTAGAGGCTATTATCAAAAACAAAATTACAGATCACATCCAAGGATATGGATTACTGAGACCAAGTCAGCACGGCTTTTGTGTGGGGAAATCTTGCCTGACCAATTTACTTCAATTCTTTGAAGGAGTAAACAAACAAAGGGAGCCGGTTGATATTGTGTCTCTGGATTTTCAAAAGGCGTTTGACAAGGTACCTCATGAAAGACTACAGAGGAAATTGGAGGGTCATGGGATAGGAGGAAATGTCCTATTATGGATTAAAAACTGGTTAAAGGATAGGAAACAGAGGGTGGGGTTAAATGGGCAGTAATCACAATGGAGAAAGGTAGTTAGTGGGGTTCCTCAGGGGTCTGTACTAGGACCGCTGCTTTTTAATATATTTATAAATGATTTAGAGATGGGAGTAACTAGCGAGGTAATTAAATTTGCCGATAACACAAAGTTATTCAAAGTCGTTAACTCGTGACAGGATTGTGAAAAATTACAGAAGGACCTTACGAGACTGGGAGACTGGGCGGCTAAATGGCAGATGACGTTTAATGTGAGCAAGTGCAAGGTAATGCATGTGGGAAAAAAGAACCCGAATTATAGCTACGTCATGCAAGGTTCCATGTTAGGAGTTACGGACCAAGAAAGGGATCTGGGTGTCGTCGTCGTCGATAATACACTGAAACCTTCTGCTCAGTGTGCTGCTGCGGCTAGGAAAGCAAATAGAATGTTGGGTATTATTAGGAAAGGTATGGAAAACAGGTGTGAGGATGTTATAATGCCGTTGTTTCGCTCCATGGTGTGACCACACCTTGAGTATTGTGTTCAATTCTTGTCGCCGCATCTCAAGAAAGATATAGTAGAATTGGAAAAGGTGCAGTGAACGGCGACTAAAATGATGGGATGGGACAACTTCCCTATGAAGAAAGACTAAGGAGACTAGGGCTATTCAGCTTGGAGAAGAGACGGCTGAGGGGAGACATGATAGAGGTATATAAAATAATGAGTGAAGTGGAACAGGTGGATGTGAAGCGTCTGTTCACGCTTTCCAAAACTACTAGGACTAGGGGGCATGCGATGAAACTACAGTGTAGTAAATTTAAAACAAATCAAAGAAAATTTTTCTTCACCCAACGCATAATTAAACTCTGGAATTCATTGCCGGAGAACGTGTTGAAGGCGGTTAGCTTGGCAGAATTTAAAAAGGGGTTAGATGGTTTCCTAAAGGTTGGGCCGCTGGACGAAAATGGTGTTAAAGGGGCGATCAAGGAGGACAAAGCCGTAGCGGAGAAATTAAATGAATTCTTTGCTTCGGTCTTCACCGAGGAGGATTTGGGGGGGACACCGGTGCCGGAAAGAATATTTGAAGCGGGGGAGTCGGAGAAACTAAACAAATTCTCTGTAACCTTGGAGGATGTAATGGGTCAGTTCAGCAAGCTGAAGAGTAGTAAATCACCGGGACCTGATGGTATTCATCCCAGAGTATTAATAGAACTAAAAAATGAACTTGCGGAGCTACTGTTAGAAATATGCAATCTGTCCCTAAAATCGAGTGTAATACCGGAAGACTGGAGGGTAGCCAATGTTACTCCGATTTTTAAGAAAGGTTCCAGAGGAGATCCGGGAAATTATAGACCGGTGAGTCTGACGTCGGTGCCGGGCAAGATGGTGGAGGCTATTATTAAGAATAAAATTGCAGAGCATATACAAAAACATGGACTGATGAGACAAAGTCAGCACGGATTTAGTGAAGGGAAGTCTTGCCTCACCAATCTAATGCATTTTTTTGAGGGGGTAAGCAAACATGTGGACAATGGGGAGCCGGTTGATATTGTATATCTGGATTTTCAGAAGGCGTTTGACAAAGTGCCGCACGAAAGACTCCTGAAGAAATTGCAGAGTCATGGAATCGGAGGTAGGGTATTATTATGGATTAAGAACTGGTTGAAAGATAGGAAGCAGAGAGTAGGATTGCGTGGCCAGTATTCTCAGTGGAGGAGGGTAGTTAGTGGGGTCCCGCAGGGGTCTGTGCTGGGTCCATTGCTTTTAATGTATTTATAAATGACCTAGAGATGGGAATAACTAGTGAGGTAATTAAATTCGCCGATGACACAAAATTATTCAGGGTCGTCAAGTCGCAGGAGGAATGTGAACGATTACAGGAGGACCTTGCGAGACTGGGAGAATGGGCGTGCAAGTGGCAGATGAAGTTCAATGTTGACAAGTGCAAAGTGATGCATGTGGGTAAGAGGAACCCGAATTATAGCTACGTCTTGCAAGGTTCCGCGTTAGGAGTTACGGATCAAGAAAGGGATCTGGGTGTCGTCGTCGATGATACGCTGAAACCTTCTGCTCAGTGTGCTGCTGCGGCTAGGAAAGCAAATAGAATGTTGGGTGTTATTAGGAAGGGTATGGAGTCCAGGTGTGCGGATGTTATAATGCCGTTGTATCGCTCCATGGTGCGACCGCACCTGGAGTATTGTGTTCAGTACTGGTCTCCGTATCTCAAAAAAGATATAGTAGAATTGGAAAAGGTACAGCGAAGGGCGACGAAAATGATAATGGGGATGGGACGACTTTCCTATGAAGAGAGGCTGAGAAGGCTAGGGCTTTTCAGCTTGGAGAAGAGACGGCTGAGGGGAGATATGATAGAAGTGTATAAAATAATGAGTGGAATGGATCGGGTGGATGTGAAGCGACTGTTCACGCTATCCAAAAATAATAGGACTAGAGGGCATGAGTTGAAGCTACAGTGTGGTAAATTTAAAACGAATCGGAGAAAATTTTTCTTCACCCAACGTGTAATTAGACTCTGGAATTCGTTGCCGGAGAACGTGGTACGGGCGGTTAGCTTGACGGAGTTTAAAAAGGGGTTAGATAGATTCCTAAAGGACAAGTCCATAGACCGCTATTAAATGGACTTGGAAAAATTCCGCATTTTTAGGTATAACTTGTCTGGAATGTTTTTACGTTTGGGGAGCGTGCCAGGTGCCCTTGACCTGGATTGGCCACTGTCGGTGACAGGATGCTGGGCTAGATGGACCTTTGGTCTTTCCCAGTATGGCACTACTTATGTACTTATGTACTTATGTACAAGTCCATAAACCACTACTAAATGGACTTGGGAAAAATCCACAATTCCAGGAATAACATGTATAGAATGTTTGTACGTTTGGGAAGCTCACCAGGTGCCCTTGGCCTGGATTGGCCGCTGTCGTGGACAGGATGCTGGGCTCAATGGACCCTTGGTCTTTTCCCAGTGTGGCATTACTTATGTACTTATGTGTATCTGGATTTTCAAAAGGCATTTGACAAAGTACCTCATGAAATACTCCTGAGGAAATTAAAAAGGCATGGGATAGAAGGTTGTGGATTAAAAACTGGTTAAAAGATAGAAAACAGGAAGCAGGGGTTTCAGGTGAGATCATGGAATGTCAATGGTATGAATGATCTGGATAAGTGGAGTATAGTTCTCCGTGAACTAAAAAGTCTCAGGTGGGATGTGGTTTACCACATGTGGTTTTCGTGATAGAAAGATGATACTCATTTGTGGCATTTTCAGGAGTCAGTGACTGGTTTGTCCATACTGATCCTTCTGGAGGCAAGAAGGGAGGTTTGGGGATTTTCATTCACAAAGGGGTCCCTTTTATCAAATAGGATGTTACAAGGACACTTTGAGAAGATGTTTAACTCTTCGAGGTTGGGTTTATTGGAGGCAGCTCACTCTAGTAAACTTGTATGCTCCCAATATGGGCCAAGGGAAGTTTTTTTAGGACTGTGCAGAACAGTTTGTCCCAATTTGCTTGGGGGGGGGCACTCATTGTTGGGGGTGATTTCAATTTAACTCCCACAACCTCTATGGATCATTCTTAAGGGGGGTTCTGTGGGGGGGGGGGGGGGGGGGGGGGGGTGGGGGGAGTCATTCCCATAGGAAGAAATTTTAGATATGGTCAAGGACTTGGATTTGTTGGATGTCTGGTGGTTACACCATCCAGTGCAACAAACATATTCCTTTTACTCATATGAGCAGGATACGTATACTTGTATTGATGTACCATGGGCAACTTTGGGACAAGGTGCTCAATTCTAATATTGAGAACATTCAAATTTCGGATCACTTTACAGGTTTGGAGGGAGAGAGGCACCATACTTTTTGGAGGTTCAATGAGATAAGTTAGGGGATAAGTAGGTTTGCGATGACATTCGATAGGTCATTCATGGTTATTTGGATAGGAATGATACAGGAGAAGTGTCGGATGAGGTTTTATGGGACCTCTTTATCTCGCGTCACCTCCATCTGCTCGCCATAACAGAAACCTGGCTCTGCCCTGATGACTCTGCTTCAGTCGCAGCCCTGTGCCATGGCGGTTATCTATTTTCACATACTCCTCGCCCTGCTGGCCGTGGGGGCGGTGTTGGACTACTTCTCTCTCCCTCCTCCAGATTTCAACCCCTTCTTCCACCTCAATCTCACTGTTTTTCCTCCTTTGAAGTCCACTCTATCCGCCTTTTCTCTCCTCTGCCTCTTCGAATAGCGGTCATTTATCGTCCCCCTGATAAGTCCCTTTCATCCTTTCTCAGTGACTTTGACGCCTGGCTTGCCTTCTTCCATGATCCTTCCTCCCCCTCTCTCATCCTTGGTGACTTTAATATTCCTGCTAATGATCCTTCCAACTCTTATATTTCCAAGTTACTCGCTTTAACGTCATCCTTTAATCTCCAACTATGCTCCACCTCCCCCACTCATCAAAATGGTCACTGTCTTGATCTCATCTTCTCCTCCAACTGTTCACCTTCTAGTTTCCTTGCCTCTGATCATCCCTCCTCTGATCACCATCTTATAACTTTCACACTTAAATCTCCTCCCTCCCAGTCCCGTCCTATCCTATCTAATTTATCTAGGAATCTTCACGATATTGACCCTTCATCTCTATCCTCCCATGTTTCAAACCTCCTCTCTACTGTGGCACCATCCACGTCTGTCAACGAGGCTGTTTCTTCTTACAACAATACTCTATCCTCTGCCTTAGACACTCTTGCACCTTTGATGACCCGCCCTGTAAGGCGTACAAAACCCCAACCTTGGCTGACTTCTAATATCCGCTACCTACGTTCCTGTACCCGCTCCGCCGAACGCCTCTGGCGGAAATCTCGGGCCCTTGCTGATTTCTTACACTTTAAATTCATGCTGACCTCCTTCCAATCTGCTCTTTTACGTGCCAAACAGGATTATTATATCCAACTGACCAACTCTCTTGGCTCTAATCCTCAACTTCTCTTCACCACATTGAACTCTCTCCTCAAGGTGCCCCCTCCCCCAACTCCCCCTTCATTATCTCCTCAGACCCTTGCTGAATTCTTTCACAACAAGGTTCAAAAGATAAACCTTGCTTTCTCTACCTCACCACCTCTCCCTCCACTAGTCCGTTCCCCTCTCTCTCCTTCCCCTCATTCCCTTTCCTCCTTTCCTGAAGTTACTATTGAGGAAACTACAGTTCTCCTTTCTTCCTCAAAATGTACCACCTGTTCCTCTGATCCCATTCCCACCCACCTTCTTAATGCCATCTCTCCTACTCTTATTCCTGTTATCTGTCACATTCTCAACCTCTCACTTTCCACTGCGACTGTCCCTGCTGCCTTTAAACATGCTGTGGTCACACCTCTCCTTAAGAAGCCTTCACTTGACCCTACTTGTCCCTCTAATTACCGACCCATCTCCCTCCTTCCTTTTCTCTCCAAATTACTTGAGCGTGCTGTTCACCACCACTGCCTTGATTTTCTCTCCTCACATGCTATTCTTGACCCATTACAATCTGGTTTTCGCCCTCTCCACTCAACCGAAACTGCGCTTACTAAAGTCTCCAATGACCTATTACTGGCTAAATCCAGAGGTCAATATTCCATCCTCATTCTTCTTGATCTTTCCGCTGCTTTTGACACTGTCGATCACAGCATACTTCTCGATACCCTGTCCTCACTTGGATTCCAGGGCTCTGTCCTTTCCTGGTTCTCTTCCTACCTCTCCCTCTGCACCTTTAGTGTTCACTCTGGTGGATCCTCTACTACTTCTATCCCTCTGCCTGTCGGCGTACCTCAGGGTTCTGTTCTTGGTCCCCTCCTCTTTTCTATCTACACTTCTTCCCTTGGTTCATTAATCTCATCCCATGGCTTTTCCTACCATCTCTATGCTGATGACTCCCAAATCTACCTTTCTACCCCTGATATCTCACCTTGCATCCAAACCAAAGTTTCAGCGTGCTTGTCTGACATTGCTGCCTGGATGTCTCAACGCCACCTGAAATTAAATATGACCAAAACCGAGCTTCTCATTTTCCCCCCAAACCCACCTCCCCGCTCCCCCCGTTTTCTATTTCTGTTGATGGCTCTCTCATTCTCCCTGTCTCCTCAGCTCGAAACCTTGGGGTCATCTTTGACTCTTCTCTCTCCTTCTCTGCTCATATCCAGCAGACCGCCAAGACCTGTCGTTTCTTTCTTTACCACATCCGTAAAATCCGCCCCTTTCTTTCCGAGCACTCTACCAAAACCCTCATCCACACCCTTGTCACCTCTCGTTTAGACTACTGCAATCTGCTTCTTGCTGGCCTCCCACTTAGTCACCTCTCCCCTCTCCAGTCGGTTCAAAACTCTGCTGCCCGTCTCATCTTCCGCCAGGGTCGCTTTACTCATACTACCCCTCTCCTCAAGACCCTTCACTGGCTCCCTATCCATTTTCGCATCCTGTTCAAACTTCTTCTACTAACCTATAAATGTATTCACTCTGCTGCTCCCCAGTATCTCTCCACACTCGTTCTTCCCTACACCCCTTCCCGTGCACTCCGCTCCATGGATAAATCCTTCTTATCTGTTCCCTTCTCCACTACTGCCAACTCCAGACTTCGCGCCTTCTGTCTCACTGCACCCTACGCCTGGAATAAACTTCCTGAGCCCCTACGTCTTGCCCCATCCTTGGCCACCTTTAAATCTAGACAGAAAGCCCACCTCTTTAACATTGCTTTTGACTCGTAACCACTTGTAACCACTCATCTCCACCTACCCTCCTCTCTTCCTTCCCGTTCACATTAATTGATTTGATTTGCTTACTTTATTTATTTTTTGTCTATTAGATTGTAAGCTCTTTGAGCAGGGACTGTCTTTCTTCTATGTTTGTGCAGCACTGCGTATGCCTTGTAGCGCTATAGAAATGCTAAATAGTAGTAGTAGTAGTACTTTCAAGGTGGTTATGCAAGGGCACTTGATTAAGAGGGGAGCACATAAGAAATGGATTAGAGAAAACCGAGATATGGAGCTTAGGACCAGATTGGGGCAGTTGGAAAGACTTCATCAGAAGGGAGCCTTCCCAGAGTTTGCAAAAACTGAGGTACAGGAAGCTATTAGAGGTAAAAGAAAATCCTTCAGAAAATGGAAGTAGGAACCAACTGAAAATAGTAAGAAACAGCATAAGGAATGTCAAGTCAAATGCAAAGCGCTGATAAGGAAGGCAAAGAGGGACTTTGAAAAAAAGATTGCATTGAAGGCAAAAAATAGCAAAAAAACTTTTAGGTATACTAAAAGCAAGAAGCCAGCAAAAGAACCAGTTGGACTGCTAGATGACCGAGGGGTAAAAGGGGCAATCAGGGAAAACAAAGCCATAGCCGAGAGATTAAATGAATTCTTTGCTTTGGTCTTCACCAAGGAAGATTTAGGAGAGATACCGGTGCCAGAAATGGTATTCAAAGTTAATGAGTCAGAGAAATGAATGAAATCTCTATAAACCTAGAGGATGTAATGGGGCAATTTGACAAATTGAAGAGTAGCAAAACTCCTGCATTAGATGGTATTCATCCCAGAGTACTGATAGAATTGAAAAATGAACTTTCAGAACTATTGTTAGTAATATGTAATCTATCTTTAAAATCGAGCGTGGTACTGGAAGAGTGGAGGGTGGTCAATATAACGCCGATTTTTTTAAAAGGTTCCAGAGGGGATATAGGAAATTATAGACTGGTGAGCTTGACGTCAGTGCAAGGCAAAATGGTAGAGACTATTATAAAGAACAAAATTACAGAGCATATTCAAAAGCATGGATTAATGAGACAAAGCCAACATGGATTTAGTGAAGGGAAATCTTGCCTCACCAATCTATTACATTTCTTTGAAGGGTTGAACAAACGTGGATAAAGGTGAGCCGGTTGATATTGTGTATCTGGATTTTCAAAAGGCGTTTAACAAAATACCTCATGAAAGACTCCAGAGGAATTTAGAGGGTCATGGGATAGGAGATAAACCAGCTTATAATCGAACGAGAATAACGCCCAAGTTCCGACCTAAATCGGGAGATGGGCGTTTATCTCACAAAAACGAATAACGCGGTATAATCAAAAGCCGAATTTGGGTCGCTTTCAACTGCACTCCGTCGCGGATGCGGACAAAGTGGACGGGGGCGTGTCGAAGGCGGAACTGGGGCGTGGTTATCGGGCGAACAGAGATGGGCGCCCTTCGCCGATAATGGAACAGTTTTGAGCTAGAATTTAGGACACTTTTCCTGGACCCTGTTTTTTTACGAATAAGGCCCCCAAAAGTGCCCTAAATGACCAGATGACCCCCAGAGGGAGTCGGGGATGACCTCCCCTGACTCCCCCAGTGGTCACTAACCCCCTCCCACCACAACAAATGATGTTTCACAACTTTTTACTTTCACCCTCAAATGTCATACCCTCCTCCCAAGCAGCAGTATGCAGGTCCCTGGAGCAGTTGTTAGGGGGTGCAGTGGACGTCAGGCAGGTGGACCCAGGCCCATCCCCCCCCTACCTGTTACAATTGTGCTGCTTAATGCTATTAGTCGTCCAACCCCCCCAAACCCACTGTACCCACATGTAGGTGCCCCCCTTCACCTCTTAGGGCTATAGTAATGATGTAGACTTGTGGGCAGTGGGTTTTGAGGGGGATTTGGGGGGCTCAACACCCAAGGGAAGGGTGCTATGCACCTGGGAGCTCTTTTACCTTTTATTTGGTTTTGTAAAAGTGCCCCCTAGGGTGCCCGGTTGGTGTCCTGCCATGTGAGGGGGACCAGTGCACTATGAATCCTGGCCCCTCCCACGAACAAATGCCTTGGATTTATTCGTTTTTGAGCTGGGCGATTTCATTTTCCATTATCGCTGAAAAGCAAAATCGCCCAGCTCACACCTTGACGAATAAAACATGGGCGTCTTTTTCTTTTAAAAAATACGATCCGCCCCGCCCCTTCACGGATCCGTTCTCGGAGATAAACGCCCATGGAGATAGGCGTTTCTGTTCCATTATGCCCCAAAGTGTCCTGTTGTGGATTAAAAACTGGTTAAAAGCTAGAAAACAGAGAGTAGGGTTAAATGGTTAGTATTCTCAATGGAGAAGGGTAAATAGTGGGGTTCCCCAGGGGTCTGTGTTGGGACCGCTGTGTTTTAACATATTTATAAATGATCTAGAGCTGAAAGTAACTAGTGAGGTAATTAAATTTACTGACACAAAGTTATTCAAAGTTGTTAAATCGCAAAAGGATTGTGAAAAATTACAAGAGACTGGGTGTCTAAATGGCAGATAACGTTTAATGTGAGCAAGTGCAAAGTGATGCATGTGGGAAAGAGGAACCCAAATTATAGCTACATAATGCAAGATTCCATGTTAGGAGTCACCGACCAAGAAAGGGATCTAGGCGCCGTCATTAATGATACGTTGAAATCCTCTGCTCAGTGTGCTGCGTTGGCTAAGAAAGCAAATAGAATATTAGGTATTATTAGGAAAGGAATGGAAAACAAAAATTAGGATGTTATAATGCCTTTGTATCAGTCCATGGTGCGACCGCATCTTGAATATTGTGTTCAGTTCTGGTCACCGCATCTCAAAAAAGATATAGTGGAATTAGAAACGGTACAGAGAAGGGCGACGAAAATGATAAAGGGGATGGGACGACTTCCCTATGAGGAAAGGCTGAAGTGGCTAGGGCTCTTCAGCTTGGAGAAAAGATGGCTGAGGGGAGATATGATAGAGGTCTATAAAATAATGAATGGAGTGGAACGGGTAGACGTGAATCGTTTGTTTACTCTTTCCAAAAATACTAAGACTAGTGGGCATGCATGCGATGAAGCTACAAAGTAGTAAATTTAAAACGAATCAGAGAAAATTATTCTTCACTCAACGTGTAATTAAACTCTGGAATTCATTACCAGAGAATGTAGTAAAGGTGGTTAGCTTAGCGGGGTTTAAAATAGGATTGGATAGCTTCCTAAAGGAAAAATCCATGGACCATTATTAAAATGACTTGGGGAAAATCCGCTGATTATTTCTGTGATAAGCAGCATAAAATGTATTGAACTTTTTTGGGATCTTGCCAGGTATGTTACCTGGATTGGCCACTGTTGGAAACAGGATGCTAGGTTTGATGGACCTTTAGTCTGTCTCAGTGTGGAAATACTTATGTAAAAGAGATAGAATGTTTGGCTAAAATATTTTGCGATAAGTGTGATTCTTACACAGAAAAAAAAAGCAGAAATGCAAAGTCAGAAAATGTTTGCAGTGCGGTGATCCTTTACTGAAAGGGGAAAAACAGTTATGCTACATGACAAGGCTGGCTAGGCCTAAAACAACCGAAAGGTATATCATTTATAATTGTGAATGTATACAGGAAATGTGCGTGCACATCCCCAACTACATCTTTACAGCGGATCTTTACTGTAAGCACAAATGGGAATTCAAGAAGTTGAATTGTTTCTCCAAGTTCATAGGTTCTTTTATTGACAAGCGGTTCAAAGACTACACTTTCATAGAGCACAATTTGAAAGGTTATGATGGTTATTTCTTCATCAGTCAGCTGTTCTGGGAAATGATGGATATGAGTTCATTAGCACAGAGTGGTAAACTTTTACAAATCAGGGTTGACACGCTGGGCGTTCGCTTTATAGTGTCTCTAAATTTTCTGCCCATGCAGAGATTGCAAATGTTGAAAATAATGTTTAATTTCTTTGAGATAATAATGCAAAACAAAAGATATCTTCCTCTTGGATCATTCAGATGGTAAGGCATTGTGGGGAAGATTGAAGAGGGGCAACTTACATCTCACTATAGCCACCTTTTCTTGTTACCAAATCCAAGGCATTTGGTCGTGGGAGGAGTCAGCATTTGTAGTGCACTGGTCCCCCTCACAAGCCAGGACACCAACTGAGCACCCTAGGGGGCACTGCAGTAGACTTCAAAAATTGCTCCCAGGTGTATACCTCCCTTACCTTGTGTGCTGAGCCCCCCAGATCCCCCCAAGGCCCACTCCCCAGAACTGTACACCATTATCATAGCCCTTATGGGTGAAGGGGGGCACCTACATGTGGGTACAGTGGGTTTGGGGGGGGGTTGGAGGGCTCCCATTTAGCACCACAAGTGTAACAGATGGGGGAGGAATGGGCCTGGGTCCACCTGCCTGAAGTGCACTGCACCCACTAAAAACTGCTCCAGGGACCTGCATACTGCTGTCATGGAGCTATAACATTTCAGGTTGGCATAGAGGGTGTCAAAAAAAATCATTTTTAATTTTTTTGTTTTTGGTGGAAGGGGGTTAGTGACCACTGGGGGAGTAAGGGGAGGTGATCCCCGATTCCCTCCGGTGGTCCTCTGGTCATTTGGGGCACTTTTTGGAAGCTTGGTCCTAAAAATAAATGGACCAAGTGAAGCCGGCCAAATGCTCGTCAGAGCCGGACTTCTCTTTTCCATTAGCGGCCGAAGCCGGCCATCTCTTAACCACGCCTCCGTCCCGCCTTCAGTACACTGCCGACACGCCCCCTTGAACTTTCGCCGGCTCCGCAACAGAAAGCAGTTGAAGCCGGCCAAAATCGGCTTTCGATTATACCGATTTGGCCGGGTTTATGAGATGGCCGGCCATCTCCTGATTTGTGTCGGAAGATGGCCGGCCTTCTCATTCGAAAATAAGCAGGATTATATCTTTAGAGGAAATCATGGAAGCTATCAAATCACTAGGACTAGCTGTCCTGTCAGATTCCATCAGGCACTTCTGAAACTCTTAACCAATATATTTAAACAACCTTATGAGGTTTTTTGAACATAGAAAGTGCAAGGGGCACCTTTACTGAAACAGATAATTGTATTAGAAAAAACAAGTAAAGAAAGGTCTATAAATTTGAACCTATCTCCTTAATTAATGTGTATTTATCTATCTATCTATCTAGCTATGAAAAATATTATCTAGCTATGAAAAATATTATCCTGTACAGTTAACTAAGGGGCCCTTTTAATAAACCACGTTAAGTGCTAAGGTGAACTTAACTCAGAAAAAAAGGGTTTACTGCAAAATGCATTAAAGCATATTGTGGTAATTTGCCTGTCAGCATGTGCTGATTGCACCCAATATATTAAAAAAAATTGGGGGGAGAGGGTATAGTATTGGGGGGTTATTCTCGATTCAGCATTGTCTCTAGAATCCCAAGTAAATCACCTGTGGCAGACGGGATTTCTCCATGTTTTAAGCTGCTATTCAGCAACATATCCCAGAGACTATTGAGACCATTTCCCCCATTACAATACAATATAGTATATATTCATGTGAACACAGCGTCTACTTTTGAGTTTAGATTTTATCCAGAAGCGAGTAGACTGTTTGGCCTATTGTGTATCTGGATTTTCAAAAGGCGTTTGACAAGGTACCTCATGAAAGGCTACAGAGGAAATTGGAGGGTCATGGGATAGGAGAAAATGTCCTATTGTGGATTAAAAACTGGTTGAAGGATAGGAAACAGAGAGTGGGGTTAAATGGGCAGTATTCACAATGGAGAAGGGTAGTTAGTGGGGTTCCTCAGGGGTCCGTGCTAGGACCGCTGCTTTTTAATATATTTATAAATGATTTAGAGATGGGAATAACTAGCGAGGTAATTAAATTTGCTGATGACACAAAGTTATTCAAAGTCGTTAAATCGCGACAGGATTGTGAAAAATTACAAGAGGAGAGACTGGGAGACTGGGCGGCTAAATGGCAGATGATGTTTAATGTGAGCAAGTGCAAGGTGATGCATGTGGGAAAAAAGAACCCGAATTATAGCTACGTCATGCAAGGTTCCACGTTAGGAGTTACGGACCAAGAAAGGGATCTGGGTGTCGTCGTTGACAATACACTGAAACCTTCTGCTCAGTGTGCTGCTGCGGCTAAGAAAGCGAATAGAATGTTGGGTATTATCAGGAAAGGTATGGAAAACAGGTGTGAGGATGTTATAATGCCGTTGTATCGCTCCATGGTGCAACCGCACCTTGAGTATTGTGTTCAATTCTGGTCGCCACATCTCAAGAAAGATATAGTAGAATTGGAAAAGATGCAGCGAAGGGCGACTAAAATGATAGCGGGGATGGGACGACTTCCCTATGAAGAAAGACTAAGGAGGCTAGGGCTATACAGCTTGGAGAAGAGACGGCTGAGGGGAGACATGATAGAGGTATATAAAATAATGAGTGGAGTGGAACAGGTGGATGTGAAGCGTCTGTTCACACTTTCCAAAAATACTAGGACTAGGGGGCATGCGATGAAACTACAGTGTAGTAAATTTAAAACAAATCAGAGAAAAAAGTTTTCTTCACCCAACGTGTAATTAAACTCTGGAATTCGTTGCCGGAGAAAGTGGTGAAGGCAGTTAGCTTAGCAGAGTTTAAAAAGGGGTTGGACGGTTTCCTAAAGGACAAGTCCATAAACCGCTACTAAACGGACTTGGAAAACTCCAAAATTCCAGGAATAACATGTATAGAATGTTTGTACATTTGGGAAGCTTGCCAGGTGCCCTTGGCCTGGATTGGCCGCTGTCGTGGACAGGATGCTGGGCTCGATGGACCCTCAGTCTTTTCCCAGTATGGCATTACTTATGTACTTATATATATATATTTTCTTTTTAAAGCAGCAGGCAGGTCCAATGAGTAGCCTAGTGGTCGGCGCTGTGGACTGTAGAGAAGGGGACCCAGGTCTTTATCCCACTCTAACTGGTACACTTGTGATGGAACATGTAAGCCCTCCAGAAACCACTAAATACCTATTGTACCTACATATAGGTGACACATGCAAGCTTGAGGGCTATTATAGTGCTGTACAGTGAGGTGCAGTAGGTTTTTCTTTGTTCCTGGAGGGCTTACTATACAATATAAGGGGATTATGGTGAGATGTGTACCTGGGACCTTTTATATGAAGCTCACTGCAGCGCCCCCTAGACTGTCCCATTGCTCTGCTGGGATGTCTGTGTGGCCAGTCTACCAAGAATGATGAAAATATCCCAATGGATGGTTTTTGAGCATTATTCTCTTGGGCGTTTTTTTCCCCCAAAATGGTCCCAAAACAAAAATGCACTGACCACAAAACATCTAGAAAAAGGGGATTTGGAACCAAACAAATATATGTGTTTCAGGTTTGAAAATGTCTGTGTTCGCTACTCGATTTTGGATATTTTTAGCAAAGCAACCAAAATGTATTGAAATTGCCCCTCCACATACCTCAACTTGGTTGTCTCTTTTTCTACCTCAGATAACATAAGCAACATCAGACTTAATGTGTTCTGGCTTATCTTTTCCTCTTGCCTATAAGTTCTATTTATTTATTTATTTTCTCAAATTTATTCTACTTCCTTTCATTATATCTAAGCAGTTGAACACTAAAAATTATATATAATGTTAGCACAATAATGCATAACCATAACACTTTTTAACAAAATAATCATAAATTTATCCATCAAATCATAGAAAAAGCAATACATTGACTTGTTTGTATCATAAATCTGTTTTATTCTCAGTTCTAGTGTTCTGATCCATTGAATTCTACTGATACATCATAACTCAAGGTTTATCATAGGTATTATATTATTTTAAAGCCTATATGGGATACTTCACATTGAAAGATGATGTAGACATTTCTATGCATTAATTATGCTTTCTCATTTAATCTCATCTCATATAAGATACAAAAATAACACTAAAGCGTGCAAGAAGGTACTTCATGAGAATAGTTACAGCATTTTCCAAACAGAAATCTAGATGTTAATAATGTGAAGGAGGAATTCCGTTATTACTTTACTGATTACCGGACCGCGTCAAGCATAAATGAATTCATGCCTCATGCTCAGTCATTTACTTGGCCATGGACTTGTTAGTGAACATTTTGCTTCTCTTTTCAGAAAGAGCCGAAGTACTAAATTGCCATCATTTGCTTTTGTTTCTGCCCTCTATCATGTTTATGCCGAATAGTATTTTATCCCACAGAAAGATAGCTTTTGATGGCATGCACAGTAAAACAAGTTTAATTGATTTACCTAATATGGCTCTGGTGGATATTATGCTACATAAACCAAAAGTACCATAAACTTGCAATTCAATCACTATGACATAAGTCAGATGAAAAATAAAAGATGCATATTTTCATGTATCTCAGACTATAAATATATTCCAGTTTAATATCTAAAGTTTGTATCAAGGGAATACATTTCAAAGGGAAAACATTCAACTGCCTTAAGGCATGGTTCAACCAGATGTTTTTTATTTCCCAGCAAATGGAACTAGAAATAGACTTCCCTGGCAATTATTTGTAATAAGGACATTCGTGCAATATGCAAAGAGACTTGTAATTAAGCCCCTTGCTTTCCAAATTTGTCAACAAATAACAGAACACAATTAAAAAGTAGCAAGGGAAATACTCTGGATATGACTTTTTAATGAAGACTAGTGTTCTATTTTCAATTATTTATTTTCAAGTAAAGCTTGGAAGCTTGCTAAGTTTGTGCCGTTTTCAACCTTAACAATTTTGCATTGTGTTGTTACTGATGCAAAGCTTTCTCTTACATGTCATAACAAGGAGATATAAATGGTTAGTATTCTCAATGGAGAATGGGTAGATAGTGGGATTCCACAGGGGTCTGTGCTGGGACTGCTGCTTTTTTTTTATGTTTCAACGATTTTTATTGATGACAAGTTGGACAATCCAACTTACTGTACCATATTAATAGCATGTTTAACAGGGACACCACTGACATACATTCTTATTATTAGTCATCAAGCTTTTACATTTAACCCTCCCCCTTCTACTAAATGTTCAACTGTTGACAACTGATTAATTATAATACAGCCAATCTTAAGTGCAGTATAACAAAACATTTAAAACTTACAGTGCTTAAACCGCCTGTTATTTCAACAATGTCAAGTTATTATTATTCAGCCCTCCTCCCCCCTCCCCCCCACCCCCATTCCCCTGTGTTGCTGGAGGATGCTAATTTAACCAAATAAGTTGCCACTTTGCCCACTCTTATCTCCTTTTGCTAGGAACCCCCCAGCCTTTCGCCCCAGACGCTATCGAACCGATCGCCTCTTTAACCCCCCAAAAAAAATCAGAACACATCCATGGAACTCTGCAATTTGACTTCTCATCAAGTCCTTGACCTCCACCTTATCACACAAGCCTCCATCAATCCAAACCTCCCAACTTGATCCCAGTTCCCCCCCCCCCCCCCCCCCCAGCAAGCATCCAATGCTCCTATTCTGTCTCCTGCTACGGGCTACCTGCACGCCCCCTCCGCTTCCCATTAATTGTATCAGGCATTAAGAAGCAAGCTGCGCCCTCTTGGGCTAAGAATTTGCAAGTACGGCATCCAGATCTGGATAAATTGTGCTCTACGTTTGGGAGATTGTTTTGAGTCCCTGGCCTCCCAGGAAGCCAGAAGGGACTGCTGCTTTTTAACATATTTATAAATGATCTAGAGATGGGAATATCTATTGAGATAATTAAATTTGCTGATGACGCAAAGTTTTTCAAAGTTATTAAATTGCAAGAAGATTGTGAAAAATTGCAAGAGGAACTTACGAGATTGTGAGACTGGGCATCCAAATGGCAGATGACTTTTAATGTGAGGAAGTGCAAAGTGATACATGTGGGAAAGAGGAACACAAACTCAATGGAATTAAATTAGTGGGGTTTAAAAAAAGGTTTGGATGGCTTCCTAAAGGAAAAGTCCATAGACCATTATTAATATGGACTTGGGGAAAATCCACTGCTTATTTGGATAAGCAGCATAGAATGTATTGTACTGTTTTGGGATCTTGCCAGGTACTTGTGACCTGATTGGCCACTGTTTGAAACAGAATGCTGGGCTTGATGGACCTTCGGTCTGTCCCAGTATGGTAATACTTATGTACCTAGGGCCCGATACCTGTAAAAAGGAGTTGACATTGTGACTCATACCCACAATCTCCCTAAGTTTAACATGCATCTGAAAAGGAAATTATTGCTCCTCTCTGAAATGGATGGGACTACATCAAAAGTTCAACAGAATGCAAAACAAATTAAGCCCTTACTCTCGAAGGCCCTCAAGGGGGGAGATGTAAATAATGAGCACAGGTCATGCACCATGGAACAGGGCCAAAGGGCAAGGCCGCTGGGCCCGGGCCAAGGCCGCCCCCCCCCCCGACGCCGCTGCAGTCCCCGGTCTCACCTGCCTGCCCTCAGCTCCGTCCACCACCAGGCCCCCTGCATTAAAATCGACAGCGCTTCAGCTCCGTTTGGAAAGACAGATCACCTCCCTTCGGGCCTTCCCTCACCGATGTAACTTCCGGTTTCCGCGAGGGGGCGGGACATATGGAGGGCATGAAGGGGTGCGCTGCCTTTCCAAACGGAGCTGAGGCGCTGCTGATTTTAATGCAGGGGGACCAGACAATGGTCCATCTAGCCCAGTATCCTATTTCCAACAGTGACCAAGCCAGGTCACAGGTACCTGGCAGAACCCCAAATCATGGCAACATTCCATGCTAAAAATCCCAGGGCAAGCAGTTGTTTCCCCATATCTGCTTCAATAGCAAACTATGGAATTTTCCTCCAGGAACTTGTCCAAACCTTGTTTTAAACCCAGATACACAAACCGCTGTAACTACGTCCTCCGGCAAAGAGTTCCAGAGCTTAACTATTCGTTGAGTGAAAAAATATTTCCTCCTATTTGTCTTAAAAGTATTTCTATGTAACTTCCTTGAGTGTCCCCTAGTGCTTGTACTTTTGGAATGAGTAAAAAAAAAAAAAAAAAAAAAAACTTCTACTCGTTCTACACCACTCGGGATTTTGTAGACCTCAATCATATCTCCCCTCATCCTTCTCCTATCCAAGCTGAACAGCCCAAACCTCTTTAGTCTTTCTTCATACGAGAGGAGTTCAATCCCCTTTACCATTTTAGTTGCTCGTATTTGAACCTTTTCTAATTCTGCTATATCTTTTTTGAGATACGGTGACCAGAACTGAACGCAGTACTCAAGGTGCGGTCGCACCATGGAGAGATACAGAGGCATTGTAGTATTTTCTGTCGCATTTACCATCCCTTTCCTAATAATTCCTAGCATCCTGTTTGCTGCCACACATTGAGCAGATTTCAGCGTATTGTCTACAACAACACTTAGATCTTTTTCTTGAATGCTGACCCCAAGGTGGACCCTAGCATTAGGTAACTATGATTTGGATTATTATTCTTTCCAATGTTCATCGTCTTGCATTTGTCCACATTAATTTCTTCTGCTATTTGGCTGCCAAATCTTCCAATTTCCCAAGGTCTTCCTGCAATTTTTCACAGTCTGCTCGTGTTTTAACAACCTCAAATGGTTTTGTGTCATCTGCAAATTTAATCACCTCATTTGTTGTTCCAATTTCCGTATCATTTATAAATATGTTAAATAGCACCGGTTCCAGCACTGATCCCTGAGGCACTCCACTGTTCACCCTCCTCCATTGAGAGAAATGACCATTTAACCCTACCCTCTGTTTTCTGTCCAATAACCAATTCCTAATCCACACCAGAACCTTGTCTCCTATCCTATGACTCTTTAATTTTCTCAGGAGTCTCTCATGAGGAACTTTATCAAAAGCTTTCTGAAAACCTAGATATACTACATCAACCAGTTCACCTTTATCCACATGTTTATTCACACCTTCAAAGAAATGAAGCAAATTGGTGAGGCAAGACTTCCCTTGGCTGAACCCATGCTAATTCTGTCCCATTAAACCATGTTTGTCTATGTATTCCGTAATTTTATTCTTTATAGTAGTTTCCACTATTTTACCTGGCACTAGGCTTAGAGGCCTGTAATTTCCCGGATCACCCTGGAACCCTTTTAAAAATCGGCATCACATTGGCCACTCTCCAATCTTCAGGTACTACAATTTTAACGACATATTACTAATATCAGATCAGAAATTTCATGCTTCAGTTCTTTGAGTACCCTTGGATGAATGCCATCTGGTCCAGGTGATTTACTACTCTTTAATTTGCTCAGTACATCTTCCAAGTTCACTAAGATTTCTTTAATTTCCTCCACATCATCATCCTTGAAAACCATTTCTGGTAGAGGCAGATCTCTTATGTCTTCTTCCGTAAAGACCGAAGCAAAGAATTCATTCAGTTTCTCCGCTATGGCCTTGTTCTCCCTGAGTGCCCCTTTTGCTTCCTTCGCAGGTTTTCTGCTTCTGATGTACCTGAAAAAGTTTTTACTGTGAGTTTTAGCTCTGTAGTAAGTTTCTCTTCATATTGCCAGTACTTATGTTGCTTCTTATTTTCTTCATTTGGGTCCTTTTTCCATTCTTTGAAGGACAATCTTTTGGCTCTAATAGCCTCTTTTACTTCACTTTTAACCATGCTGGCTGTCGTTTTCTCTTCTTTCCATCTTTGCAAATAGATGGAATGCATCTGGTCTGGGCTTCCAAGATGGTATTTTTGAATAACATCCATGCCTGATTTATGGGCTCATTTTCGAAACAGAAGGACGTCTATCTTTCAACATAAACTGGAACATGGACGTACTTCTCCCAGGGATGTCTAAATCAGTATAATCGAAACCCAATTTAGGACGTCCCCAACTGCACTCCGTCACAAGGACGGCCAAAGTTCAAGGGGGCGTACCAGAGGCGTAGCAAAGGCGGGACTTGGGCGTGCCTAAAACATGGACATCCTTGACCCATAATCGAAAAAAACAAGGACGTCCCTGACGAACACTTGGACGTTTTCACCCGGACCTGTTTTTCTTATGACTAAGGCACAAAAAGGTGCCCGAAATGACCACATGACCACCAGAGAGAATCGGGGATGACCTCCCGTTACTCCCTCAGTGGTCACTAACCCACTCCCACTCTCAAAAAACATCTTTCAAAATATGTCATGCCAGCCTCAGATGTCATACTCAGGTCCGTGACAGCAGTATGCAGGTCCCTGGAACAGTTTTAGTGGGTGCAGTGCACTTCAGAGAGGCGGACCCACCTGTTACATTTGTGGAGGAAACAGCGAGACCTCCAAAACCCACCAGAAACCCACTGTACCCACATCTAGGTGTCCCCCTTCACCCATAAGGGCTATGGTAGTGGTGTACAGTTGGGGATAGTGGGGGTTTGGGGGTTTGGGGCTCAGCACACAATGTAAGGGAGCTATGTTCCTGGAAGCAATTTATGAAGTCCACTGCAGTGCCCCCTAGGGTGCCCAGTTGGTGTCTTGGCATGTGATGGGGCCAAGTGCACTACAAATGCTGGCTCCTCCCATGACCAAATGGTTTGCATTTGGTCGTTTCTGACATGGACGTCTTTGGTTTCGAAAATCGCATAAAATCAGAAACGTCCATGTTTAGGAACGTCCAAATCTAGGGACGGCGAAATTTTCGAAACGAAAGATGGACGTCCCATCTTGTTTCGAAAATACGGGTTTCCCCGCCCCTAGATTTCGCTGTTTTGCAAGGACGTCCAAATCGCAACTTGGATGTCCCTTTCGAAAATGCCCCTCCACGTGTCCTAACCCTAGCAGCCAATCCTTTAAGCTTCTTTTTAACCATTTTCCTCATTTTATTATAGTCACAGCAAAATATCCATTCAGCAAAAAGTGATAGTCAGAAGCAAGGTCCTATGGCAGGTTGCATCTTGTGTACTTAAAAATATTTTAAAGGGTCATGTGTGATAAGCAGGTTAAGATTCAAAATTTTAATATGTTGCCTTATGGTTATTTATTATATTTTTACTTCTTTTTAAAAAGATTGTATGGTTTGCAGATGAATTATAAATGCATTCATTCTGCCATTCAACCTTTTGGGGAAAGGGGTTGGAGGAGGCTACAGACAGAACAAGATGAGAGAGAGGAGAGAGAGAGAGATTTGTTTACCTGTAACTTGTATGTTTCTCAGATGAACACTGCTAATAGCAAAATAAAACATTCAGATTAGTATCCTTTTGAAAGAAAAATAAAAATAAAAATAAAACACCTATTTCTGTGATGGATGGCTAAGGAGAAGGAAGGTTGTGGGTGGATGGCTACAGAGAACAAGGGGAGATGTAGGTAGATGGCTAGGGAGAAGGGGATGTAGGTAGATGGCTAGGGAGAAGAAGGGGGCTATGGGTGGATGGCTAGGGAGAAGAAGGGGACTATGGTGGTTGGCTAGAGAGAAGAAGGGGCTGTGGGTGGATGGCTAGAGAGAAGGAGGGGGCTGTGGGTGGATGGCATTGTCTGTTTCCGAGGTGAATGTGTATGAAATCAAAATCAGTGTCCTCCCTGTTGTTTATTTATTTATTTATTTATTGCATTTGTATCCCACATTTTCCCACCTTTTTGCGGGCTCAGTGTGGCTTACAATAAGATATGAATAATGGAAATACATTTGTTACAATTTGGTTATGGATTACATTGTACAGAGTTATGCGAGACATTCGAATATCATTAGGAATATAACAATGGGACATCAACATAGAAACATTGGAAGGAGACAATGGGAAGCTAAAAGGGCAGTATTAGACACAAAGACATATGGTGTACATAGTTTCGTCAATAAATGTATGATTGACTGGATTATGGGATGAGGGATCAGAAGTGGATGTATGTTGCATTGATGAACAGTGAGTATGGACTCTATGTGTTTTGGCTCTTTCCGTAAGTTTTTTCAAACAGGTGAGTCTTCAGTAGTTTACGGAAGGAAGCTTGTTCGTTAATCATTCTTAGGTTGCGCGGTAGTATATTCCAAGACTGCGTGCTCATGTGGGAAAAAGCAGACAATCCAGCTTAAAAAGTTGTCCTTTTTGAAACTGAGCTGGGGTTCCATGTATTTACCTTGCTTTTTGCTGAAAAGCTGTGCGACACCAGGCCACGATCTCATACAGCCGTGTGTAGTGGGGGGGGGGGGGGTGTTTACTCTTAAAACAGCTTGGCTTTTGTCTTTAAACCTGGAGAAAGCAAACAGCTCTTGAAAAAAAAAAAGCAAAAGTTGTCTTACCTGTAACTATTCTCTAGCTGTTCATCTGCCTTAGGGCAGCGTGTCCCAGTCTGCTTGACCCGGCTTGCCCTGGTGTGTTCCAGCTTCTGCAGTCTAACGGCCCCAGCTTGTTCCAGCCTGCCTAATCCAGCTTCTCCAGCTTGTTCCCACCTGCCGATTCTAGCCTGTTCCTCCAGTCCAGTCCGCTGATCCGGTTCTCCCTGCATGTTCCAGTCCGCCGATCCGGCTTCTCCCTCTTTGTTCCAGTCCATCTGCTCCTGACTATACCAGTCCATCTGCTCCAGCGCGTACCAGCCCACCTGTTCCAACTCTCCAGCTTGTTCCTGTCAGCCAATTCCAGCCTGTTCCTGATCCAGCTTCTCCAGCTTGTTCCTGTCTGCCGACTCCAGCCTGTTCCTCCAGTCCAGTCTGCTGATCCGGCCTCTCCCTGCATGTTCCACTCAACCAATCCAGCTTCTCCCTGTCTGTTCCAGTCCATCTGCTCCAGATCGCACCAGTCCATCTGCTCCAGATTGCACCAGTCCATCTGCTCCAGCATGTACCAGCCCGCCTGATCCAGCTTTTCCAGCTTGTTCCTGTCAGCCGACTCCAGCCTGTTCCTGATCCAGCTTCTCCAGCTTGTTCCTGTCTGCCGATTCCAGCCTGTTCCTCCAGTCCAGTCCGCTGATCCGGCTTCTCCCTGCATGTTCCAGTCCACCGATCCAGCTTCTCCCTGTCTGCTCCAGTCCATCTGCTCTGATCCGGCTTCTACAGCCCGCCTGATCCAGCTTCTCCTGCCCATCTGATCCAGCTTCACCAGCTTCTCCAGCCCGTTGATCCTGCCTGTCTCATCCGCCTAATCAGTGCGTCTGCTCCAGCTTGTTCCTGCTTGCCTGCTAGCCAATCAAACCAACCTCCAAAGTGCTACAGCCTGCTCCAGTCCTGTTGCCTGCTCCAGCTTGTTCCTGCCTGCCTGCTTGCCTGCTAGCCAATCAGACCAACCTCCAAATTGCAACAGCCTGCTCCAGTCCTGTTGCCTGCTCATGTTCCAGCCCATCCGTTCCAGTTTACTTCATTCCGTCTGCTCCAGCTGACTCCAGTCCTGCTCCTGCCTGCCTGCCTCCCTGTTAACCCACCAACCTGCCTGCCTGCTTGCTAGCTTGTCAGCCATTGGCTTACTTGCCTGCCAATTTGTCCTGCTGACTCAAGTCCTACTCCTGCCTGCCTGCTCCCCTGCTAACCCACCAACCTGCCTGCCTGCCTGCCAGCTTGTCAACCACTGACTTACCCGCTCTCCAGTCCATCAACTCCAAGTCTCCAGCTTTTCAGCTCCTTCTATCTGCTCCACATCTCAGTCACTACACATACACCTGTTACACCTCAATCTCTACTTATGGCCCCTGTCCACATTCTCTTCCTTGCCCTGTCCCTTCCTAATCTTTTCCCCCACCCCCCACCGCTGCCTACCACTGGAACTCATTGCCCACCCAGGTCCCCTCCCATCCTGCCCGCCACGGCAATACCCTACTCACCCCCTTCCCCCACCACCTCACCATCTCTCTTGTCCCCCTCCTCCCTCCTAGCTCTTAACCTTCATCACCTCCTTCCTGCCATTAACCCATCACCATTCCTCCTAAGTGCACCCCGTCTTCGTCGCCTTCGTCGCCCAACCTCCCCCACCCTCCTCCGTACTCTCTTGCTCCTCCTCTTGCTATCCGCTGGTGACATTAATCCTAATCCAGGCCCCCCTCACCTGTCCTCCTCCTATCCATGCAAACGATTCCGTAATGTCTCCAATCTCATCTCTATCCCCCTCCCCCCCCCCCTCTTCCCTCCCCTTCTCTTGTGCCCTCTGGAATGCCCACTCGGTCTGCAACAAACTGCCCTTCATCCACGATCTCTTCATCTCTCGTTCCCTTCAACTGCTCGCCCTAACTGAAACCTGGCTCTCCCCGGACGACTCGGCCTCAGTCGCGGCCCTTTGCCATGGAGGCTATCTTTTCTCCCACACTCCCCGCCCAGTTGGCCGCGGTGGAGGCGTCGGGCTACTACTTTCGCCCTCCTGTAGTTTCCAACCCCTCCTCCTACCGCAGTCTCACTGCTTCTCATCCGGCTATTCTACCCATTGCCACTCAGAGTGGCAGTCATTTACCGCCCCCCTAATAAATCCCTCTCTTCCTTCCTCACCGATTTTGATGCCTGGCTTTCCGTTTTTCTTGAACCCTCATCTCCGTCACTCATTCTAGGAGACTTTAACATACACGTTGATGACCAATCCGACCCTCACGCGTCTCAGTTCCTCACTCTAACATCCTCCTTCAACCTCCAGCTATGCTCCACCGCCTCGACTCACCGGGACGGCCACTGTCTTGACCTCGTCCTCTCCTCCTCCGGCTCCCCCTCCAATTTCCACACTTCAGTTCTTCCTATCTCGGATCATCACCTGATCACCTTCACACTTCTTCATACCCCACCTCAGCCCCGTCCAACTCTAACCACTACCTCCAGGAATCTCCAGGCTATTGACCCTCCCACCTTATCCTCTTGTATCTCCAATCTCCTCCCCTCCATCTTGTCCTCCGAGCCTGTCGACAAGGCTGTCTCCGCATACAATGCCACTCTCTCCTCTGCTCTGGACACCCTCGCTCCATCCACCTCCCGTCCCACAAAGCGTAGTAATCCCCAGCCTTGGCTGACCCCGTGCATCCGCTACCTTCGTTCCTGCACCCGATCTGCCGAACGCCTCTGGAAGAAATCTCTCACCCATTCAGATTTCCTTCACTACAAATTCATGCTATCCTCCCTCCACTCCTCCCTATTCCTTGCCAAACAGGACTATTACACCCAACTGACCAATTCTCTCAGCTCCAACCCCCGTCGTCTCTTCGCCACCCTTAACTCCCTCCTCAAAGTGCCCTCCGCTCCTACCCCCCTCACTCTCCCCTCAATCACTGGCCGATTACTTCCGCGACAAGGTGCAAAAGATCAACTTTGAGTTCACTACCAAACCATCTCCTCCTTTTCACCCTTTAACCCTCGACCAACCAAGCCAGGCCTCTTTCTCCTCCTTTCCAGACATCACCGAGGAGGAAACCGCTCGCCTTCTTTCCTGCTCGAAAAGTACCACCTGTTCCTCTGATCCCATCCCCACCAACTTACTTAACACCATCTCTCATACTGTCACCCCGTCCATCTGTCATATCCTCAACCTCTCTCTCTCCACTGCAACTGTCCCTGACACCTTCAAGCACGCCGTAGTCACACCTCTCCTCAAAAAACCATCACTTGACCCTACCTGTCCCTCCAACTACCGCCCCATTTCCCTCCTACCCTTTCTCTCCAAAATACTTGAGCGTGCCGTTCACAGCCGCTGCCTTGATTTTCTCTCCTCTCATGCCATCCTTGATCCACTTCAATCCGGTTTTCGCCCTCTACACTCGACAGAAACAGCACTCTCTAAAGTCTGTAATGACCTGTTCCTTGCCAAATCCAGAGGCCACTACTCCATCCTCATCCTCCTCGATCTATCCGCCACTTTTGACACTGTCAATCATGATCTACTCCTTGCCACACTGTCCTCATTCGGGTTCCAGGGCTCTCTCCTCTCCTGGTTCTCCTCCTATCTCTCCCACTGCACCTTCAGAGTTCACTCCCATGGATCCTCCTCCACCCCATCCCGCTATCTGTTGGTGTTCCCCAGGGATCTGTCCTTGGAACCCTTCTCTTCTCAATCTACACCTCTTCCCTGGGTTCCCTCATCTCATCTCATGGCTTCCAGTATCATCTCTATGCAGACGACACCCAGCTGTATCTCTCCACACCAGACATCACCGCAGAGACCCAGGCAAAGGTATCGGCCTGTTTAACCGACATTGCCACATGGATGTCCAACCGCCACCTGAAACTGAACATGTCCAAGACTGAGCTCATCGTCTTTCTACCAAAACCCACTTCTCCTCTTCCTCCACTTTCTATCTCAGTGGATAACACCCTCATCCTCCCCGTCTCATCTGCCCGCAACCTCGGAGTCATCTTCGACTCCTCCCTCTCCTTCTCGGCACACATCCAGCAGATAGCCAAGACCTGTCGCTTCTTCCTCTTCAACATCAGCAAAATTCGCCCTATCCTCTCTGAACACACCACCCGTACTCTCGTCCACGCTCTCATTACCTCCCGACTTGACTACTGCAACTTACTCCTCACCGGACTCCCACTTAGCCATCTATCCCCCCTTCAATCTGTTCAGAACTCTGCTGCACGTCTTATATTCCGCCAGAACCGATATACTCATATCACCCCTCTTCTCAGGTCACTTCACTGGCTTCCAATCCGTTACCGCATTCAGTTCAAGTTCCTCCTTCTTACCTACAAATGTACTCAATCTGCTGCCCCTCACTACCTCTCTACCCTCATCTCCCCTTATGTTCCCACCCGAAACCTCCGTTCACAGGACAAATCCCTCCTCTCAGTACCCTTCTCCACCACTGCCAACTCCAGGCTCCGCCCATTCTGCCTCGCCTCACCCTATGCCTGGAACAACCTTCCTGAGCCCCTACGTCAAGCCCCCTCCCTGCCCATCTTCAAGTCTCTGCTTAAAACCCACCTCTTCAATGCTGCCTTCGGCACCTAACTCTTACCTTCAGGATATCTGGACTGCCCCAAATTGACTGCCCCCATCGTATCGTCTACTCACTTGTCCTTTAGATTGTAAGCTCTCTGAGCAGGGCCTGTCCTTTTATGTTAAATTGTACAGCGCTGCGTAACCCTAGCAGCGCTTTAGAAATGTTAAGTAGTAGTAGTAGTACTACTGCTTCTTGGAAGGGGCAGAGCTGAGATTCCGCTGTAAGTTTTGTTGCTAACTAGGACAAAGGGAAGGGGAGAGGACCATGGGTGGTGGTAACAGACCCTATTGATCTCACACAGGAAGGGAATAGTTTGCTTTCCTGGATAAAAAAGCAAATAGCTCTGCCATTCTTAAAAAGCTGATGATTTAGCTTAAAAAGCTGTCCTTTTTTTAAAGAAAAATAAAAACAAATGCCTATTTTTTTCTGTGTCCTATTTTTCTTTCCTGTGAGAAAAAAAAGGTTAAGGGGCGGATGCGCAACTAAACTCCACCAAGACTGTAGGGGACGGTGTCAGGTTGTTGTTTTTTTACATCATTTCCCATCACATGACCCCATCCAAGATGGCAGCTAGTAGTGGAAACAGGAAGTGAAGTGATGCATACAGTAGTGGCAGCCATCTTGGAAAAGAGGTCGTAGCTGTGGCGCCACTTCCTGTGACATCACCATAAGGGGTAGGGTTTGGGTGGGGTTATGCAAAAATGGGTAGGGTTTGGGAGCGGGCTATGCAAATATGGTGGGGCAAGGGGCATTGCTATGCAAAAGGGGTGGGGTCAATACATCATATCCTGTGATGTCAATCAAGGGGGTGGGCAGTAAGCGTGGTTTAGGTGGTGATGTCATCAAAAGGGTGGGTAGTGGGCGGGATTGGGCATGAGTTTCAGTGCTGTGGGTGTTGGCTCCCGAGCTGAGATGTCTCATTCTGGCGTGCAGCAGAATTGAATTGAACAAAATGGTGTGGTGGTTCCTCCTGATGAAGTGAGCGAAATGCGGTCCTGCATTGGGGAACCGGCATTTGTATAAGGAACAGCTGACGACAAATCCAGGAGTGACTAACCCATTTCTTTATCGTGTACCTGTGGAGGACTTAAAGACTTTATATCACACTCGACGGAGGATTGCTTCATAGACTACTATACACCGATTTATTGGTGATAACTTTAGAGTCAAAATATACAGAGTACCCGTGTGGAAAGCCGGGACGAGAAATCTAAGAGGAAATTATTAACTATTTGTTATTTTAGTAGAATGCAATAACTAAGCGTAACATCATTACCTGTATATTTTAGCAAGAGAATTTGGAGTGATGTTAGTCAGGTACTACGAGTGAATGGGGAGTGAGTGAGTGGGTATTATTGTTTTTAAATATGATAAGTGCTCAGGGTAAAAGCACAATTTTTCAATAAAGATATTTGCTATTAAAACAAGCTGGAGTGCTTTTGCAATCAATAATATTGATTAACTTCAGCAATTCTAACGCGTCCCTATTTAATAGTAGAGGTACACTACTGCCAGGTACTTTGTGAAGCAACACTGAATTCTGCAAAGAAGCTTTTTAGAGCCTATGTTGCAAACCTTAACACCAATTCTGAACATGAATATCAATAACAGTACCTTTAAAAAGGCAGAAGTGACTATATACAACAGTAGTACGCATCCCATTAGAAAAGCCAGACAAGTCAAACTCAGATCTTCATACAAACCACACGCCAGCAGAATCTCTCACCTTGGTCACATGCAGAACACAGATCAACCCTCAATTACAGAATGAAGGACCAAAAATTGTCCTGTAGCTTGTCATTAGCCCTGCACCTTCCCCCCATCCATCCCAATAGCCCTGCATCAGCCCTTCACGTCCCTCCCCCCAATACATCCCTGTAGCAAGGCATTATCACTTCCCTTCCCCCATCCATCCTCATAGCCAGGCATCAGCCCTTCACGTCCCTCCCCCCAATCCATCCCTGTAGCAAGGCATTGTCCCTTCCCTTCCCCCATCCATCCCTTTAGCCAGGCATCAGTCCTTCCCTTCCTTTCCACACCATCCATCCCTGTAGTCAAGCATCAGCCAAGCCCAGCCCTTCCCCACCATCCATCCCTGTAGCTCGGCATCAGCTCTACCCTATCCTCACCCCTCCCTGTAGCCTAACGTCAGCCCTGAGCTCCCCCCTACCTGTCCCCCCACCATCTGGCATCTCCTCTGCCTTTTCCAATCTCTCCCCACCCCCACCCTGAAGCACACCAGCCTGTCATTAAATATATAACATTTTATTTTGTAATATCTTGGGCACTGCAGGGCCCACCCCCACCCAGAAACCCACCTACATTAAATATAAAACTTTTTTTTTTTAATTTAACCTGGACATTGCAGAGACTATCCTCACCCAAAACCCAACATGAAATATACAATTATTTTTTTTATTTCAACCTGGGCACTGAGTTTATCCCTGCCCAGAATCCCACCAATCTTAATTATACCCCCTCCCCCCCCCCAAGGCGATGAAGAACCAAGCATTATACATATTAAAACGTTTGTTTTACTTGCTGAGAGGACTGGGGCTGAAGGCTGAACAGTGATGAGGCAGGGCCCAATCCCAGATTAGCTGAGTTCAGCAGGAGTCTGGGTCAGATCCTAGGGGAGCTCTTAGCCCAGTGGAGGCATGCATAGTGAGTGGTGCAGCAGCAGTACTGCAAGGAGACCCAGCCCGGCCGAGCCACTGCAGTTGAGTGCGCTGTGGGGGCACGACAACAACTGGGGTGCAGGGAAGGCAGAGTAGCCGCGATGGATCCTGATCAATGAATAAGAGGCAGAGCGCGCCAGAGCAGTACTATTGCCACCGCCATGATGCATACCAGAGGTTCTCCCCTCCTTTGTCCAAGACAAGACATCCCAACTTCCTGTTCCCAACTCAAGCACTGACTGCAACAAAAATTAGGAGAACTGTGGCTGTTGTTGCTTGCTGCCGGCTGACACTGGACTGGAGGCTTGTGAATGACTGCACGTGTGAATGAGAGGCTGTGCAGCTGTGCCTGCAGCCTAACTGGCACTATATGTGATGTACTTAGATTTTAGCAAAGCCTTTGACACAGTTCCGCATAGATGACATAAATAAACTGAGTGCCCTTAGTATGAGCCTAAAGTGACTAGTTGAGTGGAAGCTGACAAAAGGTAGTAGTAAACAGCATTGGTGTAGAAGGAGTAGAAGTGAATCGATTTTTTACTCTTTCAAAAAGTACAAAGACTAGGGGACACTCAATGAATTTACATGGAAATACTTTTAAAACAAATAGGAGGAAATATTTTTTCACTCAACGAATAGTTAAGCTCTGGAACTCTTTGCCGGAAGATGAAGTAACAGCAGTTAGCGTATCTGGGTTTAACAAAGGTTTGGACAAGTTCATAGTCTGCTATTGAGACAGACATGGGGAAGCCACTGCTTGCCCTCAGATTGGTAGCATGGAATGTTGCTACTATTTGGGTTTCTGCCAGGTCCAACAGTGGCCAATCCATGTCACAAGTACCTGGCAGAAACCCAAATAGTAGCAACATTCCATGCTACCAATCCGAGGGCAAGCAGTGGCTTCCCCATGTCTGTTTCCGATACTGGCTAGATGGACCATTAGCCTGACCCAGTATAGCTATTCTTATGTTCTTATGACACTTCAAGTGTTGTGCCACAAGGCTCAATTCTTTTAACATTTTTTAAGCAATATTGTGGATCTGGCAATCTGGTAAGGTTTGTTCCTTTGCGGAAGATACCAAAATCTGCAATAGGGTAGATACCCCTGAAGGTATAGATAACATGAAGAGGTACCTAGGGAAGCTTGAAGAGTGGTCCAGAATTGGACCTCTAAGATTTAATGCTAAAAAAATACAAGATCATAGAGCAGTACAGTTTAGGGGATGAAGCTCTACTGGGCATGAAAAAGGAGCGGGACTTGGGTGTGATCGTATGTAATGATCTTATGGTGGCCAAACAGGTAGAAAATGTGACAGCAAAAGACAGAAAGATGCTTGGTTGCTTAGAGAAAGAAATGGCCAGCAGGAAAAAAGAGGTGATAGTCTCTGATGACTGCTCTGGAGACCGCACATTCAAAGAGATATAAGCCGGACAGAATTGGTCCAAAGGGCAGCTACTAAAATGGTCAGTGGTCTTCATCATAAAGCATATGGGGACAGACTTAAAGATTCCAGTTTGTATTCTTTGGCACAAAGGCAGAAGGGAGATATGATAAAGATGTTTAAATACCTCTATGAAATAAATGCACAGGAGTCAAGTCTCTTTCAGTTGAAATGAAACTTTGGAATGAAGGGCTTAGGATGAAGGTGAAAGGGAAGACTCAGGAGTAAGCTAAGGAAATGGGATTGAAGGGGGGCAGACTCAAGAAAAATGTCAGGAAGTATTTTTTCACGGAGAGAGTGGTGGATACTTGGAATGCCCTCCCGAGGGAGGTGGTGAAGATGAAAACGGTAACGGAATTCAAAAATGCATGGGATAAACGTAAATGAATCCTATTCAGAAGGAATGGATCCTCAGAAGCTTAGCGGAGATTGGGGGCAGAGCTGGTGGAGGGAGGCGGAGCTAGTGGTTGGGAGGTGGGGCTAGTGCTGGGCAGACTTCTACGGTCTGTGCCCTGAAAATGACAGATGCAAATCAAGGTCAGGTATACACAAAAAGTAGCACATATGAGTTTATCTTGTTGGGCAGACTAGATGGACCATGCAGGTCTTTCTCTGCCGTCATGTACTATGTTTCTATCCGCCTGATTTTCGAAAGAGATCGCCAGCCATCTTCCGACACAAATCGGGAGATTATACCCATGAGAGCTGTTGTAATATACACAGAGGGCTACCTTGGTGTACCAGACAATTATGAGAAGCTGTTATAGGTCTCCTGAGGAAGGATATTGAAACACGGCCAGTGTTGAGACCGGATGGATATTTGTAATAAGGTCTGAAGAGAGACCGGATGGATATTTGTAACAATACAAGATGAGGAGTGAACAGTGAAGTTTCCATGCCTGTTGCTGGTCAAACCTTTTACCATCTGTATTGGTCAAACCTTTTACCATCTGTATTGGATTATTGCCACCCATGCATGGAGATGTGATACAATGAGTGGATTATAAGTATATGGAAGATCGTATTGGTGGACCAATTGTGGGAATTGGAACGGAGAAAATTTATTGAAGAGAGAGAAGGTTTGCTGAGTACAGCACGGATAAAAAGTCATTTGTGGACTTGACTGTTCAGGGTTTGAATATCTAAATATTTGTATTTTATGGTATATGAGAGAGTGTGAGTTTGTGTGTGTGGATATAGTGAATAAATGTTATTTAAGAAAAGTAAATAAAGAGCAAATATATTGTGAAACTTGTACTAATTTTGCAATAGTCTTTTGGAAGTGTATGTTATACAGTTTGACTTACTAAAATGTAATATAACCCTTGTATTGATATTGTGTTTCTAAAGCATGAGACAAGCACAGATGATCCCCAATGGTTGGAAAGTTACAAGTAAACTTTGACACCAAGTGGAATCTGTGGTATTTTAACAGGAAAAGAAAATGAAATTAAATAGTTCTTGTCCTTGCCTATTATACTGTTCTATGTTGGTATGTTTTCTAGACTCTAATAAGACAATTGGGATAAAGCTCTATATCATTACCTATAATTGAATTCTTATTCCCAACATACCTGGATCCCCAATCTTTCACAGTTTATCCAGCTGATTTATAAATATCAGTTGAAACTGCAGAATTATTGCAGTTGGTAACATGTTTGTTCACCTATAAAGAGATCCTCCCTTGATAGACATGAAGGTCCTGATTCAAAATCTTTTCCCATAACATAGATTCAGAACAGCAGAAGAGACCTAATGAAAATTGAAGTCCCTTCCTTTATCATCAAAATGTAACTGTGCACTTTCTTTCCTGATCACTGTGACATTTACTAGAGCCTGCTGATGGCATAGTTATTTTACTTTTTTAGTGCCTGAATCAAACACTGGAAATTTTTGAGAGAGGAACTTGCTGAGCTCATTCAAATCATCTTACCTTGTAGAATACAGAAAAACTGTCAGCTGTCCCAGCCACAGAGTATAGTTCTGATTCCTTTCCCAGATCTGTATCTCCCTGTCACCTCCCAATTGTTGTCTTTTGGTCCTTCTGGAACTGATTTGTCCAATCACTTGAGCTAGAGCACGAGTTTGAACTAATTTTGCATTTTCTAACTAAACCTGTTTTGTTTTCTCTCAGGGCTGCTTGTTACAACATTAAGACCAGTTAAGAAAACATAAAGGCTGTTATTAAATTATACTTTCCTATTGAGATAAAAAGGGAGGCTCTGCAGGGAATAATGGGACCCACCCAATATGAAGGTGTGTAGAGTAGATTTAGAAACTTAGTCAGCCTAGAATCTTAGTTAGCACCAACTATTGCCTTATTACTCTATTAATTGCTTAAGAAAATAAGTTTCAAATTTCAAAATTGTTTGACATACTGCCTAGTTAACATTAAAGCAAATTCATACAAAAAAGGAAATATATAAATAGAGATACAAAATAAAAATAGAACATTAAGGAAAAGGAAATTACAGTTAACTGGAAACGCAAGAGACAGATTGATGAAAAGTAAAATTAAATTTAAAAAATGCCTTGTTGAATCAGACCAATATTCCATCAAGTCCAGCACCATGTCTCTGACGGGGGCTAGATATCACTTGGAAGTGTTGCCTACTTCCAGAGGAGTAAGTGATTCCTTTGTTTACCTGTCTAATAATTGTTAATGTACTCGATCTGCAGAAACTTGTGCAAAACCTATGTATTGCCCTCAGTTAATGCAAAATGTGTTTCAGCTCATACTGTGATGGACTGTAAATTCAGGAGAATGGTAACTCCTGGGGTACAAGATATATGAGCTGCTGACTATCAATTTTCTTCAAGATATTGTGTTTGGGTTTAGAGCAGCTTATTTAAAAGTCTGCTTAGTTGCTAAAATTCTCTAGGGACATTACTGTCCATTTCCTTTCTTAAGGAGACATGGCTAGTACTGTAAGTAGTATGGAATGTGCCTTTAGGTGTGTAGTACTCCATTTATGAAACGAGCTGCCTTGTGAAGGACAGGTCATCAATTATTATTTAGGTTTAAGGAAGAAGGTGAAGATAGCCTTAATTACACTGTTTTTTTAGGATTGTCTTCTTTTTGGATTTTATCAGTTTGTGGAATTCTTAATAGCACTGATTTATGATTTGCTGCTTGGATATTGTAGCATCCCCTTGTGGCCATTGGAGGTATCACAGCTTTTTTGTACAAATGATGTTAAATAAGTCACATTAGCCAAATAGTGGTTTGGGGGATGGGGGGGGGGGGGCACATACAAATGAGAAATAAAATGTTGCTTTTTGTTTATTATAACAGATGTTATTGAATATATAAACTCATTTGAGATGGTAAGTGTAAAGAAAAGTTATAGATTTTATTATACAAAAATATTAAATATATTGTACCATAAGATAAAATATAGGTAACAATATGGTTAAAGGTTGCAATAACACTTGGAAAAATACTGTCAAGGTATAGCAAAAAATAACATCAATCAAAGAATTTGGCTATGGGTCTCCAATCAAAACTCAAAAGTTCAGAAGACATATAAACTTCTGTGCTAAAGATGTTTCACTTTGAATGGGCTGTGTCAGCATTACTGCACTGGCAGCCGCTATTGCAGTTTTGTAAAAAGGGGGGGGGGGGGGGGGGGGGTTAGATTGGATTAGTTGAGATACAACTTAAAATTACTTCTTAGACATGAGTACTCTTCCCATTTCAGAAAATCTGAAGATTCTTGGAGTCACTATCGACCGAAACCTTACACTTGATACCCATGTGAAGCACACGACGAAAAAGATGTTCTACGCGATATGGAAACTCAAAAGAGTGAAACCTTTCTTCCCGAGAAACATTTTCCGCACCCTGGTACAGTCAATGGTAATAAGTCACCTGGACTACTGTAACACTTTGTACGCTGACTGCAGAGAGCAGACTATTAAAAAACTCCAAACAGCTCAGAATACCGCAACCAGACTCGTATTTGGAAAAACTAAATACGAAAGTGCGAAACCCATAAGAGAGAAACTACACTGGCTCCCTCTCAAGGAACGCATTGAGTTTAAGATCTGCATGACCGTACACAAAATCATACACGCAGATGCCCCACTCTACATGTTAAACCTAGTGGACCGGCCACCCAGAAATGCCAAAAGATCAGCCCGCAAATTCCTCAACCTGAACTTCCCCAGCTGTAAAGGACTTAATATAAGCAGGCATACGCCACTACCTTCTCGTACAGAAGTACCCAGCTATGGAACGCACTACCCACAGCCTTGAAAACCATGGACAATCTAACCAACTTCCGCAAATCTTTGAAGACAAATCTCTTCAACAAAGCCTACAAAAAGAACTCTTAACAACTCAATTCATTACCCATCCCACTCAAGTATTAAAATACACCTCTTAAACCACCCTGTCTAACACTTACTTCTCTAATCCCTCATACATCTTCTGATTATTACTGATTGTATCTAAGATTCTGTCATGACTATGTCATAACACTCTGTAAGCCACATTGAGCCTGCAAATAGGTGGGATAATGTGGAGTACAAATGCAATAAATAATAATAATACTCACATAGGATTAGGTACCTTTTACCCAGAGCATGAGTCAGCCCAGTTTTCTTTGATCTTCTCAGGTGCCCAACTTGCAGGACTAGTTGAAATATGTTGAAATATTGCTGCAGGAGATAACAGCAGTTCTCAAAATGGCAAAGTCTGTTAGTTTTGATGGCAGTAAGTCTTTACATAAGAAGAACCTATTGCCGTTTGTTATGCCAGTCCTCAATGGAAGGCAATGTAGCCTGCTTCTAATCAGATGTAATGGAGCATCAGGCAGTCTTAAGATAGCCGAGCCACACCT
This sequence comes from Microcaecilia unicolor, assembly GCF_901765095.1. Taxonomy (NCBI): domain Eukaryota; kingdom Metazoa; phylum Chordata; class Amphibia; order Gymnophiona; family Siphonopidae; genus Microcaecilia; species Microcaecilia unicolor. Next base: position 139,749,923 of record NC_044041.1, on the reverse strand, counting down.
TGTGTGTGGGAGCGTCACTATTAGTACTACCAGTGCCAATATTAAGAAGGCAGAATCCTGGAAAAATCTGCAGACAGAATTTTAATATGTTTTGTAGGCCACCTGATCCTGGAAGGGTGTAATGGGCAGGCATAATCAACACAGCTGTAGACAAGAGCCCACTGTCTCACTACTAGCACCACAGAAGGGCTGGATCTACCCAGAACAAGCAACCTCCACAGAAAGAGCTGGATCTACCTAGATCCAACACTAATTCACACCAGAAGGGATGGATCTACCACTACTGTGCTATTAGACTTACACAGTGCTGTACAATTTATATGCAGTTACTTTCTCTATCTCTAGAGGAGTTTTTTTTGTACCTGGAGCAACAGATGGTTAAGTGACTTGCCCAGATCCACAAGGTCCTGTAGTGGGAATCAAACCCAGTTCTCCAGGACCTCAGTCTTCTAATCCTCCAGTCAGCTACCAGGATCAAGCACTAATTCCCACTAGAAAGGCTGAATCTACCCAGGTTAAATTCTCCACATAAAAAGTTGGATCAACCCAGACCCAGCACTAATTCCCAACAGAAGGGATGGATCTACCCAGATCAACACTAGTTCACATCAGAAGAGCTGGATCTACCCAAATGCAGCACTAGTTCCCATCAGAAGGAGGCCTGAACCTACCTGGATCCAGAACTCATTCCCACCAGCAGGGCTGCACCTACTCAGATGCAGCACTTGTTCCCACCAAAAGGGCTGGATCTACTCGGATCCAGAACTAGTTCCTACCAGAAGGGCTGGATCTACCCAGATCCTGCAGTAGTTTCCACAGGATCTAATCTGATCCAGCATATTTTTCCACCAGTAGGACTGGATCTACCCTAATCCACCACTCATTCCCACAAGAAGGTCTGGATCCACACTGTTCCAGCACTAGTTTCCATGAGAAAATTTGGATCTACCTGGATCCAGTACTAGTTCCCAACAGAAGGGCTTGATCAACTTGGATCCTACATTCTTTCTTGCCAGAAGGGCTGCATTGCCTGGCTCCAGCACTCATTCCCACAAAAAGAGCTGGATCTACCCTGATCTACCCTGACCCAGCACTTATTCCCACCTGAAGGGCTGGATTCACCTGGATCCAGCAATTAATCCCACCTGAATGATTAGATCTATCTGGATCCAGCACTAGTTCCTACTAGAAGGGCTGGATCCACCCAGATCTAGCAGTAATTCCAAACAGAAGAGCTAGTTCACACTAGAAGGGCTGGATCTACTCAAATCCATCACTTAATTTCATCATAAGTGCTGGATCTACCCATATCTAACACTTATTCCCACAGAAGGGTTGGATCTACCCAAATCCAGCTCTTGTTCCCATAAGAAAACCTGGATCTACTCAGTGTGCTCTTTCTAGCAAAAAAGGTGCCGATACTCAAATGCTAGGCCACCCTTCAGGACTGGGGTGATCACTGAGAGACCCACCCCATAATAGCCAGGCCCCCTGCAACCAGCCACAGTATCTATGACAAGACAGAATTGGTGTGTAGAGCCTGAGCTCTATCATTAAAACTTGGGGTCCATGGATCAATTTTAAGAGACAATGGAAAAGGTGCCGGTACTTAGTACCCGCAAGTATTGTATTGTATTGTAACATTTATACCCCGCGCTTTCCCACTTATTAGCAGGTTCAATGCGGCTTACAAATATAACAGGTTTACAAGATAACGCAAAATGGATAAAACAGGTGAATATAGTATATAAAGAGGTGGATAATAAAAAGTGGGTAAGTAAGATGGGTAAGGGAAGAAAGTGGTAAAGGAGGAAGTACCCCCTCAAGAAAAGCCCTGGATCTACTACTAGTTCCTAACAAAAAAGCTGTATCAACCTGGATCCAGCACTCATTCCCACCAGAAGGGCTGTTTCCACCTGGATCCAGAAGTAGTTCCCACCAGGTCTGGATTCGACTAAATCTACCTCTTATTCCCTCCAGAAGGGCTAGATCCAACTGGATCTTACAGGATCTCACACTTATTCCTACCAGAAGAGCTAGATCCACCCAGATCCAGGTCTAATTCTCACCAGGGCACCGATATGTTTTTGTTGTTGTTGTTGTTGTTTCTCAAAAGAGATCCACCCTTATCAGTGGGAATAACAGCTGGATTCTGGTGCATTAGTTTCAGTTGTAATTTACAGCCAGATCATGCAAGACTGAGCCCATTTAGTTTGATGAAAAGCTAGATCCAGCAGGAGTGCTGGCTCTGAGTGCTGGTGTTGTAGCAAGTAGACTGTGTGCAGAGAAGCTGGCTTCATCTGCAGGGACAGAGGAAGGTGGGCTAGATACAGAAGCCAGTGGTTTTTGGTACAGGAGGGAGGAAAGAAGGGAAGCCTTGTTCATGGTAGGGAGGGCTAAAGAAAGGGGGGCCTTGTTCTTGGGTGGGGAGGAAAAAGAGTGTATATGATTATTGGGGTTTTTTTTAATATGCAGCTCATGCATAGCAGTCTTGTATTACTAAGGCCAAAGCAGCTTTAAAAGATATGTCTCAGGTAATACATTTTGAGTTTTGCTTAAGATGCTAGCAGGGTCATAGAGAGGCTATAACAACATTTACTTAATATTATTTTAGGATTTGTTTTCCTCTTTCTTTGCTTTTTGTGCTTCTGGGGGGGGGGGAGGTAAAGCTGAGCCTGGTGGAGTGGGTGGGTGGCAAGGAAGGGACCTTTTTTTTTTTTTTTTTACTATGCATCTTCTGCATAGCACTTGTATTACTCAGGCATCAAATGCTGGCAAATAATAATATGGTGTTGAGTAAACCTTTTTGGACTTTGTTCAAGAAGCAAAGCAGGGACAATTAGGGTTGATTTTTGGAAGGATTACTATTTTCTAATAGGTATAATAAAATGTACTTAATTATTTTTTGTGATGGGGTTCTTTTGTATCCTATTTGTCTGTTATTGTTTTTTTTTTTTTGGGGGGGGGGATAATTAAAGTCAGACCTGAAAGGGAAGGAAGAAAGCTTTTATTCATGGGGGGGGGGGGAGAGAAGAGGGCCTTGTACTTGAGGTGGAAGAGGTAGAGGGGTGATAAATGGGGGACTTGTGTTTTTAGGGGAAGAGAGGTGATGGAGGGCCTTGTACTTGGCAGGGAGTAGAGGGATGATAGGGGCCTTTTACTTGGAAAGGGGCAGAGCCTTCTACTTGGGAGAATAGAGGGGTGAAGAAGGGAGACCTTTTACTTGGGGAGGGGTAGAGGAGTGATAAAGGGGGCTTGTACTTTGCAGAGGAGGACATATAGGGGTAAAAGCCTCTGCCACAAAATAACTGGTGTATTGCAGAGATTGTTCAAGCTATACCTGTGGTCTAGCTGATATGGATCACTGAATCTACAGTGCTCTATGCTCCAATACAGAGATCTTTGCTATGATTAAAACTCTGCTGAGTCATGCTTGCTGTAAAGCAGGGTTTTTCAACTCAGTCCTCAGACACACCTAGCCAGTCAGGTTTGCAGGATACCCACAATGAATATGCATGAGATAAATTTGCATACCATGGAGGTAGGGATTGCAAATTTTTATTTCATGCATATTCATTGTGGGTATCCTAAAAACCTGACTTGCTAGGTGTATCTCCAAGACTGGGAGGAGAGGGGTGATGAAGGGGCCTTGTACTCTGGCGGGGGAGGGCATATAGGAGTAAAAGCTGCCACAAAATAACTGGTGTATTACAGAGATTGACCAAGCTATACCTGTCACAGCTGTGGCCATGCCTGACATCCAGATTCACCTTTTTCCAATGATCTAAATCTGTGTCTTCTCCAGATTGCCTTTTTTCCTGCATGGCTGCTTCTGCTGCCTGTTTTCCCTGTTTTTCCAAGCTCGCTTTGGTGTTCCTGCATCCAAGCCTCATTCCTAGTCATGACATCATCAACAAAGTCCTTTTTAATGCACCTTGCTTTGCAAGAGGTCTCTTAACCCTTGTCTTTGTGTTCCCTGTTTGGATCCAATTCCTGCTTGGCTTTTGTTCCTGCATGCCTTGATTCCTGCTTAGCTTTGTTCCTATGAGTTCTTATCCCTAAATGTCTTGTTCTGAACCATGTTCCTGAAAGCCTTACATAATAACATAGTACATGATGGCAGATAAAGACTGAACGGTCACCCAGTCTGCCCAACAAGATAAACTAATTTTACATGGTATATGATACTTTATATGTATTACCCGAGTTATGATGGTCCCTTGCCTTTCTCAGGGCACAGACCGTAAAAGTCTGCCCAGCACTGTTCCTATATTAAAAGTTCTGAAGCTAACGTGAGCCCCTTAAAATTTACACTCCAGCTCATCCATATTTATCAGCCACGGTCAGGGCGCAGACAGTAGAAGTCCGCCCAGCATTGGTTAACTATCCAATTACCGGCGTCGCCACCCAATCTCCGCTAAGATTCCATAGATCCATTCCTCTAAACAGGATTCCTTTGTGTTTATCCCACGCATGTTTGAATTCCCATTACTGTTTTCATCTGACACCCTCTTGCGGGAGAACATTCCACATATCTACCACCCTTTCCGTGAAAAATACTTCCTGACATTACTCCCGAGCCTGCCCCCCCTTCAACCTCAATCATGTCCTCTAGTTCTTACCACCTTCCCGTCTCCGGAAAAGGTCGTTTGCAGATAATACCTTTCAAATACTTTGAACATCTGTATCATGTCACCCATGTTTCTCCTTTCCTCCAAAGTATACATGTTTAGGTCGGCAAGTCTCTCCTTGTTCTGTCCTCCGACAGCCTCGCACTAGTTTATAACGTGATCCTAAAATGTGTGTAATGCTTTTACTGTTATTCTCAGTTCCAAGGACTATTATTGCTGCAGTTTCTCACTGCAAAAAATACATGAGCAATGCACTGTGGGTAATGTAGTTCACAGGCAGTGCAACCACACTTGTTTGGCTGTGTAAGAACTGTTACCACTGGTTGTGAGGCTGCCCAGACCTTCTCTCTCTCTCTCTTCTCTCTCTCTCTCTCTCTCTCTCTGCCAAGCTTGGCTCTTTTGTCTTCCTGTTCATTCTTACTATCTGTCCTCAGAGGTCAGCCAGATATGACCTTTCCCTCCTATCTGTAGGACTACCCCTTGCTACCCGATGGCAGGCTCTGTTCCCATTGGCCTCTATCTGCTCCTCCCTGAGCGTGGAAAGCCCCAAATTCCCCCAAATACCTCTTGTCCTTTCAGCCACGAGGCATTCCAACACCATCTAGCCAGGGACATGGAGCCAACACCATCTTCTCCAGACAGCTCTGTCCTGCGAGAATCCTGTAAAGAACCTGGTTTTTTACCCCTGAGAATATCTCCTTCCAAATGAGATATCACACCATTCCAGTCACCCAGCTTTGGACTATTTCTACCTGTTCAACTACCTTCCCCTCCCCTTGCAATACAACTACCTCTTCTTCAGAGTCTCTACCTCCCACAGCCTCCAGATTAAGAAGTCTCTGTATCCTGAACATCTATCGTGAGTAAATTATCTGGTGATTTATTCAATAAAAGAGACTTCATAAAATAATAGAGACTTCAGGTGATTGCTGTGCCAGGGTTATACTCCATGATATTGGGCTTCTAATTACCAAGCTCCAAGAGTCATGACACTCCTCATCCGGTTTGCAATGCAAATCCCATACCATTTTTGTAGCTTTTCGTTGCACTGCTTCCAGTCTTTTACATCTTTAGCAAGATGCAAGCCTCCAAAACTGAACATAATACTCCATGTGGGCCACACCCAATGACTTGTAGAGGGACATCACACCTCCTTTCTTCTGCTGGTTATACCCCTTTCTATGCAATCCTAGCATCCTTCTGATCAGGCCATCGCCTTGTCGCATTGTTTCTTCACCTTCTAGATCTCAGACAACCAACACCCCCAATGTCTCTATTCCTGAGTAGTTTACTAAACTCTCCCCTCCTATTTACTCTCCCCTCCTATTTGGTATCTCTTTTGGGTTTCTGCACCCCAAATGCATCACTCTGCACTTCTTGGCATTAAATTTTTAACTCACTTAGAGGCATATTTTCAAAGCACTTTGGGAGGCTAAGTTCCATAGGTTTCTATGGAACTTTGGGAGGCTAAGTGCTTTGAAAATATGCCTCCAAATGTGCTCCAGACATTTTTTTTTAATATCAAAATGGAACAGGTGGATGTGAAGCGTCTGTTCACGCTTTCCAAAAATACTAGGACTAGGGGGCATGCGATGAAACTACAGTGTAGTAAATTTAAAACAAATAGGAGAAATATTTCTCACCCAACACGTAATTAAACTCTGGAATTCGTTGCCGGTAGAACGTAGTGAAGGCGGTTAGCTTGGCAGAGTTTTAAAAGGGGTTGGACGGTTTCCTAAAGGACAAGTCCATAGACCGCTACTAAATGGACTTGGGAAAAATTCACAATTTCGGGAATAACTTGTATAAAATGTTTGCACGTTTGGGTAGCCCTGTCGGGGACAGGCTGCTGGGCTCGATGGACCTTTGGTCTTTTCCCAGATGAAAAGCAGCTTGAAACTTCAGGAGGTCTTATTTATGGGAAACAGGGGGAAGGGGGCCTTGTTCTTGAGGACAGGGAAAAAATTGGAAGCTTGGCCCCCTTTTGCCCCTCGCCCAGAAGAACTAGGTCCCCCTTTTTGCCCTTCCCTAAAGAACAAGGACCCATTTTCCCCCTCCCCACTGGAAAGACAAGGGCCCCCTTTTACTCCCCTTCCCCTCCCCTGAAAAACATGGCCCCACTTTCCCCCTAGAAGAACAAGGACCCCTTCCCCCTCCTCTGAAGAATAAGGCCCCCTGAAGTTCCAAGCCCCCTTCATCTACCCTTTGCCACCCTGAAGTAAAAGGTCTCTGTTTATCACCCCTTTACCCCCTCCCCAAGCACAAGGCCTCCCTTCATCCCCCCCTCAGCTCTCCATATGTACAAGGCCCTCCATCATCACTCAACTGCCCCCCCCCCAAAGTTCAGACCCCCTTCCTCACCTCTCTGCCTCCCCTGAACTAAAAGGCCTGCCTTCATCACCCCTCTGCCTCCCACAAACTACAAGGCCCATCTTCATCTGCCCGCTACCCCCCCCCCCCACCCAAGTACTCCATCACTCCTCTACCTCTAAAAGTGAAAGGCCCCCATTTATCATCCCTCTACTCCCCATAAGTACAAGGCCTCCATCAACCCTCTATCCGTAAAAGTGCAAGGCCCCCATTTATCATCCCTCTACTCCCCATTAGTACAAGGCCCCCCATCAACCAATCACCAACTTCTATGCACACTGTCAACCTGTTACAACACCAGAACTCACAGCCAGCACTCCTGCCAGATGCAACTCTTCAACCAAAAGGGCTGAATCCTGCGGGATCTGACTATAGTTTACAACTGAAATTGATTCACCATAATCCAGCTGTTATTCCCACTGGGAAGGATGGATCCTTTTAGAGAAGGAAAAAAAAACATACAACCTGGAGGGAATTACTATTGGATCTGGAATGATCCAGTCCTGCCGGTGGGAATTAGACCTGGATCTGGGTGGATCTAGCCCTTCTGGTGGGAATAAGTGCAGGATCCAGTCTAGTTAGAATTAGAGATGGATCCAGGTGGATCTAACCCTTCTGGTGAAAACTAGTGCTGGATTTGGGTAAATCCAGCCCTTCTTGTTGGAATAAGGGCTGGATCTCGGTGGACCCAGCCTTTCTGGTGAGAATAAGTGCTGGATCGGATAGACCCAGCCCTTCTGGTCAGAACTAGTGCTGGATTCAGGTGAATTTAGTCCTTCTTGTGGGAATTGGTGCTGCATCCTGGTTGATCTAGCTCTTCTAGTGGGAACAATTTCTGGATCCAGGTAGATCCAGCCCTTCTATTTGGAATTAGTATTGGATCCAGGTGGATCAGACCCTTCTGGTGGGAACTAGTGCTGGATCTGAAAGGATTCAGCCCTTCTGGTGGGAATTAGTACTGTATCCAGGTAGAGCCAGCCTTTCTGGTGAGAACTAGGGCTAGATCTGAGTGGATCCAGCCCTTCGGTTGGAAACTAGAACTGGATCCTTGTAGATCCAGGCCTTCTGGTGGGAATAATTGCTGGTTCTGGGTACAACCAGCCTTTGAGTGAATTCATTTTGGATCCAGGTAGATCCAGCTCTTCTGGTAGAAATACTTGCTGGTTCTGGGTGGATCCAGCCCTTCTGATGGTAACTAGTGCTGGTTCTGAGTAGAACCAGCCCTTCTTGTTTGAATTATTGCTGGATCCAGGTAGATCCAGCCCCTCTGGTAGGAATAACTGCTGATTCTGAGTAGAACCAGCTCTTCTTTTGGGAACTAATGCTGGATATAGGTAGATCCAACTCTTGGTGGGAAGTAGTGCTTGATCAGGCTAGATTTTTTTATTTATTTATTTATTTATTTATTTATTTATTTATTTATTTACAGTGCTTATATTCCATAATTTCCCACTGCTGGCAGGCTCAATGTGGTTTACAACATTTAAATAACAGATAGATGGTTACAATAAATGGAAAGGGGTAAGCAGGGCGGAGAGGTAAGGATAAGGGAATGGGTCAGTCCATAATGGCAGTGTCCTGAGGTTAGTGATGCTGGACAGGATCTTTGGGGTACACTTGCTCAAATAAGCAGGTCTTAAGCGACTTCCTAAAAGTCAGATGATCCTGAACCGATTTCACTGATTTCGGTAGTGCATTCCACAAGTGAGTACTGACATAGGTAAAGGTGGAAGCATACATGGTTTTATACTTCAGTCTAGAACACACAGGGTAATGGAGGGTTAAGTAAGAACAGGCAGTACTGAGTGAGTTTCTTGGCAGTAGGAGGACAAGGGCATCCATGTACGCAGGGGCTGCTCCATAGAGAATCTTGTGGACTAGGGCACAGATTTTAAAAGTTATACACTCTGTACAGGAAGCAGTGTAATTTCTCACGGTGGGACTTGAACTGGTGAACTTTGACACTCCATAGATGAGTTGAGCTGCTGTGTTTTTGGACGGTTTGAAGCTTCTTTAGGAGTACGCCAGTGCACCCTACGTAGATGCCATTGCAGTAATCTAGCCGGCTCAAGACTAACGATCTAACCAGATTGCAAAAAAACTCCCCTTGGGAAATAAGGCTTCACTCGCTTTAGCCTCCAGAGAGAGGAGAATGCTTCTTGGTGGTTGAGATGGTATGATCCAGCAACATTAAGTTCCGATCTACAATAACACCAAGTATACGTAGGCTTTCAGAGATGGGCAAGGTAAAGCCTGGCACAGATAAGTTAGTGGGCCTGAACTTATTAAAGGGAGAGGCAAGAATGAGGCAATGAGTTTTTTCGGTGTTCAGTTTTAACTTGAAGGCGTTGGCCCATGCAAGCATGGTATTAATTCCAAGGCTGATGTCATCAGTAATTTCTGCGAAGCTTGTATGAAATGGGATGTAAATGGTGACATCGTCTGCGTAGATAAATGGGTGGAGGCCAAGTTTGAAAGGGCTGCAGCCAGGGGAATCAGCATTAACATTGAAAAGAGTAGAGAGAGCGGCGAGCCTGGGGTACTCCCAGTGGTGTGCTGAAGCGGGCTCTACCAGCTCGCGGAGAGCCTTTGTTAAATTTTTTAAGAATTTTAAGAGCTGGTTGTTAAAATAGGCCCCATGTGGCTACTTTACAACCTGCTCCCAAAATGTGGCTCGAGCCCCCTCCTGAACCTCCCTTTTACTTTGCTTGGCAGGGACGCTGAGGCCCACTGGCCAAATAATAGACTGCACCTGCTCCCCCTGGTTGTTTTCTGGCTCTGAGCAGCAGGGCGAGACTTCTCGTGTAGCTCTGACCATGCGCATAAGTCTGGCATGCTGCTCAGAGCCAGAAACAAGCAGTGGGGAGCAGTGGCAGTGTATTTTGGCTGGTGGGGCTCGGCATTCCTGCCAGCAAAGGTATGCCTAATGTGTCCACATGGGTGGGGGGGAGAGACATGTATTACCGCCCCCAAATTGCAGGGCTGGCTACGCCTGGAGAGAGAGCCCATTGTTAAAAATTTACCAGCACACCACTGGGTACTCCACAGACCTGGTGCCACGGAGAGGATAATTGCGAGCCAGACTTCACTTGGTAGGTCCTGGTAGTTAAGAAGCTGGCTAGCCAGGCTAGAACATTCCCACCGACACCAAAGTAATCGAGAAGCCTCAGCAGGATGGCGTGGTCTAACATGTCAAAAGCACTTGATAAGTCAAATTGCAGTAAAAGAATGCTTCTCCCTATTGCTATTTCTTGCTTAAAGCTTGACAGAAGCGTAACAAGCACTATTTCAGTGCTGTGAAGGGTACGAAAGCCAGACTGCGATTCATGGAATATGGAGAACCCGTCCAGATACTCAGTGAGCTGTTTGTTCACCATGCTCTCCATAAGTTTTACAAATAGTGGTATTGATGCAATGGGGCAATAGTGAGTTAGATCAGCACTATCTTTTTTGGCATCTTTTGGGACTGGGGTGAGTAGTATATTCCCATGAGTGTCAGGGAAGAACCCGTTGCCTAGCATGAAGTTCAGGTGCTGTGTTAGATCAGCTATGAAGCAAGCAGGAGCACTTTTAAGTAGATAGTTTGGGCAGGTGTCCAGGTAGCAAAACTTACTGGAAAATCTGCAGATCTCCTGCGTGACAGAATTGACAGTGAGTGTAGAAAAGCACAAAAATGTTCTATCTACTGGGCACCCTTCTGGATCTGAAGCTAGGTTATCAATGAACTCTTCTATTCCTGAGCAGCGCTGTGGCAGTGATATCCAGAGACAAAGTATTTTATCTTTAAAGAATGTGGCAAGCTGATCAGCAGATGGGATGGCAGTCGATGGGGAGGTAAGTGCTGTGGAATCAAGTAGTTTGTTGACAAAGAAGTAAAGTGCTCTGATGTCCTTGTAGTCCGGCCCTATTTTTGTTTTATAGTACAAAGTTTTAGCTTTTCTAATTGCATATTTATATGCTCACTGAGATTTCTTCCAGGCAAAAGGGTTAAGGTCATCCTTCCGCTTTCTCCAAGCTCTTTCACGCCTCCTTGAAATGACTTTGAGCTCTTTGAGGTCCTCAGAAAACCACGGTGGTACTCTTTGCCGCCTAGACGTGCGCGTTTGAATTGGTGCCACAGCGTCCAATACACCCCTGCAGGCTTCATCCCAGCGTAGGAAGAAGGCTTTCGAATCAGCGTGCACAGACCAATCTGTACCATAGACTAATGGCCAAAATTCCTCGGGGTCTATCTTTCCCTTGTTTGGTAGGTCTGCAGAGCCCTGGTCAGTATTGTGCCCTTCACAAGCCAGGAAAGGTGGCAGTTTAACCTGAAATTATCAGACCAAGGAACAGCTGACCAAGTAATGCCAGTCAGCTGCATATTGAGGGGATCACCTGACTTATGCGATAGCAGGTCTAGTGTATGTCCCTTTATGTGGGTAACTTGCTGAATCCAACATGTAAACTCCCAGGAGTGGAGGAAGTCTAGACAGTCACGGGTGTCTCGGGACAAATAGTCATCTAGGTGCAAATTGACGTCACCTAGAATAAGGACATTAGGACTGGACAGGCACGTACTGGAAATGAATTCCATGAAGGTTTGCTGAACTTCCTTCCAGCTGCCTGGTGGTCTGTAGAACAGGTTTCAGGTAAGTTGACCATACAATGCTTTATCCAGAATCCGGTAAGAAGCGATTTCCAGATTTGGCGAGTTGGACTTAGCAATTTGTTCTACAATTAAATTAGCACGGTAGATGAGAGCAATTCCTCCACCTCGCTTTCCTTTCCACGCCCAGTGGGAGATTTTGTATCCTGGGGGGCATACATCCAGTAGAATCGGGTCCACTTGATCATGAAACCAGGTCTCTGTAAGGAAAAGAAGGTCAAGGTTATCAGATATGATCCAGTCTGCGATTAGTTCAGTTTTATTAACAACTGATCTTGCATTCGCATAGCCTATATGGATATTTTGATAGGAGGTGCCAAGACTGCAAGACAGTGGAATATTTCTTAGCTGGCGCTCCTGAGGTTGACATGCAGTAGGTGGGCGGTAAGTATTGTAGTTGTTGAGATGGAGGGATGCAGGTAGATCCAGTTCTTCTTGTAGGAATTAGTTCTGGATCTGGGTAGATCCAGTCCTTGTGGGAATTAGTGCTGGATCCCTTTTGTTAGTGCTTGATCCAGTTAGATCCAGCCATTGGAGTGGGAATCAGTGCTTGATATGGGTAAAATCTTTCTTCTGGTTGAACTAGTACTGGATCCAGGTTTACTGTTTATTGCTTATTTAAAAACTTGCTATACCACCCTTCCAACAAGGTCAGAATGGTGTACAATCTAAAATCAGAAACAGAAAGGAACACCATAAATTCTAAAGAACAGGATTACACAATACTAAGAGCAATAAGATAAAAATGAACTGGGAGCCAGTGTAGGGATTTCATAAAAGGTGATTGAATCTGTTGGCATTACAATGAAATCTGACAGCTGCATTATGCAATGTTTGCAAGCCTTTTAAATTAAATTGAGATAGACTACTGCAATGTACTCTATGCAGGCCTATGTAAGACATCACAAAAGCAAGTACTAATGTATGTAGTGCTGGAAAATCCAAACGCTTTTTCAATGGACCCAGCCCATGAAGCACTAGAAAACCTGATTGCAATATTTTAGAAACGTGTTTAAGGAAAGAGTGCAGCGTCAAAACATCACAGTCAGGTATCGAAATAAGTTGACAATTATGACTGGAGTCTCAAAAAGAAAAGTCGTTATTGATGGATGGGTCAAACAAACTGTCAGCCAACATGCAATTGGTTATGGGCAGAGAACCAGGTTGCCATATTTTTAAGGCAATAAGAAAATCTGGAGAAGAAACAACTGGGAAAACTAACAAAATATCATCAGCATAGACATATGATGAAATATCATGTTCCTGAATAAGTGTAAGCAAAGGACTTAAGAAAATATTAAATAATAAAGGGGCAAGAAGAGAACCCTGGGGAACACCACAATTAAGAGAACGTAGCAGTGGCTGCTTTGACATAGAAGAAACGCTCGAAAAGAAAAGAGGAAAAACAAGAATATACTGTTCCTGATAAACCAAGAATATACTGTTCCTGATAAACCAATTTCTGCCAAGTGGGTCAACAGTAAACAATGATCAATAAGATTGAAGCCTGCCAATAAGTCAAGTGATACCAAAAGAACAATTTTACCTGTTTCAAAGATGGAATGAACCTCACTCAGGAGGGCTGTTATAATTGTTTCAGCACTTTGACCTTTCCAGAAGCCTGTCTAGGATGTAATACAATGATCAACAAAAGCAGACAACTGATCGAAGACCAGATGCTCTGTCAGCTTTGATAGGAAATATAAGTTAGAAATAGGTCAACAGAGAGGTTATCAATAGAAATCAAACAAAATAAAACATGGAAAATAAAATAAGATGATACCTTCTTTATTGGACATAACTTAATACATTTCTTGATTAGCTTTCGAAGGTTGCCCTTCTTCGTCAGATCGGAAATAAGCAAATGTGGCCAGCATTGGTGGGACTGGGAATATCTCTTTCAGTAATTCATCCTCTTGGAGTAGAGGCTGAAGATCTTTTATGATTTTTCTTAATTTTTCCAGCTCTGGGTTATATGTCACTATAAGGGGGATTCTGTCTGTGGCTTTTTTTTCTTGGTATTGTAGCAGATTTTCCCTGGGTGTTTTGAGGGAGGAGGCAATATTTTGGGAGATTATTTTGGGGTTGTAGCTTTTCCGTTCAAAGGATGCAGTCAGGCTTTTAAGATGTCTGTCTCTGTCCCTTGTTAAAGCGGAAGTAGTTGTGAGTTTTTTCACAACTACTTCCGCTTTAACAATATCTATCTACAAATAATGGGCACTGTGATGGGTATCAGGACAGCACCCCAATATGCCAACCTTTTTATGGCTGAGCTGGAAGAGACATTTCTGAATACATACCAGACCAAACCTCTAAAATACTACAGGTACATCGATGACATTTTTATGATTTGGATGGAGGGGGAAGAAACTCTGAAACAATTTTACTATTCCTTCAATACATACCATCCCACAATCAGATTCAAAATTGACTACTCCCCAGAAAAAGTCAATTTTTTGGACACCACAGTCTCAATCAGTGATGGCTATATACAAACATCTATATACAAGATACCCACCGACAGATGTAGCTACCTCCACTGTTGCAGGAATTACCACTATTGTTAGCAGAATCTGTGGTACTTCAGGAGTCAAACACCACACACCAGAATGAGAGAGAAATCTTCTTTATTTGCCAGCAAACAAAGTAGGACATCAGCTCTAGGTCTCTCTGTGTCTCCTGTCTTCTCCTGTCTGTTGTCTCTCTCGTCTCAGCTCCTTCTCTTCTTCTAACGTAAGCTGCTTCTGCTCCCAGTTATATAGGGTCCTACACCTCTCTAGCCCCCCTTTCTCACCAGATGGTAAAGAATAGATTGATTACCCTGTCTTGAACTAATTATTACTTACACATTACTTAAAAATATCAGTTACATAGGTTTGAGATATTTCCTAAACTGACCTATGACCTGGGGCCTCTCAAACTAGACAATGTGGCACCTATCTCTTGCATTTTATTATTATTAAATTCCCAATCAACTTCATAACTTAAGTTCATTGAGGGGCTAAGTCTTGCTTAATGGCACACAGACATGGTTTGTTATTACTTTCAGAAAACCAGTCCTACATTTAGCTATTCATCAAGGAGATGACTTGACTTTCCCTGACCTCTTTCACCTAGCTAGGACTGTGGATAATTCAAACCAGATGATGACCTCTTAAACTGCAGACAAAGCTTCACTTGAAAAGTCAGTCAAAGATGTAACACTGAATTGAAAAGATATTCTACATAGAAATAGAACTTATTAAACAGAATAAAACATATTCTAAAATAAGCAGAAATCAGAATTCCTTATAAGACAAAATCTAAATCATCTAGAATTATCTATATCTAAACTATCTTCTTCTAACCAGCATTCAATCTAATCCTTTTAAAACTGCAGTATGCCTTGCTTGCTGATCCCCTCGAGATTGAATGGCCTCCAGATGTGGTAAATATGAACAATCCATCACTCAAAAAGGGACAAAGAAAGTTTCATTTCTCACTGACCTTTCTAACCTCTAGTCTAGCAAAAGCTAGACATCTGAGTAATTAAACCCAGATGGCATTCTTCCACTTGCAGGACTGAAAAGTTAAACACCAAATTAATATGATTTCTTTACTTGCATACAAGAGGGGGACAGATTCCAGACATTTTGAAATATTCAATGATAATGCCAGTGGCAAGAGCGACTTGGTCCTGGGTCTGTCGGCTCCATAAATGTTCGACAAAAATCACACCTTTGCAGACCATCTGTGGAAATGCACAGTTTACACCTGGGATATTGTACCCAGCATTTCAGAAGTGGAGGCGTAAGGGAATGATATATCTGCAACATGCCCTGGACCGGGAAGGTAAGATTAAATCATTTGTGGAATTACAAATTGAGTTTGACCTTCCAGACACAGATAAATTTCATTATATGCAACTCAAGCACTACATCACATCCTTGGGCTGGGAACCGTTGGCAGAGGATGTTCAAGAGGAATTGTCATCAGCATTCTCTTTAGCAGCTCAACAGGAGGTCCCACTCACGTACCATCACAGGCACATCAGAGACACGAGAGAGGAGCCAGACTTCATCAAACTAGCAGCACAATGGTCCAGTGAACTTCATATCAATATTCCAGCCGCGCAATTAAAAGCGCACATATTATCTATCAGAAGAGTCAGTGCGGCAGCGAGCCATTGGGAAGTACAGTACAAGTTTGCAATGCGAACCTATGTGGCTCCCAGAAGAGCGTTTCACATGGGAATGTCTTCTTGGGGCGAATGCCCCAAATGTGGAGAAACTGGAGCAACATTAGGCCATATGTTTTGGACATGCGTGGCTGTGGGGAAATTCTGGAAGTTGATGTTGTCTGAGGTGTCCAAATTGTGGAATACAAAATGGTTCTTTGATGCTGGGCTATTGTTTGGAAACCCTAGACTATTGAAGCCTAGTCCGAAGGGATTTACGAAATTTGTGGCTAGAGCAACTATCATTTCTAAACAAGTTATTTTAACAGAATGGATTTCGCACAAAGCGCCTAAGCTACAACAATGGCGGACCCGCATGTTACTGTTGATGCGTCTAGAACGTGCTGGACTGTTTGATTTGGAATCAAAAAAAGGGGAGGATTTTCAGCAGTGCTGGGGTCCCTTTTGGATGACACTCACGCCGAGAGCATGAAGCCATCTGTTGAACATATAATTGCAGAGAATTGTGTATTGGAGTAAGATTGGATTGAAGATGACGAGTCCTAAAGAGAAAAGGGGGGGGGGGAGGGTTAAAGTCGTTATAAAATGATTGATGGTTTTCTGTTGTATTGTGTAGTACCAAAGGCTGTAATTTTGGAATACTGTTCATCAATAAAAATGATTTAAACATAATATGATTTCTTTGCCCAGGCTGCCTCATTCCCCCCTTTGAGACTAAAATCAGCTTATGCAGAGATAAGTCTCACAACTCAAACTCTGGGGATTATAGTGATCCCAACTCCATACCTTCTCCTGGGGCATAACGTCTAGGAATAGGCTTGTGAATCTAAAACAAACTAATCAAGCAATAATATTCCAACAGTCTGTGCTAGTCACAGATTACTCTAATATAATGTTCTCAGTCTTTGAGTTCTTATACCAGTTGGGATAGACCCTCAACTGACAAAGATCAAGCTCTCAAATTCCAGGAAAGCCAGAATCAGGCAAGAAAGAGTCTCAGTATGAAGCCGAAGTCCAGCAGCTCCTGCGGTATGCAGTTGACCCTTCTTTTCAGCTAGTAGATTCTTTGGTTCGGGTCAAGCGCAGCTTCAATGGCTCCGCTGGATCACTTTCTGCTCTCCACTGTTTAGGCTCCGTCTGATCCGTGCTGGGCTCAGTCTGGTCAGCAGACTTGATTCGAGACCAATGGACCCATGGAGTTATCCCTGCGACCTTCACAGCTGTAGGGGTAGAAAGCAAAACAGTAAAAGGTCCTTTCCACCGGGGCCCCAAGGGCTGGAGCCTCCAGTCTTTCACCCAAACTCTATCCCCTGGCAGGAAGGAATGTACCTGAGCCTGGAAGGGGACAGGGTTTATTTCTCTCACATAAGACTGAAGCTCAGAAATTATCCGGCCCAAGAGGGCTACCTGCTCCTGCACCTGGGCAGACCCTAAAGTCCCTATCAAGCTCATTTTCAAAGCACTTAGCCTCCCAAAGTTCCATAGAAACCTATGGAACTTAGCCTCCCAAAGTGCTTTGAAAATATGCCTCCAAGTCTCCCTTAATTCCCTGCAAAATGGCTGGGGGCTTCCCATACACAATTTCAAAGGGAGAGAGGGCCGTTCCTTTAGTTGGGGTGCATCGGAGGCAGAAAAGGGCTAGTGGCAGTCAGGGGCGTATCTGCGTGGGGCCTCAGGGGCCTGGGCCCCCGCAGATTTTGCCCTGGACCCCCCTACCGCCATCAACCCTCCCCCGCTGCCGTTCTTACTTTTGCTGGCGGGGGACCCCAACCCCCGCCAGCCGAGGTCTGCTTCCACCTGCCGCTGCCGTAAAAACTTCTTCTTCAGCCGGCAGGGGACCCCAAACCCCCGCCAGCCGCCCCGCGGTGTTTAAAATTCATCTTCGGCCTCCGTGGCCGTGCTGCTGTGATAGGCGCTGTTGAAATCCACTTCGGAGTCTGACGTCGCAGCACGTACAACGTACAACGACGTCAGACTCCGAAGTGGATTTCAACAGCGCCTATCACAGCAGCACGGCCACGGAGGCCGAAGATGAATTTTAAACACCGCGGGGCGGCTGGCGGGGGTTTGGGGTCCCCCGCCGGCTGAAGAAGAAGTTTTTACGGCAGCGGCAGGTGGAAGCAGACCTCGGCTGGCGGGGGTTGGGGTCCCCGCCAGCAAAAGTAAGAACGGCAGCGGGGGAGGGTTGGCGGCGGGAGGGGGGTGGAGAGAGTCATTGGTGGCGGTGGGGGCTCGGCGGCGGGGGGGGGCTAAAATGTGCCCCCTCCCTTTGGCTCTGGCTCTGGCCCCGGCCCCCCCTACCGCCGGAGTCCAGATACGCCCCTGGTGGCAGTGCCTGTGGCCATTTCAGTTGGGTTTCCTGACAAATCTTTGCTAGGCTATTTTTCAAGGTTCTGTTTGCCCGCTCAACCTGCCCTGAACTCTGGGGACGGTAGGCACAATGCAATTTCCAGGTAATGCGCAATGCGCGGGACAGGGCCTGAAGTGTGGCTTCAACAAAGGCGGGACCATTATCTGAACCTATGGCAAGGGGCAGTCCATACCTGGGGATGACATCCCTAAGGAGGGCTCGAGCTACTTCTGTGGCTTTCTCAGTGACTGTAGGGTATGCTTCCACCCACCCAGAGAAAGTGCAGACCATGACCAAGAGGTATCGGAGCCTACCGCTCCTGGGCATTTCTGTGAAGTCTATGACTAGGGACTCAAAGGGTGTTAGTCCTCTAGACTGAACTCCTGGTGGAATACGGGGTCCCTGACGAGCATTATTCTGGGCACAGAGAGTACATCGGGCAGAGGCAGTGGCAACCAGACTATCCAATCCTTCCAGGACCACTACTC
This sequence comes from Microcaecilia unicolor, assembly GCF_901765095.1. Taxonomy (NCBI): domain Eukaryota; kingdom Metazoa; phylum Chordata; class Amphibia; order Gymnophiona; family Siphonopidae; genus Microcaecilia; species Microcaecilia unicolor. Next base: position 139,731,259 of record NC_044041.1, on the reverse strand, counting down.
GACTGAGTAGGCGGGCTAGTGCTGTTTTCCCTAAGTGTGACAGGTCATGAGCTTGAGACACTACAGGCCAAGCTAGGTGGCGTGGCACCAGAACTCTGGTATCAGGGAGATGTAATCAGCCATCAGGTCTCCTTACTGCCCCTTCTTCTTGAGCCCATTTCTCTTCCGTTTGGGTGTACATAGGCGTCCATTCTTGCAGTCGAATTTGAAACAGGGGGGTCACAGTACCTGCTGGGGGTCCTCGAGCAGCTTCCTTGGCCACCCGATCAGCATGGCGATTCCCACGGGCCACTGGAGTATCTGTCCTTTGGTGTCCCCGGCAGTGAATGACAGCTACCTTTTTAGGGGCCCAAACTGCCTCTAGCAACTGAAGTATTTCAGGTCCATACTTAACAGGTTGGCCTGCGGCATTTATGAGTCCCTTTTCCTTATACAAAGCTCCATGAGCGTGTAGAGTTGTGAAGGCATACTTGGAATCAGTATAAATGTTGGTCACCAGTCCTGCTGCTAGCTCCAGAGCTCGTATGAGGGCCACAAGTTCTGCTTTCTGGGCTGAAGTTCCTTGGGGCAGGGCCCTTGCTTCTATCACCTTGTCCTCTGTCACCACAGCATAGCCTGCCAATCGCTTGGAGTTCTCCACGTAACTGCTTCCATCTGTGAAATAAATTACATCTGGGTCCCTCCAAGGAACATCTTTGAGATCTGGTCGACTGGAGTACACTTCATCCATGGTTTGGATACAGTCATGATCCGGTGGTCCCTCAGATGCTGGCAAAAGAGTGGCGGGATTGAATGTAGCCACTGTTTCCAGGTGTATCCGTGGATTCTCACATAAGCTGGCTTGGTACTTAACCATGCGGCTATTTGTAAACCAGTGGTTGCCCTTGTACTCCATGAGGGTGAGAACTGCGTGGGGGACTTTGACAACCAGTTCTTGCCCCAAGGTCAACTTGTCAGCTTCCTGGACCAGTAAGGCTGTTGCTGCAATGGCCCTCAGGCAGGCTGGCCATCCTTTAGCCACTCCATCCAGCTGTTTAGACAGGTATGCAACAGGCCTCTGCCAGGATCCCATCATCTGGGTCAGCACACCCAGAGCAACCCCCTGTCGCTCGTGGACATACAGTGAGAAAGGTTTCTCCACATCAGGAAGGCCTAACGCAGGGGCTTGGAGTAGGGCTTTCTTTATGGCGATGAAGGATTGTTGAGCAATAGGTCCCCATTCAAATGGTTCCTTTTCACCCCCCTTTGTGGCCTGGTAAAGGGGTTTCGCCATCAGTGCAAAATTCGGAATCCAAATTCTACAGAATCCGGCTGCTCCCAGAAATTCCCTAACTTCCCTTCTGGTCTAGTTGGGGAATTGCAGCAACCGCTTGCTTCCTACTGACATCCAGTCTCCGACTTCCCTGGGAAATGCAGAAGCCCAGATACTTCACTTCTGACTGACAGAGTTGGGCCTTCGAGCGTGAGACCTTAGAGCCCGCATCCAAGAGTAACTCCAGCAATTCTCTGGTAACCTCGAAACACTCTTCCTGGGTCACTGCTGCAATCAGGAGGTCATCTACATACTGGAGTAAAACTCGCCTGGAAGGCTCAGATTTAAAAGTCTTAAGGTCTTGTCCTAGGGCAGTCCCAAAAATGGTGGGGGAGTTCTTGAACCCCTGTGGCAGGCGGGTCCATGTATACTGAAGCTTCCGTCCTGTTACTGGGTTTTCCCATTGAAAGGCGAAAAGCAGTTGACTGGCGGGGGCCACCCGAATACAAAAGAAGGCATCTTTTAGGTCCAGTGTCGTGAAATGGGTAGCTCCAGAAGGTATCAATCCAAGCAGGACATATGGATTAGGCACTACAGGGTGTAATGAAATAGTGGATTTGTTGACCACTCGTAAGTCTTGGACTGGCCGGTAGTCCTCAGTCCCTGGCTTCTGAACTGGCAACAGTGGCGTATTCCATGGAGACTGGCAAGGTCGAATAATTCCATGGGATAACAGACGATTCAGATGTGCTTGAATCCCTTCCAGAGCCTTTCGGGGAATTGGGTATTGGCGAAGATGGATTGGCCGGGCACTTGGAAGTAAGTCTACATGGACAGGGGGAATATTTCGGGCCAACCCTGGGGGATTATCTTCTGCCCATACCCCATTGACCTGGAAGCTGTCGGCCAGGGGTAGGTCAACTTGGCCATGCGACTGATGCAGCCGCCATTCTTCTTCAAGGGGGCAGCAGAAACTCAATATGCCCTTAGGGCTGGATGTCGGGGGCCGAAAGGAGACTGAAGTCTGGCCATCAGAGTCAAAGGAAATTTGGGCCCTAAGCTTGGACAGCAGGTCCCGGCCTAACAAAGGGATTGGACAGTCTGGCATATACAGGAATTCATGAGTGACTGTGTGTGAGCCTAATTGGCATCTACGGGTCGTCAGGAAGGGCCTCCGGTTCTGCACCCCCGTGGCTCCCACCACTCGGACAGTTTTTCCAGACACAGGCGCTAATCGCTCCGTCACAACAGAATGTTCAGCTCCTGTATCAATCATGAATGGAATTGAGCGGCTCCCTATGGTTAGCTTGACCATGGGTTCCTGGGAGCCCAGTTTGTAGGAACCCGGTCTGTCCTATTCATCCCATTCTGCCATCTCGGCTATCCCAATGATGTCAGATTCAGAAGGCTCATACCTTCCCTCTTGAACTCGGCCTCGGCTTCCTCAATCTCCTGGTCCCCTTCTCAGTCCCTGGGGGCATTCATCTTTCCAGTGCCCTCTTTCCTTGCAGTAGGCGCACTGATCCCTCTCCAATCGTGGTCTGGGATTCTCCCCTCGTGGCCGGGATTGATTGAAGGAATCTCAAGGCCTGGCTGGCGGTCCGGGGTCCCACTTTGGCTTCCCATTGGCTAGAGGTCGACCTCGGTTAAGGGTGGAATTAGTAATGGCTGCCGCCAAAAAGTCGGCCTTCTTCTGCATCTTCCGGTCAGCCTCTCGGCGCATCTCCTGATCCCTATTAACGAAAACCTTTGTTGCGATCTCAATTAGCTGGGTGGTATTCATCCCTGCGAATCCCTCCTGACGCTGCAGCTTCTTCCGGATATCTGGCATACTCTGGGCCACCAATGCACTATTCACCATTCTCTGGTTTTCTAGTGCCTCAGGGTCAAATGGGGTGTATGTTCTGTAGGCTTCAATTAGTCGCTCTAAAAAGGCCCCAGGGGATTCAGTTGCCCCTTGGAGAATTTCAGAGACCTTTGCCAGATTAATGGGCCTCTTTATGCCTTTCTTCATACCTTCCAGCAAGTCCCGGCAATAGCCAGACAACAGTTCATAGTGCTGCCCATTATTTGGATCCCAAGCTGGAGCTGCGCGAGGGAACCGAGCTTTAACCCATTCCTCTAGGTCCTGTGTCCCCTCGGGGTCACGCGCTCGCGTGATGGCCTCAGCATTTTGTAAAATCTTCCGCCTCTCCTCAGTTGTGAAGAGGGTCAGGAGAAGTTGTTGACAATCAGTCCAAGTTGGGTTATGGGTAGCCATAATACTAGCCACTAGGTCCACCACTGCCTGAGGCTTTTCAGTATAAGAGGGGTAATGCGTCCTCCAATTCAGGAGATCGGTGGTTGTGAAGGGTACATACTGGTAGGCCTGTGCCTGTATAACCTGACCCTGATTATTAGGATCCGGTCGAGTGGTGGTTACCTGGCGGAGTGGCAGAGCTCTCGAGGAGGTGGGAATGGAACCTGAGGTAGAGCTAGGAGCTACCCCCTTATCATGCTCAAAGGTGATTGCAGCGGGTCTAACCCATTCAGGGGAGGTGTGTTGAACCCCTGAGGGATGGGGAGGGGTACTCATAGGCTGAGAGGTGATCACAGGTGATTCAGTCCATTGAAAGGGATGCTGGGCCCCTGATGAGTGGGAAGGGGTACTAGAGGGAAAGGCTGGGCTGTCAGGAGTTGAGGAGTCAGGGAGTGGGGCCCAAAGCGGGTCATGGGAGGTTAGCAGGGAAGGGTGTGGCAGAGAAGGGTAGATGCTGGCTGAAAAGTCCAACCTAGGATGTGGCGGGGTTTGCACAGAAGGGGAGGAACTATCCGGAGAAGCCTGTGCTGGAGAGGCTTGGGCTGGATGCCATGGATCTCTGGGGGTGGAGCAGAACCCCAACAATGGGCCATAAGGTGGTGGCTCAAGATCTGAGGGGTCATCCCAGAGTATGGGTTTCTCGGACAGGGTAGGGGCGGAAGCCACCGATTGGGTGGTAGGCTTCCTGGGGCTCTTTCCCTCCTCCAGTTTAGATTTTCTAATAATCTTTCTTTGAACGCGGCCTAACATGAACTTTACTGGGGATCCCATATAAGTTTTCAACCAAGAGGGAGGGTCAGTAACAAGGCTGTCCCAGGAATCTATATAGGGGAGTTGTTCAAGATATTCTGGTTCTCCTACAACTATGCTGTAGACCTTCCGGATTACTTCAATATCTAAGCTGCCACTAGGGGGCCACCCCACTCCCATAGATGGCCACTCAACTTCACACAAGGTTTTTAGAGTACTTAAGCTTAAAGTCTGTCCATAATCATTAACTAAAAATCCTTTCTTAAAATTCTTAAGCATACAATCTAGGGGAGTACCAGTTTGTCTAGACGATGTCCCCCCCATAATGCTTACAGTTACAACACACAGAAAGGAAGGGAAATTTTTGGAAGTGTGGTAAGGGGTCCACACTCCCAAGACACAAGGTAAACAAACAACAATCGCTTCCTTCCGTCGCTGGCCAGTTGAACTCGCGTTAACTGGAACCGCAGCTATAAGAAGTCCACACTCATTTAATCATTCATGCATCACACACATACTGTACAAAAAATCCCACCCAACAATTTCAGATTTCTCAGATACAGGTAAGCTCTGGCGGTTTCCCTGCTAGTCCCCACTAGACTAGAAGGTACTAAGGCCTTCGCTGAGAGTTGATCAGACTCCCCTTCCCTCAACTTTTGAGGGGCTGGTTTACAGTTTCCTAGCTAGGATTACAATACAGAATACAGAATTAATACCCGGCCAATGTTCCTCAGTCAGTTGGGTGCCAGAAATTGATGCAGGGTTCGGGATCCCACTTCTGACACCAAGAATTGTTGCAGGAATTACCACTATTGTTAGCAGAATCTGTGGTACTTCAGGAGTCAAACACCACACACCAGAATGAGAGAGAAATCTTCTTTATTTGCCAGCAAACAAAGTAGGACATCAGCTCTAGGTCTCTCTGTGTCTCCTGTCTTCTCCTGTCTGTTGTCTCTCTCGTCTCAGCTCCTTCTCTTCTTCTAACGTAAGCTGCTCCTGCTCCCAGTTATATAGGGTCCTACACTTCTCTAGCCCCCCTTTCTCACCAGATGGTAAAGAATAGATTGATTACCCTGTCTTGAACTAATTATTACTTACACATTACTTAAAAATATCAGTTACATAGGTTTGAGATATTTCCTAAACTGACCTATGACCTGGGGCCTCTCAAACTAGACAATGTGGCACCTATCTCTTGCATTTTATTATTATTAAATTCCCAATCAACTTCATAACTTAAGTTCATTGAGGGGCTAAGTCTTGCTTAATGGCACACAGACATGGTTTGTTATTACTTTCAGAAAACCAGTCCTACATTTAGCTATTCATCAAGGAGATGACTTGACTTTCCCTGACCTCTTTCACCTAGCTAGGACTGTGGATAATTCAAACCAGATGATGACCTCTTAAACTGCAGACAAAGCTTCACTTGAAAAGTCAGTCAAAGATGTAACACTGAATTGAAAAGATATTCTACATAGAAATAGAACTTATTAATTAAACAGAATAAAACATATTCTAAAATAAGCAGAAATCAGAATTCCTTATAAGACAAAATCTAAATCATCTAGAATTATCTATATCTAAACTATCTTCTTCTAACCAGCATTCAATCTAATCCTTTTAAAACTGCAGTATGCCTTGCTTGCTGATCCCCTCGAGATTGAATGGCCTCCAGATGTGGTAAATATGAACAATCCATCACTCAAAAAGGGACAAAGAAAGTTTCATTTCTCACTGACCTTTCTAACCTCTAGTCTAGCAAAAGCTAGACATCTGAGTAATTAAACCCAGATGGCATTCTTCCACTTGCAGGACTGAAAAGTTAAACACCAAATTAATATGATTTCTTTGCCCAGGCTGCCTCACCACAACTCCAGCTTCCACCTTTCACATACAAAGAGATCCATTATTTACAGCCAAGCCACAAAATACCACCGTATCTGCTCTGACCCAAGGGACAGAGACAGACATCTTAAAAGCCTGACTGCATCCTTCGAACGGAAAGGCTACAACCCCAAAATAATCTCCAAGAATATTGCCTCCTCCCTCAAAACACCCAGGGAAAATCTGCTACAATACAAAGAAAAGAAAGCCACAGACAGAATCCCCCTCATAGTGACATATAACCCAGAGCTGGAAAAATTAAGAAAAATCATAAAAGATCTTCAGCCTCTACTCCAAGAGGATGAATTACTGAAAGAGATATTCCCAGTCCCACCAATGCTGGCCTTCCGACAGCCACCCAACTTGAAACACAAGCTAATCAGAAGTAAACTCCCAACACAGACTGAAAAAGAAGAGAAGGGCACACACTCTTGCAATATAGCCAGCTGCGAGCTATGCCAAAACATCTCACAGGACCCCACAGTCATTCACAAAGGAAAAATATTCAACATAAAGGAATATTTCACATGCTCATCTTCCAATGTGGTATATATCATTCAGTGCAAAAAGTGTAACGAAGGATGCTATATTGGAGAAACAGGCCAGATGCTAAAGACAAGATTTAATCTACATAGACATCACATGAAGAATGCTGGTGCCAGCCTGGTTCCCACCCCTGTGGGTCAGCACTTTACAAAACCAGATCACTGTACCAGTGACTTCATAGTAAGAATCCTGAAAGGTAACTTTAAAACAATAAAGGGACGTAAGACCTTTGAAGTCAGAATGATTGAATATTTTGACACCCAACAGACAGGACTTAACAAAGATCTGGGTTTTCTAGCCCATTATAAACCATAAAGTTGTATTGCTATGTTTATCACCCTCCTCTCACCTATCCACCCCCATCCTGTTAGACTATCTCTGAAATGCTTTGATGTCCCCATGCATACCTCCTACCCACTCCCACCCTGTTAGACTATCAATGAAATGCTTGGATGTTTTACTTATATATACTGTCATCTACCACATTTGCTTATTTCCGATCTGACGAAGAAGGGCAACCTTCAAAAGCTAATCAAGAAATGTATTATGTCCAATAAAAAAGGTATCATCTTATTTTCTTTTCCATGTTTTATTTTGTTTGATTTCTATTGATTACCTTTAAAAGTGGGACTAACCCGACTACCACACCTCTCTACTCAAGATGGAAGATACCGCATACAGCCGCATGAAAAAGCAAATGAACAAACTTTTGGATAAAGAAACAAAAGTGAACAGTCATCTTTACTTTCTGACAATCATTTGAGAGGAATCTAAATTATTTGCTTCAAGATAGGACAAACTAAAGCCGTTTTCCAGACACTTGGAATGGTATCCTCAGCCATGCTAAAATAAATTATTGTAAGAGCTAATGGAAGGAGGCCATGATGACAGTTTTAGCCAAGTCAGGGTTATTGAGTCAAGGCAACAAGAAGTAAGCCTCATATTGGATAGGGCGGGCAAAGTAAAAAAAAAAAAAGACCAACATGAGGAAAGTGAAGTAGGGACAAGGGTGGATACAGAAGAACTAGACACAGTAGTAATAAATTTTTCATGGAGGACGGGAAGTGACGTCAGCTCCTAGAGATGGCTGCTTAGCTGAAGAGCTCTATCAACTCCGGAGCGAAATCAGGCAATATCCCCAGTTAAAACGAAACAATTTACCTTCAGATAACGAATTTGTAAGCGCTATGGCTGCGAAGAAAAAGCTGGCCAAATTCAAATACACTACTGAAGCTCTGAAACAGAACATAGGTGCGGGAGCGCGAGCGGTGACATGAGGCTCCAAAATGGCGGCCGAGGAGTATGAGTCCAATCCAGACCTCGAGGAGAACGGGGCAAGCGACATGGAGATCTGCAAGCAGGACTTTGTAAGGTGGTTCAAAGAGATTAAAACAGAACTAGTAGCGGCAAGGCGCAGTATACATACAGCAGTTGCGGAGCTGCGGGAAGAAATGAAGGAGATCGGCAATAGGCTGGAGGAAAAGATGGAAGCGGTGTCAGAGGAGGTTCGGGAGCTGCAGCAGTCCCTTAAAACGGAACAGCAATCAAAAATGGAGATGGAGATGATGTTGGAGGACCTGGAGAATCGCTCACATTGCTGCAATTTGAGATTCAAGGGAGTCCCGGAGGAAGACCAATTTAAAGACGCAATCCAGACGGTTAAAGATATTTGTGTCTACTTATTGCAGCAGGACATCGGTTCTGGTGAAGCTGCAGCGGGGGAACAGGTGGAAATTGAGAGGGCACACAGGAGTCTGGGGCCCCAAAGAGGTGGAATGCCGAGAGACGGTAGCCTGCTTCCACAAGTTTACTGTGAAGGAGGCTGTGTGGCGCAAAGCGAGACACATGGGAGAAATAGAATGCAAAACAGGGAAAATCAAAGTGTTCCAGGATCTGGCGAGGAAGACATTACAAAGGAGGAGAGACTTTAAAGAGGTTACGACATATCTCCAGAAGACTGGACTGAGATACCTGTGGCTACATCTGTTTGGAATACAAATTACAGTGGGGAACAGCACCCGCAGGCTACAATCACACTTGGGGGCATGGAAAATATTGCGTGACATGGGGTGCACAGACCTACCGAGAGAGGCGGAGGGCACGCAGCAGCAGAAACAGCGAAGCCCAGCTAGAAAGGAGCGGACCGGCTGGCAGAAGGTGATAGGACAGAAGGAACGTCTAACGCAGCGTGCGGAGCGACCAGATCTTGAGAATGAGGATGGCACCTGAAGGGAGTGAAATATAGACTTTCAGGACAGAATTCTGGTCTGAAGACAGACATGAAGGGTAAACTGAAGGAAGTTAAATGGTTGATGCATGAGGGGATAGAATTGTGTGTGTGTGGGGGGGGAGAGAAAATGAGGGGGAATGCTGCCAATTGAGTTAAATGGTTAATAAGCGGGTCTCTGGGGAGGGCTCACTTCCTAAAGGGCAAAACTGGCGGGAGGGGATGGAGGCCAGTTGAGGGTAAGGCCCATGGATGGGAGGGCGGGGGAGGGGACCAAGGGAGGGGGGGAGGGACGGGAGGGGGGTTAAGGGTGGGGTCATGGAATATAAATGTTTTAAACAGCCCAAATAAGAGGAGTGTTATCTTTAGAGAGTTGCGCAGATTTAACTGGGACATAGTCTTCCTACAAGAAACGCATATTAGGACACAAGATACTCATCTAATGCTAAATAAAGGCATTGGAGAAGGTTTCACACTGGCGGACCCCAAGGGGAGCAAAACGGGGGGGTTGGCAATCTATGTGAAGGACAATTTGCAATTTGTTAAAGAAGCCGTTTACAAAGATACATAGTAACATAGTAACATAGTAGATGACGGCAGAAAAAGACTTGCACGGTCCATCCAGTCTGCCCAAGATAAACTCATGTGTATACCTTACCTTGATTTGTACCTGTCTTTCTCAGGGCACAGACCGTATAAGTCTGCCCAGCAGTTTTTCCTGCCTCCCAACCACCTGTCCCGCCTTCCATCACCGGCTCTGGCACAGACCGTATAAAAGTCTGCCCTCCCCTATCCTCGCCTCCCAACCACCAACCCCTCTTCCCCCCACCTGCTCTGCCACCCAATTGTAGCTAAGCTTCTGAGGATCCATTCCTTCTGCACAGGATTCCTTTATGCACATCCCACGCATGTTTGAATTCCGTTACTGTTTTCATCGCCACCACCTCCCGCGGGAGGGCATTCCAAGCATCCACCACCCTCTCCGTGAAAAAATACTTCCTGACATCTTTTCTGAGTCTGCCCCCCTTCAATCTCATTTCATGTCCTCTCGTTCTACCGCCTTCCCATCTCCGGAAAAGATTTGTTTGCGGATTAATACCTTTCAAATATTTGAACGTCTGTATCATATCACCCCTGTTCCTCCTTTCCTCCAGGGTATACATGTTCAGGTCAGCAAGTCTCTCTTCATACGTTTTGGAACGCAAATCCTATACCATCCTCGTAGCTTTTCTTTGCACCGCTTCCATTTTTTTGACATCCTTCGCAAGGTACGGCCTCCAAAACTGAACACAGTACTCCAGGTGGGGCCTCACCAACGTCTTATACAGGGGCATTAAAACCTCCCTTCTTCTGCTGGTCACACCTCTCCCTATACAGCCTAGCAATCTTCTAGCTACGGCCACCGCCTTGTCACACTGTTTCGTCGCCTTCAGGTCCTCGAATACTATCACCCCAAGATCCCTCTCCCCGTCCGTGCCAATCAGACTCTCCCCGCCTAACACATACGTCTCCCTTGGATTTCTACTCCCTAAGTGCATCACTTTGCATTTCTTCGCATTGAATTTTAATTGCCAAACGTTAGACCATTCTTCTAGCTTCTTCAGATCTTTTTTCATGTTTTCCACTCCCTCCGGGGTGTCCACTCTGTTGCAAATCTTGGTGTCATCCGCAAAAAGGCAAACTTTACCTCGTAACCCTTCGACAATGTCACTCACAAATATATTGAACAGAATCGGCCCCAGCACCGATCCCTGAGGCACTCCACTACTCACCTTTCCCTTCTCCGAGCAAACTCCATTCACCACCACCCTCTGGCGTCTGCCCGTCAACCAGTTCCTAATCCAGTTCACCACTTCGGGTCCTATCTTCAGCCCATCTAGTTTATTCAAGAGCCTCCTGTGGGGAACCGTGTCGAAAGCTTTGCTGAAATCTAAATAGATTACGTCCATAGCACGTCCTTGATTTAATTCTCCCGTCACCCAGTCAAAGAATTCAATGAGATTCGTTTGGCACGATTTCCCTTTGGTGAAACCATGTTGTCTCGGATCTTGCAACTTATTTGCTTCCAGGAAATTCACTATCCTTTCCTTCAGCATAGCTTCCATTACTTTACCAATAACCGAAGTGAGGCTTACCGGCCTGTAGTTTCCAGCCTCTTCCCTATCACCACTTTTGTGAAGAGGGACCACCTCCGCCATTCTCCAGTCCCTCGGAACCTCTCCCGTCTCCAAGGATTTATTAAACAAATCTTTAAGAGGACCCGCCAGAACCTCTCTGAGCTCCCTCAATATCCTGGGGTGGATCCCGTCCGGTCCCATGGCTTTGTCCACCTTTAGCTTTCCAAGTTGTTGATAAACACTCTCTTCCGTGAACGGTGCTCTATCCGCTCCATTCTCAGGTGAGACAGGGAGATGCATAGCCATTAAGGGGAGAACAAATACGGGCCCAATCACACTCATAAATGTCTATGCACCCAATGTTGGGCAGGGGAGGTTTTATGAACACCTTAGACAAGAATTAACGAATTTTGTAGAGGGTAGGATACTTATGGGGGGGGATTTCAATTTCACGGCAGAGGAGATTGATCACTCCAAAGGAGGGGTGGGAAGGGGGGGAGCCAACCGGCGCATGCTACTCAAATTGATGAGGGAATTGGATTTAATCGATGTGTGGCGACTCCACCATCCAGCCCAAAAAACATTCACCCACTACTCCCATGCTCAAAGCTCATATGCTCAGATTGATATGATTTGGTGCAGCAGAACGTTATGGGGAGCAGTACATAGTGCGGAGATTGAGAGTATTCATGCCTCAGATCATGCCCCAGTATGGATTTCGCTGAAGGGGATGGGACGACAGGGTAAGGGAAAGATGTGGCGCCTTAATGAGACCCTATTGGATCAAGTGGTAGATTGTCAGGAAACCCGAGAAGCCATCAAAGAATATTTAGAATTAAATGACAATGGTGAGGTGGGGGTTGGGACCTTATGGGACGCATTGAAGGTAGTGATTCGGGGAACATCTTATCCGAAAAGGGGCTTTTCGGAAAAGGGAACGAGAATGACATGAAATAAAGGTACGGAAAGAGCTGGCAAGACAAGAAGTTAGGCATCAACGGGAAGGGGGAACTCAGTGTTTATAAGAACTCCTTAAATGGAGAACGGAGCTACAAACTATACAGATGAAAAAGATGGAGTTCCATAGAAGCTTATTGCAGCAGAAATTCTTTGAATTCAGTAATAGGGCGGGAAACATGCTAGCAAGGAGGCTTAGGAAGAGAAGGGTAAAAAATACAATCGTAAAAATAAAGGGGGCAAAAGATGCATTGTATTATCAGGATGAAGAAATTAGAGAACAATTTGTGCACTTTTATACCAAATTGTACTCTAAGGGAATAGGGACCCAGAAGGAAGAAACACGAGCATTTCTGCAGGAACTAGATCTACCAAAGATAACGGCAGTGCAGAGGGCTGAACTGGAAGCTCCAATTAACTTAGAGGAGGTGCTTTCAGTCATAAAAGGTTTGAAGAGCGGGAAGTCACCTGGATTAGACGGGTATACTGCTAAATTCTATAAAATATTCCAGCAAGAATTAGGGCCATTATTGGTGAGAGTAGGGAATGCATGCTTTGTTGAAGGCAATCCACCATTAAGTATGCGAGAGGCAGGGATCTCGGTATTATTAAAACCAGGATGGGATCCCACGGTCTGCGGGTTGTATAGGCCAATATCCCTGCTTAACATTGATGTTAAGATTTTAGTCAAAGTAATTGCGGAGAGACTGAAGGGGATTCTCCCCTCTCTTATACATGAAGATCAGTCAGGCTTTATAGCGCATAGACAAGTGAGCGACAACATTAGGTGAACTCTAAACATCATTTGGGGGGCACAGAAAAGGGGGAACTCTGTGGCGTTGCTAACAGTTGACGCTGAGAAAGCATTCGATAGAGTCGAATGGGAGTATCTATGGGAAGGAATGCTGGAGATGGGACTAGGAAGCATGTTTGTGGGGTGGGTGAAAGGACTATATACGGCGCCGGTAGCCCGGATCAAAGTAAACGGGGGCTGGTCTAGTCAGTTTGACATTCAAAGAGGAACGCGACAGGGCTGTCCTCTGTCCCCGTTATTATTTGCTATCTCTATAGAGCCACTAGCACAAAGAATTAGAATGTTAAGGGATGTTAAAGGGGACCGAATGGGGGGGAGGGACCATAAAATGGCATTATTTGCCGATGACATATTATTTTACGTGGGCTCCCCGTCGCTGACACTACCTAAAAATAGTGAGAAAATTGAAATCCTTTGGAACACTGTCGGGCTTTAAGGTAAATTTAGATAAGTCGGAATTAATGGGCATTACGATATCAGAATAAGAGTTGGAACAGTTGAGGAGTAATTTTGTGTTCCGGGTGACAGACATTAGCTTCACATATTTGGGCATATACATTTCAAAAGATCTCAATAGTTTATATGAGTTGAATTATGTACCTCTTTTTCGAGCAATCAGAAGGGACTTATGTAGGTGGAAGCAGGGCTGGTTATCCTGGTGGGGACGGATAGCGGCTATAAAGATTAACATTTTGCCTAGGCTACTGTTCCTGTTTCAGACCCTACTTATCCCAGTCCCTAAGGGAGAGATTTGTAAAATGCAAACAGAATTGGGTGGATTTGTGTGGGGAGGGCAACAAGCCCGACTATCTCGGAAGATTATGTGGCGGAAAGTGGAACAGGGAGGAAGGGGCATGCCAAATATTCTTTGGTACTATTGGGCAGCCCAACTGAAGCAGATAGGATTGTGGAGTAAAGTGGACCTATCACCGATAACTAACTTAGAACAGATATTTGTATAGGTGGGGAGGTTGGATGTGTTCCTGTGGGGCTCTGTCCCTGATGTAAACTACAAGAAGATGTCCCTGAATCCTTTTGTGTCACATCTGCTGAGACTATGGGGGGTTCTTAAGAAACGGCCGAGGGGATCCCAGAATAGATCCACGTATGCCTGGATAACACAAGAACCAGGGTTTCCGGGAGTGGGAGAAAATCGGGTGTTCCTCACATGGCTTCAAAAGGGATTGATCAGGTTCTGGGAGTTCCTAGATAATGGGTCGATCAAAAGCTTTGAGGAACTCAGCAAAGAGTATGATTTGCCTGAGACAGACATATACGCATACCTTCAGGTGAAAGATTATATAATGAAGGAGAAAGGGATGAAGGACGGTCCACTTGTGAATGAAAAATTTGTGGGGAGACATAGACCTGAGGGGGAAAAGGATATCTAAACTTTATGACTATATCTGGGGAAGGGATTTGGAAAAATTGCCATATATGAAGGCATGGGAAAGGGACCTGGGCACTGAACTTACTGAAGTAGCATGGAGGAGAATATGCTTAGAGGTTAAAAAAGCATCCATATGTGTCCTCATCAAAGAGAATGCGTATAAGATACTAAGTAGATGGTACTATACGCCAGATAAAATAAAAGCAATGTTCCCAGATGCCTCAGACACATGTTGGAGATGTGAGAAATGGAGGGGAACATATTTTCATATTTGGTGGGAATGTCCGGTTTTACAGATATTCTGGGGAGAAGTAACTGGCTTATTAACCAAAGTGGTGGGCAGTCTGGTTCCTTGTGACCCTAGGTGGTGTTTGTTGGGATGGGGCAATCGGTGGGGGAAAAAATGGCAATGTAGAATAAAACGCATGGGAATGGCAGCAGCGAAAACCATTGTGGCTTTAAATTGGAAACAAACAAGGGGACCTACCGGGAAGGACTGGGTGGAGAAACTTAGGATGATGGTGGCTATGGAAAAGATGACGGATAGACGTAGAGGGAGATATAGTCCCAACGCTGAAGAATGGATACATCTGGAGATACTTTTGACTGGAAACTTAGAGAAAAGGGCTGGATAAAACATAGAGTAAAGGGGGGAGGGGTAAGGGGGGACGTGGGGTGGCAGAGGGATGGGGGGAGGGGGGAAAATGACTTGTGAAACTTGTTTGACTTATTGTACTTTGGAATGTTGTGGGAGTCATTGGCTCCAGAATGTTGTTATATTGATTGCTGTTTAATAAAAAATTTATAAATCAAAAAATAAAATTTTTCACGGAGTTTAGCAAGTTTGTCATAGAAATAAGATGCCAATGCTTCAGCAGAAGGTGCAACATGATCAAGAAAAGGGGACTTAATGGTTAGTTGAGAAATAATTGAGGACTATGAGAATGAACAATCAAATTAGCATAATACATTTTATTTTCAGACTGTAAATGAGAGTTGTATTCCCATTGTAGACCTTTACCAGCTTGATAATTAAGGTCTGAAGAATGTTTAGGCCAGGTCCTTCCTACCCCCCCTAACTTGATACTTTAAAAGGTAAAGATCATTATGGAACCAAGATTCCTTACATCTAAGAGAGGGGTTAACAGATCAAATTGGAGCAATATCATCTAGAGCGGATTGAAGGGTGGAGTTCCAACTCTCTGCCTTTTTAGCGACTGATAGAGTAAGAAAATCGGAGAAGAAAAAGGTCAAGAATGGGGTACTTGAAATATGGTCAACTTTATGCAAAAAAACAAGAGTGAAAAGAATGGGCAGGTCAATCTTGAAAGGACAATGAGAAGGATAATTGAAAAGAGACCAGAAAATGATCAGACCAGGAAACCAGAAGAGCAGTGAAATTTGAAAGAGAAAAAGAAGACAAGTGGGTTAATACTAAATCCAAGGTGTGACCAGCTACATGAGTGGGAACGTGTACAAATTAAGTGAGATCTACTGAACTTAAAAAAGGAAGAAAATGAGATCACATTAAAATCATCAAGAGTTAAAAGATTTGGATACTGGACCACAGCATCAGCTAATCACTGTAGAAAGATATTCCACTTTGCAGTAGACATTGCAAATGGACAATAAAATAACAAAAAATGAACAGAAGGGTTAAAGTGCAATTTAAGTAATGTGATGAGCCCCTTGTAGCCCAAGGGCTCTCTCCATTCAATCTCCTCTCACACTGGAGGTTGTGTTTGAGATCCGACCACCTCAGATAACCAAGGCCTTGGCGTGAGTTCCATGGTTCATCATAAATTTGACTATAGCCTCTCCCTTATGTTGACTCTCTCCAAATTAAGATGCACTTGCAATGCCTTCTTCTCTCTAATACAAATAAGCAGGAGAGCTCCTGAAACAACTTCTGCAGAGGCCTCAGTTAACCTGAGACTCTGCCCTTCCATCAAAACCTCTGAACTCACTCAGGATGGTCACGAAAGCATTACTAAACATTTACTTCTAAGAAAAATCTCAGAAACATCTTATAACTATAGATGCTCATACCTTCAGTCTTAGGTATAGGGGTCCTCCTTCCACTCAGGGTGACTGTTCCTCAGTTATCAGCCATCCTGTTCCTGACCTCCTCCTTTTGACGTTTCCCGTGAAAACAGATTGCAGTCTCGGTACACTTGTGGCACGGCCTTTTCTGGGGGACACAACATTGTACTAGCAAGTTTCACTAACATATGCAAATTATCCACTTCGTAGGCAAATTCTACTTCTCTTAATATTCCTTAATCATGCAAGCAGGGAATTATTTCAGCAAACAGTTTTCAACTGAGCCCACTTTATGGGGTACCTGGGTCTTAGTTTAGGACAGCCACAATCCATTGGACAGGACTTATTTTCACTCTGACTTTACAGTCCTGTTCTCCACCCCCGGCTGTTAGTTCCAGTATTACTGAAGATGTAGTGTTGTCTCCACAGGCAGTGTCATTATAATATTAAGTCCTCTAGGGATCCTTTTCCTTCAGGCCTGGGGTTTCCAGCCCAACTTGATCCTCCCTCTCTCTCAGGCATCCTTCCTTCTCATTTTTTTATGGACCTTCTCTTTGGGGTCAGATCCCTGGGGTTTCAGCCCGCTTTGGTCCATCTCCCGGGAGTCTGCTCCTGAGTCACTTGGCATCCTTCCTTCTTACTTCCTGGAGTCACTCGGCATCCTTCCTTCTTACTTCCCCTTTCCTTTTCTCCAGCTCCTCTTGGAAGGTGCTCTTTATAGGGCTTCTACAAGCTTACCACACCCCTCCTGGGCCCCTCCTCCTGGTTCTGGAAGGGTCCAGTACCTTCAGGGTGCTTCCTTCTTAAAGGGAATCCACTGCTATGGGTCCTACCCAGCCCCTATGTTCCTGGCCTTTGCTGGAGCTCCCGCTAGTGAACCCTTCAGGTCATTATACTGGTGTCCCCATTGGAGCTCTCCCCAGTGACCAGATCGTAGCATGACCCTGGCATCCCCATTGGAGTGACCAGTTCCTGGTATTTACAGGCTTTTCACTATGAGAACGCCCTCTGGTGTCCTCCATAGGATAGGGCATGTCCTGTGTTTATCACAGTAACAAAACTTTATGATAACTGTGGAGAGTTAGAAAGTTCAGAGGAAGGTACTCTTTCTAGAAAAATCAAGGCTACTCTGCCGTCTTGTTTAGATGAACGATAAGCAAAGAAGACAGAATAATGTGATGGTAAAGATTCAAGATAATCCTCATCACCTGGTTTAAAACAGGTTTCTGTGAGAAAAAGAGAGATGTGGTAGCCGTGTTAGTCCACTTTTAAAGGTAATCAATAGAAATAGAATAAAATAGTACATAAGTAATGCCACACTGGGAAAAGACCAAAGGTCCATCGAGCCCAGCATCCTGTCCACGACAGCGGCCAATCCAGGCCAAGGGCACCTGGCGAGCTTCCCAAATGTACAAACATTCTATACATGTTATTCCTGGAATTGTGGATTTTTCCCAAGTCCATTTAGTAGTGGTTTATGGACTTGTCCTTTAGGAAACCGTTTAACCCCTTTTTAAATTCTGCTAAGCTAACCGCCTTCACCACGTTCTCCGGCAATGAATTCCAAGTTTAATTATGTGTTGGGTGAAGAAACATTTTCTCCGATTTGTTTTAAATTTACTACACTGTAGTTTCATCGCATGCCTCCTAGTCCTAGTATTTTTGGAAAGCGTGAACAGACACTTCACATCCAAACTGTTCCACTCCACTCATTATTTTATATACCTCTATCATGTCTCCCCTCAGCCGTCTCCTCCAAGCTGAAAAGTCCTATCCTCCTTAGTCTTTCTTCATAGGGAAGTCAGGCACTTGGCTGGAACTCAGTGCAGGCTCAGGACATCTTGGCTGGAACTCAGGGCAGGCTCAGAGGCTTGACTGGAGCTCAGAGCAGACTCCGGCGCTTGGCTGGAACTCAGAGTAGGCTCAGGCACTTGGCTGGAACTCAGCGCAGACTCAGGGATATCTTGGCTGGAACTCAGGGCAGGCTCCGAAGCATGGCTGGAACTCAGGGCAGGCTCAGAGGCTTGACTAGAACTCAGAGCAGACTCCGGCGCTTGGCTGGAACTCAGAGCAGACTCAGGCACTTGGCTGGAACTCAGTGCAGGCTCAGGAACATCTTGGCTAGAACTCAGGGCAGGCTCAGAGGCTTGACTGGAGCTCAGAGCACAGTGTGTATTTTGAGGAGTTTCGCTTACCCTCCTTTTGTTTGTGGTCTCCTTGCGTGTGTGTGCTGGTTATAACCAGCGTGTCCTTGATTGCTTCTCTGCAGGGCAGCTGGGTCTGTCTTCTGCCTCGTCTCTCCCTGTCTCTGTTAATCAGCCTTTCTGTCCATGGTAAGCTCATGGATGGAAAATATAAAGCAGATCGTTGAGAGATAAAAATGATTTTTATTAATAAACTAAAATATGCATACAATAGCCCGACACAGGCCATGTTTCGCCCTGCTGGGCTGCTTCAGGGGCTACAAAACAAAATAATATATGATAAATAATAAATAATTATAATGATAACATAAAATTAAAAATTAAAAAAATAATTAAATTAAAAATATATATATAACATCCAAATCCCACAGAATTAACATATATATGAAAAAACAGATAAATCATATACAACCCATAAAAGAGTTATAAACTTAACAAAGTATACATATATACATAATAAAATCTCACATTGAAATAAGAAATAAAAGTATAAATGTATCAAAATCAATGTCCTGATTATGGACAACTGATGTATTTACACCATACATTAAAACCATACATTAAAATACTAAAATCAATGTTCCAAATAATAATATCATGATGCTGTTGTGAGTGTAAATACAAAAAAGAACTGAATAGAATACATAAGACACCCACCTACTCAATGATTCTCCACTATCAAAGGAGGAGTAAGATGATAAAAGCAACTGTAATATACTAAAAAATGAAAAATGAAAAACAAATGAGAGGAATAGTGATAGTCAGCACAAAAAAAATTTTTTAAATGGAGTAGTCATCAGCTCAGAAAATAAAATAATAATAAATTAATTGAAAAATACGAAAATAAAAGAAAATGGACTCACATATATAGTTGATGTCTTGAAAAAAATGACTCTCCCAGAGATATTGAAACAAATGATCAATAACCTGCATGGAATAGTATCACTCATAAGTGTGGTGTGAATGAAAGCAGACATGCAGAGACAGCGGTAGAAAAGCAAAGAGCATATATTTCATTGTATCTGACGCCTAGCAGAAACCATTAACAGTGACAAATCTAATGACAAAAATATGACAAAATATATATAACAAAGTTTGTTAAAGATTTACATGCGATCAATCAAATAGCCACTTATCTCCCAGAGCGCCAAAAACATTGGGACCAAAACCGAAATGGATTAGAAAGAGGGAAGGAAAGGGTCAAAGTGTCCCGATTAAAAATATGTGTATAAGTGAAAAAAGGAAGAAAAAAGAAAAGAAATAAATATTTATAATTACCAAATAAACAAAACGTATTTATTATGCTCCTGAATGACGTCACTGATAAATTGTGTCACTCATAAGTGTGGTGTGAAAGAAAGCGCTGTGCCGACAGACATGCAGAGACAACGGTAAAAAACCAAAATGCATACATTTCATTATATCCGACGCCTAGCAGAAACCATTAATAACAACAAATCAAATGATAAAAATGTGACCAAATGTATATGTAACAAATTTAGCTAAAGACTTAAATGCAATCAATCAAACAGCCACTTATCTCCCAGAGCGCCGAAAAAACGCTGTGACCAAAACCGGAAGTGATTAAAAACAAGGAAGGAAGGAAAGGGTCAAAGTGCTCCAATGATGCAATAATTGCAAAGAAGTGATTTAAAAATATGTGCATAAGTAAAAAAATAAAAAAAAAGAAAAGAAATGAATTTGCAAAAAGAATATATATTTATAATTGCCAAATAAACAATACATACTTATTATGCTCCAGAGTGACGTCACTTAGTCTTTAGGAAACCTCGATGTGAAATAAAAACAGTCACTAGCTAAGAAATACATCAGAGAAGACCTTTGGGTGAAATTAAAGGCAAAACTATTTGCCATGTCACAAATAGACGATATAAATGCATCAAAATGTAAAACGAAATTGAAAGGTCAAAGGTCAAAAGTTTGCTAAAATGTCGCCAAGAAAGACTCAACCTGGGCATACCTATGAGTGTCATGAGATCTATTGGTGGCTAACAAAGGGGGTCAGAAAATAATAAAAATTAAAAAATAAAAAATAATAAAATGAAAAAAGAAAATGAAAGTAAATTGCCTAGTTTTTAATTCATTTCTTTTCTTTTTTTTTTTTACTTATGCACATATTTTTAAATCACTTCTTTGCAATTATTGCATCATAGGAGCACTTTGACCCTTTCCTTCCTTCCTTTTTAATCACTTCCGGTTTTGGTCACAGCATTTTTTCGGCGCTCTGGGAGATAAGTGGCTGTTTGATTGATCGCATGTAAGTCTTTAGCTAAATTTGTTACATATACATTTGGTCACATTTTTATCATTTGATTTGTTGTTATTAATGGTTTCTGCTAGGCGTCGGATATAATGAAATGTATGCATTTTGGTTTTTTACCGTTGTCTCTGCATGTCTGTCGGCACAGCGCTTTCATTCACACCACACTTATGAGTGACACAATTTATCAGTGACGTCATTCAGGAGCATAATAAATACGTTTTGTTTATTTGGTAATTATAAATATTTATTTCTTTTCTTTTTTCTTCCTTTTCTCACTTATACACATATTTTTAATCGGGACACTTTGACCCTTTCCTTCCCTCTTTCTAATCCCTTTCGGTTTTGGTCCCAGCGTTTTCGGCGCTCTGGGAGATAAGTGGCTATTTGATTGATCGCATGTAAATCTTTAACAAACTTTGTTATATATATTTTGTCATATTTTTGTCATTAGATTTGTCGCTGTTAATGGTTTCTGCTAGGCGTCAGATACAATGAAATATATGCTCTTTGCTTTTCTACCGCTGTCTCTGCATGTCTGCTTTCATTCACACCACACTTATGAGTGATACTATTCCATGCAGGTTATTGATCATTTGTTTCAATATCTCTGGGAGAGTCGTTTTTTTCAAGACATCAACTGTATGTGTGAGTCCCTTTTCTTTTATTTTCGTATTTTTCAATTAATTTATTATTATTTTATTTTCTGAGCTGATGACTACTCCATTTAAAAAAAAAATTTTTGTGCTGACTATCACTATTCCTCTCATTTGTTTTTCATTTTTTAGTATATTACAGTTGCTTTTATCATCTTACTCCTCCTTTGATAGTGGAGAATCATTGAGTAGGTGGGTGTCTTATGCATTCTATTCAGTTCTTTTTTGTATTTACACTCACAACAGAATCATGATATTATTATTTGGAACATTGATTTTAGTATTTTAATGTATGGTTTTAATGTATGGTGTAAATACATCAGTTGTCCATAATCAGGACATTGATTTTGATACATTTATACTTTCATTTCTTATTTCAATGTGAGATTTTATTATGTATATATGTATACTTTGTTAAGTTTATAACTCTTTTATGGGTTGTATATGATTTATCTGTTTTTTCATATATATGTTAATTCTGTGGGATTTGGATGTTATATATATATTTTTAATTTAATTATTTTTTTTAATTTTTAATTTTATGTTCTCATTATGATTATTTATTATTTATCATATATTATTTTGTTTTGTAGCCCCTGAAGCAGCCCAGCAGGGCGAAACACGGCCTGTGTCGGGCTATTGTATGCATATTTAGTTTATTAATAAAAATCATTTTTATCTCTCAACGACCTGCTTTATATTTTCCATCTTGGAGTTTGCAGATCGTCTGCCCCTTTGTTTTCATGGTAAGCTCATTCCTGCTTTATTTGTTTAAATTTCCCTTTACTCAGTGTTAACCCTTTATGTGCAGAGCTTGATATTGGTCTTCTGAGAGTCCTGCTTCTGTTAGACAGCCTTTCTGTCCATGGTAAGCTCCTTCCTACTTTGTTTAATTTTCCCTTTACTCAGTGTTAACCCTTTATGTGCAGTGCTTGGTATTTGCCTTCTGTGAACGCTGCCTCTGTTAGGCAGCCTTTCTCTGGTATCCATTTCTGTACTCTTGTGTGCCTGCTTCTTTCCTGTCCTTATTTGAAAGCAGCCTTCTTCTTTAGCCTGTTTTTCCCTGTTTAGCCATTTCCTGTGGAGCTTCGCTCTTGTAGAGTCCGTGTCTATAGTGTCTCATTCTGTCCCCGGCTTTCCCTTTTTCCCTGTGGGCTCTGCCCTCTGCTACCTGAGTTTCTGTGTAGCCTTTGTTTGTATTCTCTCCCTCTGGTTGTAGGCTGTATCCGCAAGTTTTGTCTGTCGCCCTTCCCTTTGTGTCACTGGCTAGCACTGTGTGCGTTGCTTGAGCTCCAGTCCATTTGGGGACCCCTTGTTGTTCTTTTCCTTTCCCTGGTGTATGATTTGGTTCCATTTCGGCCATGAGGCACGTACACTTGTACGAGTGGGTTCCGGATCGGCCTTGTGCCCACCTGAGTGGTCTATCTCCCTTTCCTGGTGGTGCTTATTGATTGTCATGAGTGTGCGGGGCTTTGTGGCCCATGGTATTGCTTAGTGCCTGTTTGGTCTACCCTAGCCCTTGGCCAAGGTCCTTCCTAAGCCTCTGCCTAGGCACAAGGGCTAACGATCAGATTAACAAGGAGAGATTTATGGTATAAGGGGAGTTTGAGGGCATGCTTGGCACAGAGGGATGGGGAACATTGCGGGTATGGATGGTGGATTGGGGGGGAGGGAGAAAGAGTCACCACATTATTGCTGGGGGGGGGGGGGGGGAGGATTGAGATACCAAACCAGGTCAGGGAAGTGTAGAGAAGAAAAGAGCTGTCAGACTGCCTGTGGAGTTGGGTGGAGGGGAGGGAAGAAGAGAGATGCCAGACCATGGGAAGGGGAAGATAGGAGGAAGGAGGGAAGGGAGTGAGACCTGCCCTCACACAAAAGAGGGGGAGAGCTAGAGGATGCAGGACCCGCAGGAAAAGGGAGGGAAATGCATGGTGTATAAGAGAGAGAGAAGGACATGAAATATGGTGGGGTTCTGCAAGGGAAGGAGGAAAGAAATAGATAATGGACTCATGAGAAGTGTGGTTAGGGGCAGGAAAGAGAGGGACCTTTCCTGAATTCCCAGGCAGAAGGCAGAAGAAAGAGGAGAAAGATGCTGTACAGGTGGGTTGGGGGATAGGGACATACAGGGATAATGACTTATGAGGGGGGATGAGGACACAGAATGGTGATGCATCATAAGGTGAGAAAGCATAAACAGAGAAGAAGAATACTTTATATGGTGGAAGAATAGGAGCAGGAACACAGGAAATACTGAACAGAGTGATAGCAACATAGAGGGAAGATGGATAATGGACATGTAGAGAAAAGAAATGCCAAATGGACCATCCATGATAGCTACCTGGCAAGAGAAGACAGAGGAAAGCTGAAACCTGAGACTGGGGACACCATGAAGAGGAATATTAAATGACCAGACAACAAAGGTATAAAACATTATTGATTGGAATATGTACATTTTTGGAATGTGCATTATCCACCAGAATTAGTTTTACACGTTTCTGGGAACTGCAAGACAAATATTATTAATTTGGCCATCAATCTCCACCACTGTGGTGGTAAATCTCCAACATTGGGATGTACCACCCCTGCCATCTCTGGAAGCAATTATCACAACCTATAGTTTGTGAAACACCTAGGTCTGGGACACTCTTTTCACAGGGGGATGGTGGGACAGAAGGTTTGAGAAAGGACAGGTGTGTGGAATATGGGGAGTGTGGTGTGCCCCCCCCCCTTTCTCAGGGAAGCAAGGTCACCATCAGCAGAAGTATGGCATGGACCATCAGCCCTGTTCATACCTGAGCCCTCCCCACTAGGACTGCCATGTGCCCTATGATCAGCTGCTGCACATTGGTCAAACTCACATCCTGTGCCCTCTGTTAATCACCAACACCATCAGTTGCTCCTAACCTCACACCCCCCACACCCCCTCTGTTGCTACATCTGAAGCTCCTCAAGCAGCACAGGCAAAGTGTTCTTTCCCAAACCAGTACAAGTGTGAGGTTGGCCACTAGGACTGCTGTGTGCCCTATGATCAGCTGCTGCACATTGGTCAAACTCACATCCTGTGCCCTCTGTTGAATCACCAACACCACCAGTTGCTCCTAACCCCCACCCCCCCAACTCTGTTGCTGCTGCTGCAGCTACATCTGAAGCTCTTCCAGCAGCACAGGCAAAGTGTTCTTTCCCAAACCAGTACAAGGTTACAATCACAAGGTCAGGCTCCAGAAGAGGCCTGCTGTGAACAAATTCAAACCACTGCACCCAGGGCAGGAAGGGGCTGTGGACCATAGGGTGGTAGTAAATTAAAAATGAATCAGAGAAAATGTTTCTTCACTCAACGTGTAATTAAACTCTGGACTTTGTTGCCAGAGAATATGGTAAAGGCGGTTAGCTTAGCGGGGTTTAAAAAAAGGTTTGGATGTCTTCCTAAAGGAAAAGTCCATAGACCATTATCCACTGCTTATTTCTGGGATACAGGGCCGTGCCGACGCGGTAAGCGAGGTAAGCATGGCAGGAGGGCGCCATCCTCTGGGGGGGCGCCCCGCCGCACCGTGCTTACCTCGCCCTCTTCTCCCCAGATCCTTTTTTTTTTTGTTTAAATTTACCTCTCCGGCGCGCGGCAGCGTAGGCAGCGTTAGTGAGAAGGAGGCGGCGCTCCCCCGGCCGCCCCAACGTGTCTTCCCTTCGCTCGGTTCCGCCTTCTTCTGACGTCATTTCTGACATCAGAAGAAGGTGGGACACAGCGAAGGCAAGACACGTTGGGGCGGGGGAGCGCTGCCTCCTTCTCACTAACGCTGCCTACGCTGCCGCGCGCCGGAGAGGTAAATTTAAACAAAAAAAAAAGGATCTGGGGAGAAGAGCGTGGGAAGTGTAGCGCTCGTTTTCGGGGGGGGGGGGGCGCCGGAGAGGCCAACTGCAGGGGGGCGCCGGAGACCCTAGGCACGGCCCTGCTGGGATAAGCAGCATAAAATGTATTGAACTTTTTTGGGATCTTGCCAGGTATTTGTGACCTGGATAGGCCACTGCTGGAAACAGGACGCTGGGCTTGATGGACCTTTGGTCTGTCCCAGTGTGGCAATACTTATGTACTTAAATGGCAGATGACGTTTAATGTGAGCAAGTGCAAAGTGATGCATGTGGGAAAGAGGAACCCAAATTAGAGGTATGTAACACAAGGTTCCACGTTAGGAGTCACCCTGACCAAGAAAGGGAGCTAGGCGTCGTCGTTGATAATACGTTGAAACCCTCTGCTCAGCGTGTGGTGGCGGCAGCTAAGAAAGCAAATAGAATGTTACGTATTATTAAGAAAGGAATGGAAAACAAAAATGAGGATGTTATAATGCCTTTGTATTGCTCCATGGTGCGACTGCACCTCAAATACTGTGCTCAATTCTGGTTGCCGCATCTCAAAAAAACTATTGTGGAATTAGAAAAGATACAGAGAAGAGCGACAAAAATGATAGCGGGGATGGGACGACTTCCCTATGAGGAAAGGCTGAAGCAACTAGGACTCTTCAGCTTGGAGAAAAGATGGCTGAGGGGCGATATGATAGAGGTCTATAAAAGAATGAGTAGAGTGGAACGGGTAGACATGAATCGCTTGTTTAATCTTTCCAAAAATACTAGGACTAGGGGGCACACGATGGAGCTACAAAGTAGTAAATTTAAAACAAATCAGAGAAATTTTTTCTTCACTCAACGTGTAATTAAAGTCTGGAATTTGTTCCAGAGAATGTACTAAAAGCAGTTAGCTTAGCGGGGTTTAAAAAATGTTTGGATGGCTTCCTACAGGAAAAGTCCATAGACCATTATTAAAATGGACTTGGGGAAAAATCCACTGCTTATTTCTAGGATAAACAGTATAAAATGTATTGTACTTTTTGGTATCTTGCCAGGTACTTGTGACCTGGATTGGCCACTGTTGGAAACAGGATGCTGGACTTGTTGGACCTTCGGTCTGTCCCAGCATGGCCATACTTATGCAAAGTGGGGGGGGGGGGACAATATTTTGGCCAGATGGTCCATGCCAGGACAACAACTGCACCTCTGGAAGGAATGAGTAGAATGGATTTTGATGTTGGAGTGGAAGGGAAGATAAAGGGGAGGATGGGTTAAAGAACATGGGAGAAGTAAATGGGTGACAGGGTGTGTGGCTGGCTTCTGCATGGTCCTGCTGAGAGTGTTGGCAAACTAGGCAACAGTGTCAGTTGGCTACAAGTAGCTAGTGGTGGCAGGTGCCTCAGACTCTAATGTACAGATGATGACAGTGCACCTGGCTGCAGTACAGTGGTAGTGGTGGTGAGGGTGGTGGTAGCAGTGGCAGTGACAATGGGATAGTGAGAAATCTCCTGGTCCTGGCTTGTGGAGCAGACATTACAACATCCATGTGTGAGAACTGATGGAATGTTCTAAACCCAGGGTACAAATATGGTTAATGTGGCAGGGGTGGCAATGAATACTGACCTGACCCCCTTGGCTGATTTTCATGTTGTGTGAGCAGTGCGGGAACATGGCCCATATCCTTGCATCAATCCACACTCATATCTTTCTCCATTCCCCCTCCCCCATTTCTTGCCTTTGACATTTTGCACTACAATATTTTACTTCCCCTCACACCCCCAAACACAGTCCCCGATATCTCTTCTTCAAGTTATTGGCCACTCCCATTCATGCACCATTTCCACTGCTATACTCCAACCTTTGCTCATGTCTCTGATCTCCTTCTTCCCTACTCTACTCCCCTATCCTCCTGTAGGTGACCCCTTCCCCTATACTGCTGTTTGCTAGGAATAATGGTTTTCAGCTGAGGGTCTGACATATGCTCCTGACCAGAACCATCTACCTGCTAGGGTCAGACTTTGGGGACCTGTAAGTTAGGGGATAAAAGAGGCCAGTGTGGCACAGAGACAGTGGTGATCAGCATCACTAAAGGCAGGGTCCTGAACCCTTGAAGGGTCAATTTGCCATACACCTGTAGCAATATTTCCTTCCCTGGCATAATTAGGTTGAAAATAGAAAATGCTCACACAGTCTGAACAAATAGTTTCTTGGACCATAAATGACTCACCATTCTACTTGTCCTACCTGTGGCAATGGAGGTTGATGTGACATAATGAAAGTCAGAAAGAGTTGCAGCGAGAATCAAATCCAGGACACTGAGCTGAAACAGTACTGCACTAACCGTTGGGCCAGTGATGCACTGCAATCTCTCTCTCTTTGTGGAAGTGTGTGCACTATTGCTGAATGATGGCCAAGCACACCTTGCAGGATGATGGCACTTGCAACAGTGATCCCTAAAGCCATATTCACTAACAGTCATTCCCACTATGCTTTCACAGACACACCTTACAATAATACATAAGTACATAAGTAATGCCACACTGGGAAAAGGACCAAGGGTCTATCGAGCCCAGCATCCTGTCCACGACAGCGGCCAATCCAGGTCAAGGCCACCTGGTGAGCTTACCAAACGTACAAACATTCTATACATGCTATTCCTGGAATTGTGGATTTTTCCAAGTCCATTTAGTAGTGGTTTATGGACTTGTTCTTTAGGAAACCGTCTAACCCCTTTTTAAACTCTGCTAAGCTAACCGCCTTCACCACATTCTCCGGCAACGAAATCCAGAGTTTAATTATGCGTTGGGTGAAGAAACATTTTCTCCATTTGTTTTAAATTTACTACACTGTAGTTTCATCGCATGCCCCCTAGTCCTAGTATTTTTGGAAAGCCGTGAACAGATTGCTTCACATCCACCTGTTCCATGCCACTCATTATTTTATATACCTCTATCATGTCTCCCCTCAGCGGTCTCTTCTCCAAGCTGAAAAGCCCTAGCCTCCTTAGTCTTTCTTCATAGGGAAGTCGTCCCATCCCCGCTATCATTTTAGTCACCCTTCGCTGCTCCTTTTCCAATTCTACTATATCTTTCTTGAGATGCGGCGACCAGAATTGAACACAATACTCAAGGTGCGGTCGCACCATGGAGCGATACAACGGCATTATAACATCCTCACAACTGTTTTCCATACCTTTCCTAAGAATACCCAACATTCTATTTGCTTTCCTAGCCGCAGCAGCACACTGAGCAGAAGGTTTCAGTGTATTATCGACGACGACACCCAGATCCCTTTCTTGGTCCGTAACTCCTAACGTGGAACCTTGCATGACGTAGCTATAATTCGGGTTCTTTTTTCCCACATGCATTACCATGCACTTGCTCACATTAAATGTCATCTGCGATTTAGCCACCCAGTCTCCCAGTCTCGTAAGGTCCTTCTGTAATTTTTCACAATCCTGTCGCGAGTTAACGACTTTGAATAACTTTGTGTCATCAGCAAATTTAATTACCTCGCTAGTTACTCCCATCTCTAAATCATTTATAAATATATTAAAAAACAGCAGTCCTAGCACAGACCCCTGAGGAACCCCACTAACTACCCTTCTCCATTGTGAATACTGCCCATTTAACCCCACTGTTTCCTATCCTTCAACCAGTTTTTAATCCACAATAGGACATTTCCTCCTACCCCATGACCCTCCAATTTCCTCTGTAGCCTTTCATGAGGTACCTTGTCAAACGCCTTTTGAAAATCCAGATACATGATATCAACCGGCTCCCCTTTGTCCATATGTTTGTTTACTCCTTCACAAAGGAAAGATATTCAACATAAAGGAATCTTTCACTTGCTCATCTTCCAATGTGGTATATAATTCAGTGTAAAAAATGTAATGAAGGATGCTATATTGGAGAAACAGGCCAGATGCTTAATATAAGATTCAATTTACATAGACATCACATGAACAATACTGGTGCCAGTAGGGCTCTCACCCCTGTTGGTCAGCACTTTACAGGACCAGGACACTGTACCAGTGATTTCACAGTGAGAATCCTGAAAGGTAACTTTAAAACAACACAGGAACATAAGACCTTTGAAGTCAGAATGATTGACTATTTTGACACCCAACAGACGGGACTTAACAAGGATCTGGGTTTTCTAGCCCATTATAAACCATAAAGTTGTATTTCTCTGTTTATCACCCTCCCCTCAACTACCCACACCATCCTGTTAGACTATCAATTGAATGCTTTGATGTCCCCATGCATACCTCCCACCCACCCTGTTAGACTGTCAATGAAAGGCTTGGATCCTTCACTTACAGTGGGGGAAATAAGTATTTGATCCCTTGCTGATTTTGTAAGTTTGCCCACTGACAAAGACATGAGCAGCCCATAATTGAAGGGTAGGTTATTGGTAACAGTGAGAGATAGCACATCACAAATTAAATCCGGAAAATCACATTGTGGAAAGTATATGAATTTATTTGCATTCTGCAGAGGGAAATAAGTATTTGATCCCCCACCAACCAGTAAGAGATCTGGCCCCTACAGACCAGGTAGATGCTCCAAATCAACTCGTTACCTGCATGACAGACAGCTGTCGGCAATGGTCACCTGTATGAAAGACACCTGTCCACAGACTCAGTGAATCAGTCAGACTCTAACCTCTACAAAATGGCCAAGAGCAAGGAGCTGTCTAAGGATGTCAGGGACAAGATCATACACCTGCACAAGGCTGGAATGGGCTACAAAACCATCAGTAAGACGCTGGGCGAGAAGGAGACAACTGTTGGTGCCATAGTAAGAAAATGGAAGAAGTACAAATGACTGTCAATCGACAAAGATCTGGGGCTCCACGCAAAATCTCACCTCGTGGGGT
Organism: Microcaecilia unicolor; assembly: GCF_901765095.1. Lineage (NCBI taxonomy): Eukaryota > Metazoa > Chordata > Amphibia > Gymnophiona > Siphonopidae > Microcaecilia > Microcaecilia unicolor. The sequence continues at coordinate 139,701,118 of NC_044041.1, read as the reverse complement.
ATCCTTGATCATGAGGAAGGTTAGAAATCAGCCTACAACTACAAGGGGGGAACTTGTCAATGATCTCAAGGCAGCTGGGACCACTGTCACCACGAAAACCATTGGTAACACATTACGACATAACGGATTGCAATCCTGCAGTGCCCGCAAGGTCCCCCTGCTCCGGAAGGCACATGTGACGGCCCGTCTGAAGTTTGCCAGTGAACACCTGGATGATGCCGAGAGTGATTGGGAGAAGGTGCTGTGGTCAGATGAGACAAAATTGAGCTCTTTGGCATGAACTCAACTCGCCGTGTTTGGAGGAAGAGAAATGCTGCCTATGACCCAAAGAACACCGTCCCCACTGTCAAGCATGGAGGTGGAAATGTTATGTTTTGGGGGTGTTTCTCTGCTAAGGGCACAGGACTACTTCACCGCATCAATGGGAGAATGGATGGGGCCATGTACCGTACAATTCTGAGTGACAACCTCTTTCCCTCCGCCAGGGCCTTAAAAATGGGTCGTGGCTGGGTCTTCCAGCACGACAATGACCCAAAACATACAGCCAAGGCAACAAAGGAGTGGCTCAGGAAGAAGCACATTAGGGTCATGGAGTGGCCTAGCCAGTCACCAGACCTTAATCCCATTGAAAACTTATGGAGGGAGCTGAAGCTGCGAGTTGCCAAGCGACAGCCCAGAACTCTTAATGATTTAGAGATGATCTGCAAAGAGGAGTGGACCAAAATTCCTCCTGACATGTGTGCAAACCTCATCATCAACTACAGAAGACGTCTGACCGCTGTGCTTGCCAACAAGGGTTTTGCCACCAAGTATTAGGTCTTGTTTGCCAGAGGGATTAAATACTTATTTCCCTCTGCAGAATGCAAATAAATTCATATACTTTCCACAATGTGATTTTCCGGATTTAATTTGTGATGTGCTATCTCTCACTGTTACCAATAACCTACCCTTCAATTATGGGCTGCTCATGTCTTTGTCAGTGGGCAAACTTACAAAATCAGCAAGGGATCAAATACTTATTTCCCCCACTGTATATATACTGTCAGCTAGCACATTTGCTTATTTCCGATCTGACGAAGAAGGGCAACCTTCGAAAGCTAATCAAGAAATGTATTAAGTTATGTCCAATAAAAAAGGTATCATCTTATTTTCTTTTCCATGTTTATTTTGTTTGATTTCTATTGATTACCTTTAAGAGTGGACTAACACGGCTACCACACCTCTCTACTAAAGAATTGAAGTAAATTGGTCAGGCAAGATTTCCCCACACAAAAGCCGTGCTGACTTGGTCTCAGTAATCCATGTCCTTGGATGTGATCTGTAATTTTGTTTTTGATAATAGCCTCTACCATTTTCCCCGGCACCGACGTCAAACTCACCGGTCTATAATTTCCCGGATCTCCCCTGGAACCTTTTTTAAAATGGGCGTTACATTGGCCACCCTCCGATCTTCCGGTACCACGCTCGATTTTAAGGATAAATTGCATATCACTAACAGTAGCTCCGCAAGCTAATTTTTCAGTTCTATCAGTACTCTAGGATGAATACCATCCGGTCCAGGAGATTTGCTACTCTTCAGTTTGCTGAACTGCCCCATTACATCCTCCAGGTTTACTGTGAAGTCAGTAAGTTTCTCTGACTCGTCCGCTTGAAATACCATTTCCAAACCGGTATCCCACCCAAATCTTCCTTGGTGAAGACCGAAGCAAAGAATTCATTCAATCTCTCCATTACATCTTTATCTTCCTTGATCGCCCCTTTTACCCCTCGGTCATCCAGCAGCCCCAACCGATTCTTTTGCCGGCTTCCTGCTTTTAATATACCGAAAAAGTTTTTGCTATGTTTTTTTGCTTCTAATGCTATCTTTTTTTCGTAATCCCTCTTGGCCTTCCTGAGGTTTTGCAACTACATTCAAAGCGGTTTACATATATTTAGGTACTTATTTTGTACCAGGATCAATGGAGGATTAAGTGCTCAGAGTCACAAGGAGCTGCAGTGGGAATCAAACTCAGTTCCCTAGGATCAAAGTCCACTGCATTAACCACTAGGCGAAGGAATGTATGAAACACAGTATATAAACTATCCTCTCAGAAGAATATTTTGGGAGAAGCAAACAGAACAGCATCCAGTTATGTTACTGTATAATTCTCTCCTGAGAAATGTATTTGTAATTGGTAAGCCAAAATAATAAAGAATATACTTTCTCATATGCAATTAGCCTTGGTTTCTGTTACTCCTCCCAGTTGAGAATGGCTGGTTCATGCTAATTGTAAGCGATATTGCGGAAGGGCTGTCTGGTAAGGTTTGTCTCTTTGCGGATGATACTAAACTCTGCAACAGGGTGGACACCCTGGAGGGTGTGAATGACATGAGGAAGGACCTAGCGAAGCTAGAGGAATGGACCGATACTTGGCAACTAAGGTTTTAATCCCAAAAAATGCAGGGTCATGCACTTGGGTTGCAAAAATCCGAGGGAACGGTACAGTATAGGGGGTGTAGTGCTTCAGTGTGCGAAGGAAGAGTGGGACTTGGGGGTGATTGTGTCGGATGACCTTAAAGCTTTCAAACAGGTAGAAAAAGCGACAGCAGGAAAAAGGAGGTGATAGTGCCGTTGTATAAGTCTCTGGTGAGGCCTCTTTGGAGTACTGCATGCAGTTCTGGAGACCGCACCTACGGAAAGATATAAACAGGATGGAGTCGGTCCAGAGGGCGGCTACAAAATTAGTAAGCGGACTTGAATGCAAAATTATAGGGACAGGCTTATGAACCTCAACATGTATACGCTGGGAGACAGGAGACATGATAGAGACGTTTAAATATCTCAAGGGCATTTCTGTACAGGAAGAGAACCTTTTTCAAATGAAGGAGAGCTCTGGAATGAAGGGGCATATGACAAAGATAAGAGGGAATAGGCTTAGGAGTAACCTAAGGAAGTATTATTTCACAGAAAGGGTGGTGGAGGCGTGGAATGGCCCTCCCAGTGGAGGTGGTGGAGGACTGTTCCAGAATTTAAAAAGGCATGGGATAAGCATGTGGATCACTTAGGAACAGGAAGAATTAGGGTTACAGAGGATGGGCAGACTGGATGGGTCATATGGCCTTTATCTGCCGTCATGTTTCTATGATAGAGCAGCCTTTTAATTAAAACATTTGGTTGCCCTCTGACAGTGAAAAGGCGGAGTGAGCTGCCCAGGACGCCGGACAGAAGGACTCCACAAGCAGGAGATTGTGTCTAGATTCACGCTGCAGGATTCTGTAAATATAGAGAAGAAAAGAAGCCTTTACCTTGTCCCCCCCCCTCTTTCCTGGGAAGGGGGCATCTTGCAGAGAGCAGGGAGACACAGAGGACAAGCTGAGAGCCAGCAACAATGCTAGCACCTTTTGTTAGAATGTTTAGAGTGTTTAAAATGCTCCAGCACTGTTGTACAAAGAACTCAGATGTCCATGGCTGCTAGATGTGTGTTTTTAAAGTTTCATGAGTTTGAATCTGTATGGAGGGGACAGTGAAACCTTGTTACAAATCTCCCGATTGGCTGTCTGAGAGCACAGTACAAGGCTCCTGATTTGCTGTTTGAGAACTGGAAGTAGAGGAGGGGAAACGTGTGTGAGATAGGAGGGGCCTAGTTTCTGTTCAGAGCTGGGCAACTTCAAGGGCCTCACCAGTGTTGCCAGGTGGGCGGTTTGTTACCGCCCAATTGGGCGGTTTTTCCGCCGACCTGCGCGGGAAATTTTTGGCCGCGGCGGGTTGCGGTTTTTGGGCTGCTTTTTGGGCTTCAGGGCGGTTTTTTTTGGGCGGCTTTTTCGGCCGCGGGGGGGGACGGGGTTAGTGAGTTTTGGGCGGGGCCGATGTGGGAGGCGGGGCCGATGACGGGGGAGGCGGGGCGGGTTGATGACGGCGGGGGCGGGGTGGGTGATGACGCGGGGGTGGGGGTGTCAGGGGCGGGGTTTGAGTTTGGGCGGGTTTTGGGGCGGTTTTTTATGCTGGATTGGGTGGGAAAAAATTTTCCACCTGGCAACACTGGGCCTCACTTGTCTCCTGCCTCAAGGAAACTCACCTCAGATAGACTTTTGTGCTGGCTTTCTTCCAGGAATTTCCTACTCTAAAACTGTGCTTTTGGACATTTCTGGTGCATTTTGTAACCTTGTCTTCCCCTTATCCTAACCAGCTATGTAGATAAGTGGCTTAATACAATTCTAGAGATAGGTTTTACAACAAACACAATCCACACGTTTTACATTTTAACCCCCCCCCCCCTCACCCTGCCCCTCATCCCACCCACCCCAAGACTTCCACTTCCTAAATAGCTTTCCTACATACACTATTTATCACAAATTAACTCCACCCAAATACAAATCTCTCTGCCTGTGTGGCTTAAGAGTAAAGTAAATCTTGCATACTCTTAACCCCATCATAGCATACCTATTCATACCAAATACATCAGCATGACTCTTATTCTCTGTAATAATTGTGGTGCTTTAGTTTCAAGGCCAATCATCTGGACACTAAAAGCTTGTCCTATATGTCATCAGCTCGCTAGTTTAAAAAAGGAGCTTAGTAAACTAAAGGAGGAATTAGATACACTTAAAGCAGCTTCAAAGACTCCACAAAATCATTACTGCTCAGAATCAAACCAACTTCACACCACTGCCTCAAAGGATAAAACCACCTAAAAATAGATGGTTCACAGTAGGCTCAGGCAGAGTTCGTTATGTGACACACAAGCATCCACCCTCACAAGTGATGCCCTACAGAATTCCTTTGCACCATTACAGCACTGTGATATTCCTGAAAATAGAACGGATGCAGAAGAAAAAGGAATGAAGGTGGAACAAAAAGATAGGAAGGTACCCAAAGGGTTAAGACACCCCCAAATCACTAAAACACATACCAGGAAATGTAGATGGAATGCAATGACCGCAAATGCTCACAGTCTAAGCAATAAAGTTCATGACCTTCAAGCCCTGATGGTGGAGGCAGACTTAGACATTGTTGCAATCACGGAGACGTGGCTAAATGGTTCCCATTCATGGGATGCAAACATACCAGGCTATAATCTATTTAGGAAGGATAGAGAGGGTCGTAAAGGTGGAGGAGTAGCTCTGTATGTGAGAAATGATATCACGGCGACTGAAATGACAGGGACCTGGGGAAAAGAAGAAGCGATATGGATCACCTTAAAAAGAGATGATAGAACCTCAGTCCATGTGGGTGTTGTCTACAGACCCCCGACACAACTGGAAGAACTAGATAAGGATCTGATCGCGGATATTCAAAAGTTAGGAAGAAGAGGGAGGTGCTGTTGCTGGGAGATTTCAATCTGCCGGATGTAGATTGGAAGGTTCCGTCGGCGAAATCGGAAGAGAAGTAGACAGATCGTGGATGCTTTCCAAAGTGTTTTGCTCAGACAAATGCTGACGGAACCCACGAGGGAGGGAGCGACGCTGGATCTGGTGCTTACAAATGGGGATAGCGTTGTCAAATGTCGAGTGGGTGCCCACCTGGGCGGCAGTGACCATCAAACGGTTTGGTTTTGATATGACTGCTGTAGTGGAGGGCAGCCACTCAAAACTCAAAGTCCTGGATTTCAAGCGTACTGACTTTACTAAATGGGGGGAATACCTGAGGAAGGAGCTGATGGGCTGGGAGGAAGTTCAAGAAGTGGAAGGACAGTGGTCCAGGCTGAAAGAAGCTATAAATAGGGCTACAAACCTTTATGTAAGGAAAGTAAATAAAAGCAAGAGAACAGGAAACCGATATGGTTCTCTAAGCAAGTGGCTGAGAAAATAAGGCTAAAGAGTTGGCGTTCCAGAAATACACAAAAACTCAAGAACAGGAACACGGGAAGGAATACCGGAGGAAACTGAAAGAAGCCAAGAGAGAGATACGTCTGGCGAAAGCGCAAGCGGAAGAACAAATGGCTAGAAATGTAAGGAGGGGTGACAAAAATTTCTTCAGGTATATTAGTGAAAGGAGAATGACTAAAAAGGGAATTGTGAGACTAAAAGATACTGCGAACCGCTATGTAGATAGTGATGAAGGAAAGCAAATTTGCTAAATAGATACTTTTGTTCTGTTTTCACAGAAGAAAAATCCTGGAGCAGGACCGCGATGGACTGGAACAAGTACAAATGATAGTGGAGTGGATACAGCATCATTTACAGAAGAGAGTGTGTATGAACAACTTGTAAAGCTAAAGGTGGACAAAGCCATGGGACCGGATGGGATCCACCCCAGGATATTAAGGGAGCTCAGAGAGGTCCTGGCGGGTCCTCTTAAGATTTGTTTAATAAATCCTTGGAGACGGGAGATGTTCCGAGGGATTGGAGAATGGTGGAGGTGGTCCCTCTTCACAAAAGTGGTGATAGGGAAGTAGCTGGAAACTACAGGCCGGTAAGCCTCACTTCGGTTATGGAAAAGTAATGGAAGCGATGCTGAAGGAAAGGATAGTGAATTTTCTGGAAGCCAATAAGTTGCAAGATCCGAGACACATGGTTTTACCAAAGGGAAATCGTGCCAAACGAATCTTATTGAGTTTTTTGATTGGGTGACAGGAGAATTGACTCAGGGACGAGCTATGGACGTAATCTACTTAGATTTCAGCAAAGCTTTTGACACTGTTCCCCACAGGAGGCTTTTAAATAAACTGGATGGGCTGAAGATAGGACCTAAAGTGGTGAATGGATTAGGAACTGGTTGACAGACAGACGCCAGAGGGTGGTGGTGAATGGAGTTAGCTCGGAGGAGGGAAAGGTGAGTAGTGGAGTGCCTCAAGGATCAGTGCTGTTCAATATATTTGTGAGTGACCTTGCCGAAGGGTTAGAAGGTAAAGTTTGCCTATTGCGGATGATACTAAGATCTGTAACAGAGTGGACACCCCGGAGGGAGTGGAAAACATGAAAAAGGATTGAAGAAGCTAGAACAATGGTCTAAGGTCTGGCAATTAACTTCAATGCGAAGAAATGCAAAGTGATGCACTTAGGGAATAGAAATCCACGGGAGACGTATGTGTTAGGTGGCGAGAGTCTGATAGGTTCAGACGGGGAGAGGGACCTTGGGGTGATAGTATCTGAGGATTTGAAGGTGACGAAACAGTGTGACAAGGCGGTGGCTGTATCTAGAAGGTGTTGGGCTGTATAGAGAGAGGTGTGACCAGCAGAAGAAAGGGGTGTTGATGCCTCTGTATAAGTCGTTGGTGAGGCCCCATCTAGAGTATTGTGTTCAGTTTTGGAGGCCATATCTTGCTAAGGATGTAAAAAGAATCGAAGCGGTTGCAAAGAAAAGCTACGAGAATGGTATGGGATTTGCGTAACAAGACGTATGAGGAGAGACTTGCTGACCTGAACATGTATACCCTGGAGGAAAGGAGAAAACAGGGGTGATATGATACAGACGTTCAAATATTTGAAAGGTATTAATCCGCAAACGAACCTTTTCCGGAGATACGAAGGTGGTAGAACGAGAGGACATGAAATGAGATTGAAGGGGGGCAGACTCAAGAAAAATGTCAGAAGTATTTCTTCACGGAGAGAGTGGTGGATGCTGGAATGCCCTCCCACAGGAGGTGGTGGAGAGGAAAACGGTAACGGAATTCAAACATGCGTGGGATAAACATAAAGGAATCCTGTTCAGAAGGAAAGGATCCTCAGGAGCTTAACCGAGATTGGATAGCAGAGCCGGTAGTGGGAGGCCGGGGGCTGGAGGTTGGGAGGCGGGGATAGTGCGGGGCAGACTTATACGGTCTGTGCCAGAGCAGTGGTGGGAGGAGGGACTGGAGGTCTGGGAGGCAGGGATAGCGCTGGGCAGACTTATACGGTCTGTGCCCCGAGCCGGTTGGTGGGAGGCGGGGCTAGAGCTGGGCAGACTTATACGGTCTATGCCCTGAAGAGCACAGGTAGAAATCAAAGTAGGTATACACCAAAAGTAGCACACATGAGTTGTCTGTTGGGCGACTGGATGGACCGTGCAGGTCTTTTTCTGCCGTCATCTACTATGTTACTATGTTACTATATAGCCATAGGAGACAGGATCTGCAAAAGGCATGAATTTGGACCAATGAGGTGGCAAGAGGCAGTGTGATCCTTAGATCGGCGCGAATTTTGAGCCATCCAGGGGGCAGGAGAAGTGGAACAAAGAAAAAGTTTTTACAGTGCAGAGGCTGCCTGGAAGAAGGCAATCGAGGCTACAGACAATGGAAGCTACAAGCATGGTCTGAGGGAAGAATGTGCTGCAAGCTGGGCAGAAGCAGGGCATGCTCACATAAGAAGAGGCAGCTGCAGACTGGATCCACAGATAAGAAAGAGAACTGGTGAGTGTGGCTGGGCATTGAAGCAGACAGGAACAGAAGAAGGGGGCCTGAGGTGAGCTGAGCAGAAGATTTGCTGTTACAGTGGTCACAGGGATGTGCTGGGAGCAGTGCATAGCTGGATAGAACCCCAGAGGAATCCACCCAGGGCAATCCGCATGTGTGTGTGTCTGTCTGTCCAGAGAGCAGAGGAGAAAGCCAGCCATGTGACTGTCCTGTAAAGAAGAGGCTCCAGAGAGAAAGAGACACCCCCCCCCCCTGCATTGAGTGCCCAGATAAGAAAAGAACTGTGCCTTTTGAGTGCCTGTCTCAGGAGGGATCTAGCCCAGAAGCTTGCTGGTTTGAGCGTCCAAAAGAGGAGAGAGAAGGGGCATCCCCCTGCACTGAGTGGCCAGACTAAAAGTGAACACTGTGGGGTTTTTTTTGTTTATGCCTGCCTCCAGGGATCCAGACAAAAGCCTGCCTTGGGGAACAGCTGCCATGCCTAAGCTTGAGTCCTGCGAGTGTCTGCCTCTAGGGGATTTAGTGTAGCCGTCCATCAGTGAGATTAGGGGTGGTGTATAGCAGAACAAAACAAAAGGGGTCATGTTTTGAGCGGTTGAGATAGGAATTTTCCTTGCTTATCTTTTTATTTTGAATTTAGTTAGTCACAAGTTCCACAGAAAGTCAAGGTTTTCCTTTTTTGAGTTTTTTTAGTCAGAGTAGTAGGTATCGGGAGTCCCTGAACCAGTGAGCTGACCTCCCCAACCGAGGAGACGTGGAAGTGAAGAAGGACTAAGGTACCCAATGCAAGAAAGCAGCGATGCTAGCGAAGACTTTTAATATACTGGTAAAGAAATTGTGTGCACACAAATTGAAAACTATATATATCAGATCTGAGTGCATTAATTAGTGCTGTGTACATGTGTGGGATGTTTTGGGTTACTGCAGATGTGGCGTTGGGGGTCTTGATAGCTGTGAGCCCTTGATAACTGTGATTCTTGGTGACTGTGATTGTAGTTTTAAAATGTTATTGCCTTTATTTCTTTTGTAACTTATTCTCAAAGCATTTAACATCTGCACTAATTTTATTAATACCATCAACCTGTAAAAATTGGTACCAACATTTAAGAAACATAACCAACAAGTGTTTCTATTTACTTTTACCCCTCTATTCATTTTACCCTTTAATAAAACCTTTAATATTTCTTTTCTTGCTAGATCCCTTGGTTGTGTGAAGTATATTTGGGAACCCTATTAAACTGTGACACTCATATATTTATTTCTTCAATTATTCAAATTTACCTGCTCCACGACTAGGGGGTTTTACAATTCTTTGACACATTTTAGTTTAGAAAGAAGTTTATCAAAATTCAGCTGTGGGATTCTGGATAAGCATATCCAGTGCAATTTTTCTAGCAAAAAAGGTGCCGGTACTCAAATGCCAGGCCACCCTTCCAGGGGTGGGGTGATCACTGAGGGACTCACCCCACAATAGCCAGGCCCCCTGCAACCAGTCCAGAATCTATGACAAGGCAGAATTGGTGTGTTGAGCGTGAGCTCTTTCATTAAACTTGTGGTCCATGGGTCAATTTTAGCAGGACACTGGAAAAGGTGCCGGTACTCAGTACCCCCGAAGTACCCCCTCAAAAAAGCCCTGAGCATATATTCTATTTGGTGATCATTGCCAGATTCAGTTGCAGGATCTCTGGGACATTGCCAGTGCAGGTTTGCATGCACAGTGGTGAGTATTAACTTTCTTTTAATATATAACGAAAATTGTATATATAAGAATGCTTACAACTTTGGAGGTAGTTGTTAAGTATTTTCTCTTAGAAAAAAAGAATCTTACTAAACTTTCTAATAAATGGTATAAATGGAGTAAGAAACAGACTGATCTTTGTTGGCCCCCACAAGGATCATTTGACCCAAATATTTTGCGCACACTAATTAAATATAATGACACTTACAAAAAGGGTAAAAATCACATTAAACATTACAAGCTATAAATAAATGGATTCTAGTTGGGGATACATAGTTAGAGTATCTGTCTGACTCTACTAAATTTCCTCCTCCACCCACAGCCCTGTGGAACCCCCATATGACGGTGCAACCCACAGGTTTAGAAACCACAAGAGCTCCTAAATTATTATCTTGTGGCACAGCTATATGTTTATAAAAAAATTATATCCTGATTCACCACAGGAATTGAAAAATTCTGATTTAAATCAGACGTACAACCTTCTGCAGATTTTTTACCCTGTCCACTACAGTACAAATTAAAGGCACGGTCAATATTACATCACAAAAGAAAGTGGAAAAGAAACCAACTTCAAGAGATCAGTCCACACCAAGGGTAAATGCTCCAATAAACAATTTTATTTGGACCCTACACGGATACATCATCAGACATACATCAGAGGTGATGAAAGATAAGAAATAATAATAGGTAATAAATAAATAAATGAATAAATAAATAAATAAAAACTCTATAAAAAACATACCTCAGTAAATAAACTCTATACATCCATGTCAAAGGTATATTATATTAATCCATTATAATATATATGTATATATACATCAGAATTACTACAAATAGTTATACAATCATTTTCATTTTATCAAATTACATCTACTCTATTAATTTAATATATCGATTGTGTAATTTTATATACAAAAAATTCTATATATTTTGTTAGTTTTTGATTTTTTAGAATTTTTATATATATTTTGTCTGTTTTTGATTTTAATTTGTATGTACTTATTAATGATTATGTATATGTATTATTTTTAGACCCCTGATGAAGGCTTTTTAAAAGTGAAACACGGACTGTGTAGGGTCCCAAATAATATTGTTTATTGGAGCATTTTTACCCCTTGTGTGGACTGATCTCTTGAAGTTGGTTTCTTTTCCACTTCTTTTGTGCTGTTGACTTTGTGGATATTGTGAACCCCTCTTATGTTTACAGTCAATATTACGCCACTCTCAGCTAATGCTGCAGACCTAGAGGTTCCCCAAATTCATGATTCTCAATGCTTAACCCCTAAGAATATTCTCACCAGAAACCTCGAGCGTATGTCTAATTCATTACTGAACTAAAAACCGACCTTAAAATGCCTGATACTGAGCTTTTAAATGACGATGGTTCCCTGCATAAACTCATAAGGTTCAAGGATCCCATCTCATCTCATACTATATTTCATGACTCTACACCTGCCACAGTCCAAATTAAAGGAATCGTTGATCTCACCCAGTACCAGATGATTCTGCTACTAAAGCCAGTTTTCAATCGGCAGGTCCAGTAAGAGAGTCATTAAAACATTCCTCATTACACGGGCCCTACTGATACTTTTACAGAGGTCTTGAATGTATGGAGAGAACACTAACTGATTTAGAGCACGATCTTAAAATGTCTCGAACTCCAAATAATGCCTGTCCCCGTCCAGGGAGGCAAATGAGAGCCCCATAGCCAAGCATACTAGGTCCTGCTGTTTTAAACATGATGCTATCACAGATAATCAGATCATGCAAGGCGAAACCCCACGCCTCTGTAATACGCTGAAAAACAAGGATATCATAGGTGGAAGTTCTGTCCCTTACAAGATACTGAAACACCCAACTTCCTCTTCCATGTTTGTGCTTCTGCCCCTTACCACACCAAATGAATATGTAGCCCAACAAGAAAATTCTTGGTATTTGTTTCAGCTCTGGGCTGACAATCTTGCAGTTTGGTCTGAATCTCTTTGGCTATAATCAGATAGATATCCTTGTGAGGGTTCAGTACAAACTGACCAAACTTAAGGTTGCTCGGACCTAATTTTGTTCTCACCCAGATCCTGGCTGGGGTCCGAGGGTTCAAACTTATATGACTGAGGGTCTTACTATTTGGGAAAAATATGAGAACAAATTTCCTTGTATAAAACCCTCTGCACTACCAACTAAGTTTTACCTCTGTTTAATAAATCTTCTGGAGGTGTCCCACATACAAAGTACATTCCATACTCTGATGTTGAACTTAATAGTTTAGCTCAGCAATTACCTGATTTGTTTGATGGTGGATATAAATGGGATACGTAGATTGAAGAGCTAACTATGGGAAAAACACTCGCAGTAGGAGATTTAAGGCATTTTTAGCGCGCATACCCCAAGCTAACATTCTTGATCTTTTTACAGCCACCGGTTACGGTAATGCGGCTACTGAAGATACTTATGATGGCTCTGAATTTTCTCTTATTAAGAGATCCCTGTTTAATACCATAGCGTACTAGCTTTCCCACTCATAAGGACTTCTCTGTCCTTACTTCCCAACGCTGAGAACCCACTGAACCTATTGAAAAATATATGTTTAAATTACAACAGCTATACAGAGAAGAGACAGAAGAGCGTTTTGATGCTCCAAATAGTCTCTGTCATGTCACTGCAAGCGATCTGGAGTAGTGAGCCCTTGGGCTACTGCCAGAGACCGGCAACAGCAGGAAGACCACCCAACAGGGAAGCGCGGACAAACACCAACAGGCTGGACTGGAACCAAAAGCTGGAATGGACTTGGCTTGGCTGGACTGGAACCAGAAGCTGGAGCGGACTTGATTTGGCTGGACTACACCAACAGGCTGGACAGGAACCACACACTAGAACAGACTTGCTTGGCTGGTCTGGAACCAAAAGCTGGAGCAGACTTGGCTTGACTGGACTGGAACCACAAGCTGGAGCGGACGTGGCTTGGCTGGACTGGAACCACAAGCTGTAGCAGACTTGGCTTGACTGGACTGGAACCACAAGCTGGAGCGGACGTGGCTTGGCTGGACTAGAACAACAAGCTGGAGCGGCTTGGCTGGACTGGAACCAGATTGAAGTACTCAGGCAAGGCAGACACGAATGGGGAAGGGCTAAAGCTAAGGACAACCAGGGTGGAACAAGCAGGCAGGGAACTATAGCAGAAGACAAACAGATCAGGGAAACAATAAGGAACTGGAGGCTTCAGATACAGCAGCAGGGAACTAAAGTTAAAGACACACAGGGCTGAAACAGCAGGAGGGAAATTAGAACTGATAATGAGCAAAACTGCAACAAACAGTAAGGAACTGAAGCTAAGCAGAGCAGCAAGGAACTAAAGTTAAAGACACACAAGGCAAAAACAAACAGAAGAAACTAAAGCTAAGGACACACAAAGCAGATACTAGCAGAGCTAGAGCAGCAACAAACACTCTCAGACAAAAGCACATCTGAAGACGTCTGTTGCAAAGGCAAAGCCTGAAAGTTCCCAGGTGCTTAATAAGGCAATTACCGATGATGTCACCAGTGAGGCTTGACAGCAGAACCACCGGGGCAAGTTTGGAAAGCTGGAACATCAGGACTGGAATGGAACCTGGAAGACATCTGGGAAACAGGAAAAAACAGTCCACAGCAACCACAGGACCCGGTCCCCCGGAGGCAAGGTGAGTGTAGGCATAGAATAAGTCACAGTTGTGACAGTACCTCCCCCTCAAGACTTCTCCTGGGCCCCTCGGAAGGTTTGGGTCTCCAGGGATATCTTTGGTGGAACCTTCTGACAAGTTTAGGTGAATGGACAGGAACCACCGAACTGGAAGTTGATAGTAGGTCTATTGGTGAAAGACAAGGCTGAATTTCGTTAATAGAGCTAGGTCTTGCATTTCGCACTAGGGTAGTACTACAAGCCACGGGCGGCCGCGGCCTGTCTTTGGGACCGGAAGCTCCCTTGGTAACAGGAATATCCTGAACCCTATACCCTGGATCCTGCTTTTCAGGCTTAGTATAAGAATACAAGTCTTGCGGAGTCTTCTTAGAACCTCCATTGGAGGCGAGTTTAATCTTGGATATGGTGCAGGTTTCAACCTGAAGGTGTCCGGATGGGGATGGAACACAAACGGTGGCCAGGGTCATCGCAGGAATATCAGAGTCTTGAGACTGTGAATCACTATATCAGTCCATGCATCCGCATCTAGGTCCTGCGGCTCGCCGGCCACACTGCAAGCCATAGGAGCGAGATAATATTCTCTGCAAGACTTGCCCCAGTCCGTGTTCTCACCACTTCCCCAGTCTAGAGTCGGATTGTGTCTCTGTAGCCAAGGTAACCCCAGCACGATGGGTTGCACTGCTGTCTGGAGGACATACAGTATAGGGAAATATCTTCCTTGTGTGTCACCAATACACAGGTGCACTGGAACCGTTTGTGTGCTTACAAATCCTTGAGCGGTTACCATAGACTGAGCGAAGCAGAATGGTCTTAGGTAATGCTTGTGTGGGAATGTTAAGTTGATGGACTAGGGATCGTTTATAAGTTTCCACCTGCCCCGGAATCCAAAGACTTCGGTTTGCTCCTTTCTTTGGTCTAAATCAAGCACTGCTGGTATTAACACTTGATTACAAAGTAAAGATAAGCCTACTATGGTGCCTGTGGTCAGACTCTGATCTGAGGGTCCAGGTTTATTCGGGGCACCGGTCAGCATAATGTCCTGTATTACCGCAATACAGACATAGATTAAAGGTTCGCCGCCTCTGCTTCTCTTGCATCAAGAGTGGAATATGGCCCAATTGCATAGGCTCTACCAGCTCTAAGGGAGGAGCCCCTCTAGGACTAGGATCCTGTGGTGTGTCCCAAAAACTCACTCTCCTTATGCCCATCTTTCTGTAAAGCGCCGTTCCCAATTACGCTCCTGAACACGAATGTCTATCATATTACAGAGTCCAATCAGGTCATCTAGCTGTTTGGGAGTTCCCGTCCGGCTAACTCATCCTTAATCTGGGGTGCCAACCCCTGCCAGAAGGTCGCCACCAAACTCTCGTTTGTCCAAGCCAGTTCAGATGCCAGAGTGTGGAATACTGATGGCATAATCGCACAGGGTCCACATCCCCCTGCTTTAATCCAAGGAGTGCGGAAGCTGCGAGGTAACCTTCTTCCGGCTCGTCAAAGACTTGTTTAAATTGGTCCAGGAATCGAGGGAAATCATTAAGCACCAGGGTCACCTCTTTCCCAATGAGAAGAAGCCTATGCTAAGGCTTGACTGGACAGCAGAGAAATAATATAAGCTACCTGGGTTCTATCAGAGGGAAGTCTCGGGGTGAAGTTCAAAAATTATTCTACACTGATTGAGAAAACCTCTACAGTCTTTGGGGTTACCGTCATATCTTGGTGGTGCCTGAAGACGGACCCTGGCATTACTGGATATGAAGCTCGAGAAGCTGTGTGTCCCCGGAAACGTTCCTCCATAATGCTCTGTAGATGGGTTATGTGTGCAGTCTGCTCCTTAAAGAGTTCATAGAGTTGTATAATATGGCCAGATTGCTCCTGAAGCCTCTGCAAAGTGGATGGCTCTTCTGAGCTCATGGCCTTTGCAATCTGTCATGTCGCTGCAAGCGATCTGGAGTAGTGAACCCTTGGGCTGCTGCCAGAGACCGGCCACAGCAGGAAGACCACCCAACAGGGAAGTGCGGACAAACACCAACAGGCTGGACTGGAACCAAAAGCTGGAATGGACTTGGCTTGGCTGGACTGGAACCAGAAGCTGTAGCGGACTTGGCTTGGCTGGACTACACCAACAGACTGGACAGGAACCACACACTAGAACAGACTTGGCTTGCTGATCTGGAACCAAAAGCTGGAGCGGACTTGGCTTGACTGGACTGGAACCACAAGCTGGAGCGGACTTGGCTTGGCCTGGACTGGAACCAGATTGAAGTACTCAGGCAAGGCAGACACGAATGGGGATGGGCTAAAGCTAAGGACAACCAGGGTGGAACAAGCAGGCAGGGAACTATAGCAGAAGACCAGACAGATTTTTTTTCAGGGAAACAATAAGGAACTGGAGCTAGGGAGGGCAGATACAGCAGCAGGGAACTAAAGTTAAAGACACACAGGGCTGAACAGAAGGAGGGAAACTAGAACTGACAATGAGCAAAACAGCAACAAACTGTAAGGAACTAAGCTAGGCAGAGCAGATACAGCAGCAAGGAACTAAAGTTTAAAGACACACCAGGCAAAACAAACAGAAGAAACTAAAGCTAAGGACACACAAAGCAGATACTAGCCAGAGCTAGAGCAGCAACAAACACTCTCAGACAAAAGCACATCTGAAGACCTCTGTTGCAAAGGCAAAACCTGAAAGTTCCCAGGTGCTTAATAAGGCGTCAAAGTCACTGCGAAAGGATGAAAGGGACTTATCAGGGGGACAATAAATGACCGCTATTCGAAGAGGCAGAGGAGAGAAAAGGCGGATAGAGTGGACTTCAAAGGAGGAAAAACAGTGAGAATTGAGGTGGAAGAAGGGGTTGAAATCTGGAGGAGGGAGAGAGAAGTAGTCCAACACCGCCCCCACGGCCAGCAGGGCGAGGAGTATGTGCACAATAGATAACCGCCATGGCACAGGGCTGCGACTGAAGCAGAGTCATCAGGGCAGAGCCAGGTTTCTGTTATGGCGAGCAGATGGAGGTGAACGCGAGATAAAGAAGTCCTGGATATAGGCGAGTTTGTACAGATAGAGCGGGCATTCCATAGGGCGCAAGAGAAGGGCAGAGAAGAGGAGGGGAGTAGATAATAGAGATGAGGTTAGAGATGGTCGCGGTGAGATCTGTAGAGTTGGGATAATAGTTGGTGAGGGGGGCCAGGATTGGGATTGATGTCACCGGCTGAGAGTAAGAGAAGGAGTAAAAGAGAGCGGAGGAGAGTAGGAGAGGTGTGGCCACCTCTCTCATCCTTGGTGACTAATATTCCTGCTAATGATCCTTCCAACTCTTATATTTCCAAGTTACTCGCTTTAACGTCCTCCTTTAATCTCCAACTATGCTCCACCTCCCCCACTCATCAAAATGGTCACTGTCTTGATCTCATCTTCTCCTCCAACTGTTCACCCTCTAGTTTCCCTTGCCTCTGATCTTCCCTCTCTGATCACCATCTTATAACTTTCACACTTAAATCTCCTCTCTCCCAGTCCCATCCTATCCTATCTAATTTATCTAGGAATCTTCACGATATTGACCCTTCATCTCTATCCTCCCATGTTTCAAACCTCCTCTCTACTGTGGCACCATCCACGTCTGTCAACGAGGCTGTTTCTTCTTACAACAATACTCTATCCTCTGCCTTAGACACTCTTACACCTTTGATGACCCACCCTGTAAGGCGTACAAAACCCCAACCTTGGCTGACTTCTAATATCCGCTACCTACGTTCCTGTACCCGCTCCGCCCGAACGCCTTTGGCGGAAATCTCGGGCCCTTGCTGATTTCTTACACTTTAAGTTCTTGCTGACCTCCTTCCAATCTGCTCTTTTACGTGCCAAACAGGATTATTATATCCAACTGACCAACTCTCTTGGCTCTAATCCTCGACTTCTCTTCACCACATTGAACTCTCTCCTCAAGGTGCCCCCTCCCCCCACTCCCCCTTCATTATCTCCTCAGAACCTTGCTGATTCTTCACAACAAGGTTCAAAAGATAAACCTTGCTTTCTCTACCTCACCACCTCTCCCTCCACTAGTCCGTTCCTCCTCTCTCGCCTTCCCCTCATTCCCTTTCCTCCTTTCCTGAAGTTACTATTGAGGAAACTACACTTCTCCTTTCTTCCTCAAAATGTACCACCTGTTCCTCTGATCCCATTCCCACCCACCTTCTTAATGCCATCTCTCCTACTCTTATTCCTTTTATCTGTCACATTCTCAACCTCTCACTTTCCACTGCGACTGTCCCTGCTGCCTTTAAACATGCTGTGGTCACACCTCTCCTTAAGAAGCCTTCACTTGACCCTACTTGTCCCTCTAATTACCGACCCATCTCCTCCTTCCCTTTTCTCTCCAAATTACTTGAGCGTGCTGTTCACCGCCTTGATTTTCTCTCCTCACATGCTATTCTTGACCCATACAATCTGGTTTTCCGCCCGCTCCACTCAACCGAAACTGCGCTTACTAAAGTCTCCAATGACCTATACGGGCTAAAGCCAGACGGTAAATATCTCCATCCTCATTCTTCTGATCTTTCCGCTGCTTTTGACACTGCTCGACTCACAGCATACTTCTCGATACCCTGTCCTCACTTGGATTCCAGGGCTCTGTCCTTCCGGTTCCTCTTCCTACCTCTCCCTCCGCACCTTTAGTGTTCACTCTGGTGGATCCTCTTCTACTTCTACCCCTGCCTGTCGGCGTACCTCAGGGTTCTGTTCTTGGTCCCCTCCTCTTTTCTATCTACACTTCTTCCCTTGGTTCATTAATCTCATCCCATGGCTTTTCCTACCATCTCTATACTGATGACTCCCAAATCTACCTTTCTACCCCTGATATCTCACCTTGCATCCAAACCAAAGTTTCAGCGTGCTTGTCTGACATTGCTGCCTGGATGTCTCAACGCCACCTGAAATTAAATATGACCAAAACGGAGCTTCTCATTTCCCCCCCCCCAAACCCACCTCCCCGCTCCCCGTTTTCTATTTCTGTTGATGGCTCTCTCATTCTCCCTGTCTCCTCAGCTCGAAACCTTGGGGTCATCTTGACTCTTCTCTCTCCTTCTCTGCTCATATCCAGCAGACCGCCAAGACCTGTCGTTTCTTTCTTTACAACATCCGTAAAATCCGCCCCTTTCTTTCCGAGCACTCTACCAAAACCCTCATCCACCCCCTTGTCACCTCTCGTCTAGACTACTGCAATCTGCTTCTTGCTGGCCTCCCCTTACTCACCTCTCCCCTCTCCAGTCGGTTCAAAACTCTGCTGCCCGTCTCATCTTCCACCAGGGTCACTTTACTCATACTACCCCTCTCCTCAAGACCCTTCACTGGCTCCCTATCCGTTTTCGCATCCTGTTCAAACTTCTTCTACTAACCTACAAATGTACTCACTCTGCTGCTCCCCAGTATCTCTCCACACTCGTCCTTCCCTACACCCCTTCCGTGCACTCCGCTCCATGGATAAATCCTTCTTATCTGTTCCCTTCTCCACTACTGCCAACTCCAGACTTCGCGCCTTCTGTCTCGCTGCACCCTACGCCTGGAATTAAACTCTCTGAGCCCCTACGTCTTGCCCCATCCCTGGCCACCTTTAAATCTAGACTGAAAGCCCAACTCTTTAACATTGCTTTTGACTCGTAACCACTTGTAACCCACTCGCCTCCACCTACCCTCCTCTCTTCCCTTCTCCCGTTCACATTAATTGATTGATTACTTATTTATTTTTTGTCTATAGATTGTAAGCTCTTTGAGCAGGGACTGTCTTTCTTCTATGTTTGTGCAGCGCTGCGTATGCCTTGTAGCAGCTATAGAATGCTAAATAGTAGTAGTAGTAGTAGTAGTAGTCCTACGTTCCTGTACCCGCTCCGCCTAATGCCTCTGGCAGAAATCTCGAGGCCTTGCTGATTTCTTACACTTTAAGTTCATACTGACCTCCTTCCAATCTGCTCTTTTACGTGCCAAACAGGATTATTATCCAACTGACCAACTCTCTTGGCTCTAATCCTCGACTTCTCTTCACCACATTGAACTCTCTCCTCAAGTTGCCCCCTCCCCAACTCCCCTTCATTATCTCCTCAGACCCTTGCTGAATTCTTTCACAACAAGGTTCAAAAGATAAACCTTGCTTCTCTACTCACCACCTCTCCCTCCACTAGTCCGTTCCCCTCTCTCCTTCCCCTCATTCCCTTTCCTCCTTTCCTGAAGTTACTATTGAGGAAACTACACTTCTCCTTTCTCCTCAAAATGTACCACCCGTTCCTCTGACCCATTCCCACCCACCTTCTTAATCCCATCTATCCTGCTCTTATTCCTTTCATCTGTCACATTCTCAACCTCTCACTTTCCACTGCGACTGTCCCTGCTGCCTTTAAACATGCTGTGGTCACACCTCTCCTTAAGAAGCCTTCACTCGACCCTACTTGTCCCTCTAATTACCGACCCATCTCCCTCCTTCCTTCTCTCCAAATTACTTGAGCGTGCTGTTCACCGCCGCTGCCTTGAGTTTCTCTCCTCACATGCTATTCTGACCCTACAATCTGGTTTTCACCCTCGTCACTCAACCGAAACTGCGCTTACTAAAGTCTCCAATGACCTATTACTGGCTAAATCCAGAGGTCAATATTCCATCCTCATTCTTCTTGATCTTTCCGCTGCTTGACACTGTCGATCACAGCATACTTCTCGATACCCTGTCCTCACTTGGATTCCAGGGCTCTGTCCTTTCCTGGTTCTCTTCCTACCTCTCCCTCCGCACCTTCATGTTCACTCTGGTGGATCCTCTTCTACTTCTATCCCTCTGCCTGTCGGCGTACCTCAGGGTTCTGTCTAGGTCCCCTCCTCTTTCTATCTACACTTCTTCCCTTGGTTCATTAATCTCATCCCATGGCTTTTCCTCCTACCATCTATGCTGATGACTCCCAAATCTACCTTTCTACCCCTGATATCTCACCTTGCATCCAAACCAAAGTTTCAGCGTGCTTGTCTGACATTGCTGTCTGGATGTCTCAACGCCACCTGAAATTAAATATGACCAAAACTGAGCTTCTCATTTCCCCCCAAAGTCACCTCCCCGCTCCCCCGTTTTCTATTTCTGTTGATGGCTCTCTCATTCTCCCTGTCTCCTCAGCTCAAAACCTTGGGGTCATCTTTGACTCTTCTCTCTCCTTCTCTGCTCATATCCAGCAGATTGCCAAGACCTGTCGTTTCTTTCTTTACAACATCCATAAAATCTGCCCCTTTCTTTCCGAGCACTCTACCAAAACCCTCATCCACACCCTTGTCACCTCTCGTTTAGACTACTGCAATCTGCTTCTTGCTGGCCTCCCACTTAGTCACCTCTCCCCTCTCCAGTCGGTTCAAAACTCTGCTGCCCGTCTCATCTTCCGCCAGGGTCGCTTTACTCATACTACCCTCTCCTCAAGACCCTTCACTGGCTCCCTATCCGTTTTCGAATCCTGTTCAAACTTCTTCTACTAACCTATAAATTTACTCACTCTGCTGCTCCCCAGTATCTCTCCACACTCGTCCTTCCCTACACCCCTTCCCGTGCACTCCGCTCCATGGATAAATCCTTCTTATCTATTCCCTTCTCCACTACTGCCAACTCCAGACTTCGCACCTTCTGTCTCGCTGCACCCTACGCCTGGAATAAACTTCCTGAGCCCCTACGTCTTGCCCCATCCTTGGCCACCTTTAAATCTAGACTGAAAGCCCACCTCTTTAACACTGCTTTTGACTCGTAACCACTCGCCTCCACCTACCCTCCTCTCTTCCTTCCCGTTCACATTAATTGATTTGATTTGCTTACTGTTATTTTTTTTTGTCTATAGATTGTAAGCTCTTTGAGCAGGGACTGTCTTTCTTCTATCTTTGTGCAGCGCTGCGTACGCCTTGTAGCGCTATAGAAATGCTAAATAGTAGTAGTAGTAGTAGTAGTAAGGCAATTACTGTTGATGTCATTGGTGAGGCTTGACAGCAGAATCACCGGGGCAAGTCTGGAAAGCTGGAACATCAGGACCTTAATGGGAACCTGGAAGACTATCTGGGAAACAGGAAAAAACAGTCCACAGCACCACAGGACCCGGTCACCCGGAGGCAAGGTGAGTGTAGGCATGGAATAAAGTCACAGTCGTGACAGTCTCCCAATATTTTATCATTTGTTTAAGGAAACTTTACCTTCTAAGATCACGGAGGGACTTGATAATACTGTAGGAATCTTCCAGAAGCTATGGCCAGAAATGAAAGAACACATTTTACACCATTGTAGAACCTTTTTGACAAATACCCAAAAACAAAATAAGGAAACTGCAGAAGTTGCAGTGTCAGGCTCGCCCAGTGGATATGTGAGCCCTTGTGCCCAATGGAGGAGGATTCCTCACCGGGCTGTCGGCCAACCCCGAGTTCCCCCTCTGCCCCCCTCTGTTCCCCAGGGGTTGAGCCCCCAGGTGCGGGAAGCAACAGCAGAGAGAACTGAGTCCAGAACAAAGTCCATGGGGCACGGCCAAGCAATGGGCAAAAGCAGGACCAGGAGCAAACAGTGGGCCCGTGCCAGGCAGCAAGCAGTAGCAGATCCAGGAACAGGCAAAGATCAATACCAGGCAGCAAACAGTAGCAAGTCCAGAATCAGGCAGGGGTCAATACCAGGCAGCAATAGTAGCAATCCAGAATCAGGCAGAGGTCATACCAGGGCAGCAAATAGTAGCAAAACCAGAAGCACTGCAATTACCCAGGAAATTGAATAGAAGCCGAAACGTGGAAGGACTGGAGGCAGGGCTTTAAATAGGACAGGAATTAAGCCCAAACATACACAGCTGTCTTCAAGATGGCTGCCCCCACCGGAGACGCCCTCAGGCCCAAATATGGGCTTCCTTCCTGAGGCTGCCCAGCTCCAAGATGGCCACCCTATCCTAAGGCGACCACCTCTGAGATGGAGATGCCCAAATCCAAGATGGCCACCATATCCTCAGATGCCCATACCTTGCATAAACAGGGAACATGACAGTATCCTCCACTAATGTCTCCCCCTCCACCCTGGGCCTGGTTTAGAGGGGTATCGATCATGGAAATCCCGTAGCAAGCGGGAGCATGAATCTGATTCACTGGTTCCCATGAGTTATCCTCAGGCCCGTAGTGCTTTCATGCCACAGATAGTACAGTCGTCCCTGTTTAAACTTTGAATCCAGCATTTCTTGTACTTCATACTCAGGTTCTGAGGAGACCTCCGGGATTGGCCCCACTTTGGGTTTGGGTGCCACTGGAGGATACCAATGGCTGAGTAAAGATACATGGAACGCATTATGTATCTTGAAGTGTGGAGGCAATCATAGTCTGTAAGTAACGGCCCCTATCCGCTCAGTAATGGCAAACAGTCCAATAAATCTAGGAGCGAACTTAAAAGAAGGCAGTCTGAGTTGAGATATTGGTTATTGAGCCATACCCATTGTCCTGGCCGGAGTAGTGGTGCAGAGTGCCTCTTCTGATCTGCAAATCATCGATGTGTCTCCGTGGCTTGTTGGAGGTGTGACTGTACTTCATCCCAACTTTCCAGAGGTCTGTTAAGGTCCTTTGCAGTTGAGGTGGAGCAGCGGTTGGAACGTCTCCGGTCACCTGTGGCATGGGGAGAGGCAGCCGTGGGTGCCATCCGTAGGCCACGAAGAATGGAGAGGTGTGAGAGACCGAGTGAAGGCTATTATTATAAGCGAATTCTGCCCATGGCAACAACAAGGCCCAGTCATCCTGCCGAATATTAACATGCATCCACAGATACAGTTTCAGCATCTGATTAACCCACTCCACCATACCATTGGTTGCGGGATGGTATGCCGATAAGAAGTGGCTCGTGATACCAAAGCTTGTACATAAAGCCCTCCAGAATCGGGACGTGAACTGAGGCCCTCGGTCACTGATGATATTGTATAATTATGGTACAGCCAGAGACCCCCCACTGGAATGGTGGAGGGCCCAGTCATAGAGCTCAGGCCATTACAGACCTTGGCTGAGTCAGAAATCTGATGGCTGACATAACTGGGAGCTTACTGGAAAAGTATGGCCTAGTTTGTAGCCCGGATTAAGGCCTAAAAGTTAAGTTAATAGATATGGAAACAAAATGGAAGCCCGTATCTGTTACAAAGTGGAATTTTCTCTAATGTAAGTTAGAAAAACAAGTTGAGCAATGCCAGGTGCAGAGAAAATAAGGAACTTGCTGTCAAGAGAGGAGGGAGACTTTCCTGTGAGCAGGGTCTTGCTTAAGAAGCGAGCTAAAGATAAAACCATGTTAGCAAGATAGAAGCTACTCATTAGCATGAGCCAATCAGTGACAACCATGACATTAGCATAGATCCAATCAGGTATATCTACTGTCATATTACCCATATCCTGAGGGCACCTATAAAAATCCGGGTATTTCCTGGTTTGAGTTAGAGAGAAAAGGGTTGGCACTCTCTCTCCAAGGGAAACCAATGTGTCCAGCAGAATTGACAAATTACCTAATTGCTTTCCCCTTGTAAAACCTCTAATTGGTAAAAGAAATTATAAAACATTAGCAATAATTAACACCTGTTGCAGCTTATTATATTCCTATAATTAATTGATTGTACATGCCTGTTGTCAATCACTGATTTGACTTATACCTTGGCAAATAAACTCCTCATTCCAAATGATGATTCGTGGGCTTCACTTAATGATCAAAGGCTGTAGTATAAATGCACTTGTATAACTTGTCATAAGGCTGGTATCTTTTCCTTAGACCTAACGTCTCCCTTAGAGGCAATAACTCCTTGATTACCCCAGTACTAGTGTTATTTAGAGATGGAGTCAGATTAAGGTCACTCTAGCCTTCTTGGGGGGGCTCGGGACCCCTCTATTCCCAACAACGGTCTGTGCCAGAGCCGCTGGTGGGAGGCGGGGATAGTGCTGGGCAGACTTATACGGTCTATGCCAGAGCCGGTGGTTGGGAGGCGGGGCTAGTGCTGGGCAGACTTATACGGTCTGTGCCCTGAGAGCACAGGTACAAATCAAAGTAGGGTATACACAAAAGTAGCACACATGAGTTGTCTTGTTGGGCAGACTGGATGGACCGTGCAGGTCTTTTTCTGCCGTCATCTACTATGTTACTATGATAAACCGACAATAGTAGTTTGCAAAACCCAAGAAACGCTGTAGAGCTCATCACCCCAAGGGTAAGGCTAGTCAAGGATAGCTGATAACTTAGCGGAGTCCATCTTAAGGCCTTGCTCTGATATGATATAGCCTAAGAAAGGCAACTCATTTTGCTCAAAAGTACACCTCCACTTAGCATATAAATTGTTCTCCCAAAGTCGCTGCAGGACCTGTTACTTGTTCCCAATGTTGTGCAAGCATCTTTGAGTATACCAGTATGTCATCTAGGTAAACCAGAACACAGCTCTGTAGCAAGTCCCGAAAAATGTCATTCACAAAATTACATAATAACATAAGAGTAGTCATACAGGGTCAGACCAATGGTCCATCTAGCCCAGTATCCTGCTTCCAACAGTAGCCAATTCAGGTCACAAGTACCTGGCAGAAACCCAAATCAAGGCAACACTCCATACTACAAATCCCAGGGCAAACAGTTGCTTCCCATGTCTGTCTCAATAGCAGATATGACATTTTCCTCCAGGAATTTGTCCAAACATTTTAACACCAGATATGCTTACTGCTGTTACCATCTCCTCCAGCAAAGAGTTCTAGAGGACAGCTGGCATGTTGGAGAGCCCGAATGACATAACCAAGTACTCATCATGCCCCTCTCTAGTATTAAGGCTATCTTCCATTCATATCCTTTAAGAATATGAATTAAGTTGTATGCTCCCCTCAGGTCAAGCTTAGTGAAGATACAGGCTCCTGAAGGTTGAACAACTCAGATATTAATGGACGCGGGTACTTATTTTTGACTGTGATGGTGTTCAATCCTCTGTAATCAATGCAGGGTGTCAGGCTCGCCCAGAGGAGATATGAGCTCTTGTGCCCGATGGAGGAGGATTCCTCACCGAGCTGTCAGCCAACCCCGAGTTTCCCCTGTGTCCCCCTCCGTTCTCCAGGGGTTGAGCCCCCAGGTGCGGGAAGCAAACAGCAGAGAGAACTGAGTCCAGAACAAAGTCCACGGGGCACGGCCAAGTCACGGGCAGAAGCAGGACCAGGAGCCAACAGAGGTCAGTACCGGGCAGCAAGCAGTGGCAGATCCATGAACAGGCAAAGGTCAATACCAGGCAGCGAACAGTAGCAGATCCAGGAACAGGCAACGGTCAATACCAGGCAGCAAACAGTAGCAGATCCAGGAACAGGCAAAGGTCAATACCAGGCAGCAAACAGTAGTAGATTCAGAAGCACTGCAACTACCCAGGAAACAGAGTAGAAGCCAAAGCATGGGAGGACTGGAGGCAGGGCTTTAAATAGGACAGGAATTAGGCCCAAACATGCACAGCTGTCTTCAAGTTGACTGCCCCCACCAGAGACGTCCTCAAGCCCAAATATGGACTTCCTTCCTGAGGCTGCCCAGCTCCAAGATGGCCGCCCCATCCTAAGATGCCCACCTCTAAGATGGCCGCCATATCCTGGAGATGCCCACATCCAAGATGGCCGCCATCTCCTCAGATGCCCATACCTGCGCAAGCAGGGAACATGACACAGGGGCGTAAAGTATCGACTTTTCTTCCTACAAAGAAAAAGCCAGCCCCTGCCAGGGAGATGGAAGAATGGATAAACCCTCTCTGTAGGCTCTCTGCAATGTAGTTTGACATGGCCTGGGTCTCCAGCATGGAGAGTGGGCTGGAGCTGGAACACTGAAGATGGACTGGCACTAGAACTGGAGAGTACTGTAGCTGGAGACTAAAGATGAATTGGAGCTGGAACTGAAGAGTACTGGAACTGGAGACTGAAGAATGAAGGAATGCTGCAAGGCATGGAGACCTGTTGCAGAGGCAGAAAGGAAATGTCTTCCAACTTCCTATATGGACCCCGCTCCTCGATGTCATCACAGCGCTCCCAGATATTGCCACCACTAGCCCAAAAAGAAAAAGCCCCCCTCCCCACATGTGCACACCTAGAAGCACCGGCAACAGTCAGCTAGAAGGAAAGGCACTCGAGCCGCGATGGGCCTGGAGGTGCTGGAAGCAGCAGTGGTCATGGTCTTTTGTGCCAGAGCAGCTGGAGGCAATGGAACCCAACGCCAAGGTGAGTCAAGACACAAAGGGGCATGAGCGTGACAATGAGGTTAAAGAAAGTGGGAAACAGATTGGCCCTGATACTTCCCCAGTCAATTATAACACATAATATGGTGTTGGGATTCTGCACACATATACTACATATCTACCATTCTTGGGAGAGCACATAGTGTAGGTAACAGACAGAATGGAGGGTTCCATGAGCTGCCCAGGATCACATGGAGCTTCACTGGAATTTGAACCAAGGAAACCTGGAAATGTGGCTCTATTCTCTTATCAGTATGCCACTACTCCACACACACAAAATGTTTACAGACTCCAATGCAGCTCCATGTACATCTTTGGATATTGTGTGAACTACTAGTATGAAGACTGGCTCCAACAACTACATTTTAGGTGAGGAAGTTCCTACAAAAGTACATATACAGCAAAGATGTGACAGGCGCTACTTCATTTGACACCTCCAAAGTTAGGCAGTCCAGGCTGCCCAATGTGGAACAGTTCTGCATTTCTGTACCCCTCATTCTCCTGCATGATAATAAAAAAAAGCAGCTGTTCAAATGTGAAGGAGCACCCACTGCTAATCCCGCAGTGACCTGTGTGGATTTCCAAACCAGAACTGGCTAAAAGAGTGTACAGCTGTAACAACCTAACGGCATTTCATTGGTTGAACTGTATCATAGATAGGTTAGGACCATCTCAGTGAAACACAGATTATATACGTTGACATTGCTCAGCGTGGAACAATGTGTAGTCCATAATCCTGATCACTGCTGTCTCCAAATCTCCAGACTGGATGAGTGCACTCTTTCCTGCCTGCTGCCGTTGCCTGCCCAATATCGCCACTTCTTTAAAATGGCTGCCAAGACTTCAAGTGGCAGACTCGTGAAATATAAGAACATAAGAGTAGCCATACTGAGTCAGACCAATGGTCCATCTAGCCAGTGGTGTGCTGGTAAATTTTTAACAACAGGCTCTCTCCCTGGTCCACCTCTGCGCCCCCCCCCCCAAATTGCAGAGCTGGCTATAGCTGGGAGAGAGCCTGGGGGGGGCAATGCATTACTCTCTCCAGGAAAAAAAAATTAAATGCTCCCAGGTTCCAATCTAATTCATATTTAATGTGGGATAAAATGCCATAAATAAGTAAATAAATAGAAACTTCCATTGAGCACCTGATTCTCATAACATGTGAAGATATTTTGATGGTTTTCTAATCAAATAAATCCTATTTGGTTCATGCACTCTCATGTATTGCTTTTGCAATTTGATAGAAAGGTATTAGGTATATTATAACACCAGAAAAAGGGTAAAGTAATAAAAAAAATCAATTCCATGTCTAAATATGAAAACTCAAAAATAAAAAATCATGTCATACATAAACCAAAACTTGAACATGGTTAGATGATATCACGTAGAAAAATTAATGCTGAGATCAGATAAATGTCCTTAAGCATCCCCCCTCCCTCCAAAAAAGTAGTAACTGGGCTGAAGGTAGAATCATTCACCAGATATTTAAAAAAAACTTTTCATCAAACAGTTAAGTTCCATTATCTATGTAATTCAACACGTACCTGTGTAGACTGCAACAGTCTGAGCCTGGCCAAATATCCACTGTACTTCTGCAACCATAAATGACAACAAGTCTTGCTCTTGTTCTTCAGGGCGAGCCGGCTCTCCTTCCTCCCTCCCCCGAGCTACAGGGTCCCAGGCTCCTAGTCCAGTATACATACCTGAAGAAGGCAACACCCTGGTGGTCCAGTGGATTCTTCAGGGCAGGCATGAAAGATCGCCAGTCTTTCCTGCCCTCTGCCGGTGCTGACTCTCCCGCTGAGGCATCGCTCTTCAAAGGTCAGCCTCCAAGACTTCAGCAGAAGTCTCACGAGGCCGCTGCTGGAAGTCTCGGCAGACATTTTTAAAGAGCAATCCAGCAGCGGGGGAGGTTCAGCTGAGCACCGGCAGCGGGCAGGAAAGACTGGCAATCTTTCCTGCCTGCCCCGAAGAATCCACTGGAGCACCAGGGTGCTTGCCTTCTTCAGGTATGTACACTGGACTCGGAGCCTGGGACCCTGTAGCTCGGGGGAGGGAGGGAGGAGAGCCAGCTCGCCCTGAAGAACAACCGGCTCGTAAGATTCTAAAATATTTAACAACTGGCTCTTGCGAGCCAGTGCGAGCCAGCTCCAGCACACCACTGCATCTAGCCCAGTATCCTGTTTTCCAAACAGTGGTCAAGCCAGGTGACAAGTACCTGGCAGAAAACCAAAGTGTGGCAACACTCCGTACTACAAATCCCAGGGTAAGCAGTTGCTTCTTATGTCTGTCTCAATAGCAGACTATGGACTTTTCCTCCAGGAATTTGTCCAAACCTTTTTTAAACCCAGATACGCTAACCGCTGTTATCAAATCCTCCAGCAAAGAGTTCCAGCTTAACTATTTGTTGAGTAAAAAAATATTTCCTCTTATTTGTTTTAAAAGTATTTCCATGTAACTTCCTTGAGTGTCCCCTAGTCTTTGTACTTTTGGAACGAGTAAAAAAATCGATTGACTTCTACTCGCTCTACACCACTCAGGACTTTGTAGACCTCAATCATATTTCCCCTCATCCGTCTCTTTTCCAAACTGAAGAACCCTAACCTCTTTAGCTTTTCCTCATACAAGAAGAGTTCCATCCCCTTTATCATTTTGGTCACTCTTCTTTGAACCTTTTCTAATTCCGCTATATCTTTTTTGAGATAAGGCGACCAGAACTGAACGCAATACTCAAGGTGCAGTCGCACCATGGAGCGATACAGAGGCATTATAGTATTTTTGGTCTTATTTACCATCCCTTTCCTATAATTCCTAGCATCCTGTTTACTGCTGCATATTGAGCAGAAGATTTCAGCGTATTGTCTACAACAACACCTAGATCTTTTTCTTGAGTGCTGACCCCCAAGGTGGACCCTAGCATCAGAGGCGTAGCCAGGTTTTGATCTCAGGGGAAGCAGACTTTTATAAAATAGGCGCCGGTTGGTGTCAGCTACACAGCAGTATCTGTGTTGTTGCTCAGGGGCTGTAGTGGGCACTGATTAATACAGGCTGTCTCTGTTGTGTCCTGCCTACAAGGAAACAGTAAGTTACATCAGGAGGCAGGATGTAGAAGAGATCCATGGACTGGCCAGAGCAGGCAACCTGTCTTCTTAACTGCAAAGTAAAAATATTCAAATCGTGACCATCACCTCAGGAATAGCACACACATTCCTTCCATTGCTAGACACCTTGTTTAAATCAGATAGGTTTTTGTTTGTGTGGTGACTCTACAGGATGTGAAGAACACTAGTCTTGAACATTTTTATTTTGGGTGACAAGAGCCACCAAAGGTGGCCCTTGCCCCAGAGCCTACTTTCAAATAGGGCTAGACACTTTGTGATATAACACAAACCCCTGCAAAAAGACACCCAAAACTTATACTGAAAACTTACCACACCATAACAGTCCTAACCCACCTATGAAAAGACTGTGCTATAAATATTACAGTGGGACCTAGAGAAGTACTTCCCTAAGTGGTCCTGGAGTACCCCCTTGCCATTCAGGTTTTCAGGCTATCCACAATTAATCTACATGAAAAAGATTTGCATGTAATGGAGGCAGTATATACAAATCAAGGTCATGCATATTTATTGTGGATATCCTGAAAACCTGACTGGGAAGGGGGTACTCCAGGACCAACTTGGGAAACACTGCCCTAGAACACAAAACCTACCACACCATAACAGCCCTAACCCACCTATGAAAAGACAGTGCTATATATATTACACTGGGCTCTAGAGCACCAATTAACCTACTATTGGGAAACTGGAACAAGCTGCACTGTTACACATTCCTACACAGATGCTAAATGCTAGCAGAATCCTTCACCTCAGTCACACATGCAGAACATGGACAGACCTTCATCTATATAACATAAGAGCAGCCATACTAGGTCAGACCAATGGTCCATCTAGCCCAGTATCCTGTTTCCAACAGTGACCAACCCAGGTCACAAGTACCTGGCAGAAACCCAAATTGTGACAATATTCCATGCTACCAATCTAATACAGAATAGGGAGCCACAAAAAAAAAAAAAGAAACCACCACCAACAACAGCAAAAATTGAAAGAGACCCCCTTCCTCTCTGCTCAAGGAAGCCAGACTCTATAAACAGTGCAATACTGGTAAAAAAGAAACAGAAATGCATTTTCTACTGTACTTTGCACAATAAAAATAGAAAACGTACATTTTACGAAGCAGGTACATCTCAGTCCTTACAAAGTATTAAATAAAAATAATTTTTTTCTACCTTTGTTATCTGGGAATGTGGCTGGTCCCAGTTTTGTTTCCATGTTCCATGAGTTAACCTTACAAATTCTTTTCCAGGTTGGCCTTTCCATTTCTTCTCTCGCCTCTTGTCTTTTTCTTCTCTACATCTGTTTGGCACTGATCTTTTGTTTTATGTCCCCACTATCAAATAGCTGTGTATAGAGCTGCCAAGTGATCCAGTTCCAGAAGGGAGATTTTTCAACTAGTCCTAGTGTGAACTCACATCCCAAATTCATGTGTGATTTGCAGACCCTGATTCTACCCTCAAAATCTGTGCTGCAGTACATCCAAAATGACTTAAGAAAATGTGCTCAGACCCCTGTAGGGTTGCTAATTTGAAGGTATCGGAGATGTGCATTTTCAAATACTGACATATTCCTAATATCAAATTAAAAATAAAATACCTTTTTCTACTGTTGTTTGAACAATTTATTTTCTCATTTGTGTTTTAATTAGGGTTTGTTAGACCCACGAAGACCCTCTGTGGTGGGTTGGCAAACTAGCCATACACCAGATAGGTTCCTCACAAGGCTGCCACCTATAGAGTGCCAGCGCGTATCTGACTCATTTCTAATGTCCACTAACATATGTGTATTCTTACCAAGCATTTTAACCAGAAGTTTATTTAATTCTCTAGACATTCTATAGAAAGGAGTGAGAGGAGAGGCTATAAGGATAATTACCTTTATTATAGCTTACCACAACAATACAGCAGGATCAGGAATACAAGCAAATAGGTGTCCAGTCAGACAGCACTTCGTGTAGCAAGTCAAAAGGTCTTCTGGCACGGCCAAAATCTACCCACCTTATATATCCTCATATCTCCATTCTAAGTAATGGGGCCCATAAGCTACCATGTTAAGTTGTTTATCTCGAGCTAGCTGACCACAATCTTGCTTAATTGGAAAGTTGACACTCCTTTTTCTTAATCATTTCCTGGCATGACGCATTCATTTCTCAACTTGTTTTTCTAACTTAGATTAGAGAAAAGTCCACTTTGTAACAGATACAGCTTCCATCTTAATTCTCAAATTCTCAAATCATCCATTTTGTTTCCATATCTATTGACCTAACTTTTCCAGTTCAAGCCATTCTAGCCTCATTCTAGGCTTGATAACTACACTTGGCCTTTCCATCAGACCTCAATCTGGGCTAACAACTAGGTCATACTATTCAGCAAGCTCCTAGAGTCAAGTTAGCCATCAGATTTCTGACCTAACCAGAGTTTCT